>NC_092674.1:14913333-15526875 GCF_964355755.1 Antedon mediterranea
GAAAATCTGTGAAAAATGGCAAAAACATCAAAATTTGGATAATTGACCGTTGTCATGGCAACGGAGGCTAAAAATTAAAATGAATGTTGTAGATATGCTTTTTATTGAAATGTCTATTCATGGTAAACATTTGAGAGAAATCCATTTTTTTACATCTGCCACCAAATCTTTGATTTTTACAGACAATGGCTCTTAAATAGGCTAGTTTGTCAGCATGTAGCATAGTCCTAGAGGTCTAATATATGCCTAAGGTAAGGGGCCTACAAGTTCTTGTAAAAAAAAAATGGATGGGAGGCGTAGGGCCTACCTTCGATTCGTCCAATGATTCCTCTCTGCTTTCCAAATCCTGGACATTTTGCAGTCGCCTTTTGTCCAACTTGATAATGATTACATATCGGTTCAACTATTGCTTTTTGCTTTAAAACATTGCCCGTAACAGGGACGTCATTAAACCAAATAATTAGGATTACTTTTCCAGTCATTTTGAATTAATTAATATTCGCGGTTTAAATTCAAACTACTGGTGGTTGTCGAGTCGTCGACTCGCAGAGGAATAATTATAATTAATTAATCAGAAATTAATTAATAATTGTTCCCCGGATGATGATGCCGGCACAACAAAATATTGATTTAAAATGTAATGTAAAATGACTTTATAGGTTTTGCAGTTTTTTGCAATTTAGGCCACACCTAAGAAAAATTCTTAAAATCATTACGATGTTATACAGAATGTGAAGAGCAACTATTTTACCGTCACTTTTTCATTCTGTACATCTTTGAATACGTAGTAAAAAGTTCAAAAACAATAGTAATTAACCGCGGAACAATAGGCCTATTGACAACAAATCATTAACATGTTAATGCAACAGGTTAAAATAGAACCTTACTGATTAAAAAAACGGCAAGTCTTTTGACGTTATGAGCGTATATGATGGCGTTTTTAAAGTAAAAACATTTTTTTACCGAAACTTCAATATTCAGCGACTTAACAGTTAGCAATTACAATAGTAAGTACACCTTTTCAGTATTTTTATCAAATCGTAAAACAAGAAATCAAACAAAAATTTGTTCAAGTTATAACATGAGGTATGTGCGCGCGCTAATCACAGAAGCGCGCATGCAGTAAAGGCGCACCGCTAATTAATAGGCGAACACAGTGGAGTTCTGTAGGCCTTAATAATAAATATGCATAGGCCTATGTGTATGCCTACTAAGTATTACTAACAAACAATTAGTAATTAGACCTAATAGGTTACGAGTGGAAAAAAGAATAGACCTAATTAATACTATAGGCCTATCACAACACTAGGACGATAATAATAATAATATAATCGGCGATACAATTATTGAAAGCAATTCTTTCTATTAAAAAAATAAATAATCACAGTTTTTTCATAAATAAATGAATGTAGTGTAGTGTAAAATATACTTTATTTCTTAGACAATTCAGTCTTCATACAACAAGTATATTAAATAATCTGTTTTAATGCAAGTGTCGGAATTTTGTGATTGTACTTTGATTTAGGAATGTCCGATACCAGAGAGAGTTCACTCCCCAGTAGTGACGGCGGACTCCGTACACCAGTAAAAGGACGGAAAAGACATTCAAGACACTACGGTTTCAATCCACGTAGGGCTCGATATGCTGTACGAAAGATGGCAAAAATGTCATCCGCATCTACTACAAATAAGGACTCAAATTTTCTATGATTCAGATTCTTCTCTTGACATCTCTTCTACTTCTAGTGATATCACCACTCCGAGTCTGTGTCACAGTGTGCCTATTACTAGCAGTGATAGTATTACTAGTACTACTGAGTCAGAATCTTCAGCTAATGAGACTTCCGACCATGAAGAAAGTACCTACATACCACATGAAGATCCAACACTATTTAACAGGCTTTTTGAAGGGTCGGGGCATACTTATATCAGCCTTTATACATCTATTCTGTTATTTGTTATTATTACTCACTCACACAAGCAGCATATTCAGATCTTCTATTCCTTATTTCAACAATTCTGCCTTCAAACTGCAATATCGTAACATCCCTTTACAAAACCAAAAAAATGATTAAACAACATACCGACTTCAAAGAGCCAAATGCACATTTTTATTGTGAAAGATGCTACGATGAGCTGGAGAGTAAGAACAGCGTGTGTATATCACAGTATTGATATATGCGATCAGCTAGGAAAACTGTTTAAAGGTATTAAACTATCCCTATTTTACCAATAATGTCAATCTTTATCATTTTTTTACTACCGTCCTCCATGGTTGTTGTTATTGTTAATTTTGCATTGTTTTGCTGGATTTTGTTTATTTTTTTATTTTGTTTTTTTGTATTGTAACGATTTTGATACCCCTCTTATTGTTATGGAATAGTCCTCTTAGGAGGCTTCTGATTGGTGGGTGGCTTTGTAATTTAAGGAGGAAGAAACCCACATGTGGGCAGTGGAGCTCCAACCTTGAACCGGAAGAGTCATAAGTTTTAAAAACTATCTGATCCAATCCATACTAGGAATTACTTTGTACCTGAAGTTACACGCAATTATTAGGTAGGGCATACGAATATCATTTCTATTGTGTACTGTATTATCAGTTGTAAAATAAATAAAACATCTCCTGAATTCGTAACGGATTGTAGTTTGTGCTTCTGTACGTGATATTACTTACTTATCGTCGTCGGAATAACACCGACGCCGAACCCGCATTTCAACGAGGCAGGGAAACGTTACAGTATTCTTAAACTATTATTATTTATACATAGACAAAACGTTCTGTGATACGGTTTTAGCCAACAACCATCACCACAATGATACCGAAACCGATACAATCAGTGACATATGTGACGGGTCTGAATACCATCGCATTGTGCCAAGTTCAATCAACACAAACAAAGAATTATTCGTAACTTTCACACTGAATACCGGTACGTACTGATATAATTTGTTAACTATTGATAATAGTTTTTAAACACATAACCTCAAAATACCGACATTATCGGTTTTACGTTTAACAATTTAAATTCTTCGTAGATGGTGTGTCAATATTTACCTCATCAAGGAAAACCCTGTGGCCTGTATACGTGGCTGTAAACGAACTTCCAGTCCAGCTCAGGTAGATGTGTGCAATAAATATTTTTTCATATACATACCTATGTTACAATTATATATTTCTATGCGTGCTTCCCTATGGACGGTATTCGATACGGTAAAGCGTATTATTATGCATTAAGTATATTATGTTTAAAAATTCATATTATTTAATTTTGTCAATTACTTCTTACTTGCTAGATTTTCCCGGAAATATCTATTGCCGTGCAGTATATATTGTCAAACGGAAAAAAAGAACATGCAAATGTATTTAGCTTGAATGATGGTAATTTTGCACGAATATTTTGTTTTATATTTGAAAGACCCTTTGTGATAATTATGATGCGCGTACGTAATTATGATTAACAAACTTAAGCTTTTAAGTGGACTTTAAAAATGGGCAATGTATAAGTTTGCGAAATACGTACGCTAGTTAAAAGTATTGTATATATCGTAATAAAAATATTTTGATTGTACAGGTGTTGTGATTACAACCTATTATGGAAAACGGTTGATCAAGGGGCGCTTGTTAGCTGTTTGCGTCGACCTCCCCGCCAGAGCTATTGTTTCGAATATGAAGCAATATAATGGCAAATCTGGGTGTAACATTTGCTACTCTGAAGGGCAGACAGACACGCCTCTGCACAGATTCTACCCGTTTACGACTGATATAGAACTGAGAACGAACGCATCATTTGTACAGAATGCTCGAACAGCATCCGTAGACATGCACAGATTATTTTATTTTTTACATTGCATTAGTAAACGATATAGCCGTAATAGACATAAGTGTATATACACTATTAGTAGTTTACCGATATCGAATATTTAATTTTGCTTAAACTCCAAATAGGTAAGAGGCATCAAAGGTGCATCGGCACTCATGGCCCTACCGTACGTTGACATGGCAACCATATTTCCCATAGACTGGATGCACTGCGTGTTGCTGGGAATAACAAAGCAACTTTTTAATTTGTGGGTCGGTAAAGATTCTAGATGGTCAATGCTCTGTCGGTGTAAATAAGCAGACTCGACAAAGTCAACTGATGATTTGGTGGCGGAGGTTATTCGCGACAAAATGGGTATCACTTTCAAGTCCGACGATATTGAAGTATCTCATCGAATCGGTCCTATTACTGACAAGCCTAGGCCAATAATTGTTCGGTTCAATTCAATCAGGACCCGTAACAATGTGTTTGCAGCCAAATCCAAACTGAAGGGTATGCCGGTTTATATGTCGGAAGACCTAACAAAAGTAAATTTCAATCTCTTTTGGAAGGTAAGACACCATGATGGAGTTCAACGTGCCTGGACTAACAGATGCAAGATATGGGCCCTGTGTAAAGGTGATTCTAGAGGAAAAGAATATTTTATCGGTCAAAAGGTAAGGCCCGTATATATACCGATAAGTATCATTAATAGTCGTACGCCAACGTAACTATGACGTTTATGCGCACACTATGATTAAGTTATAATATTAACATTATTGATGTTATAGATTGAACTTCTCAACTCTCGGTTGCTAAATATTAGAACACCGAAATTTGTTGTTCGTCACCAGCGTGGTATAAATGAAGGCCAGCATTGGAAAGGTAGGTCAAAGGATTCAATATATATATTTTTATTTTTTTTTACTTTAACGTTTTTTTTTAGGTTTTCGCTTTTTTTTTGTATCTCCATTGAGATCCAGCCACTGATACCCACATCATTTGTTTGGAATGCCGTGAATGGCTCATTCATTTTTCGGTGCCTGTCCTGAGTGGTATTTTAAACCAAGAAGCATACGTACACTACTGCCTATTAGTTTAAGCAATTAGTATCCTTGCAAAAGAAGAAATTACTCGAGCAGACCTGGAGTATGCTGACCAATTATTATTAACTGGTTTTTGTAGGATTTTTCTGACAATTTATGGTAAGCTTATTTTTAAACTATGTTTGAGCAAAGATCAATCAAAGATATACTTTAATAGAGATATATCTTTATTATCTTGGAGTCAGGATTAAAACGTAGGCTATGAATTGAAATATAGGCTAACTCAGGCGCCGTGTAAACCAAAACACTATATAATTACGCTGTACTTTTTTTTAAGGTCGCACAAAACAGACGATGAACATCCACCAACTCAGACACTTGGTCAATGCATGTAGGCTCTTCGGTCCACTTTTCGCATTTTCATGTTTTGGTTTCGAGTCCATGAATTCTTTTGTCAAGAACATGGTTCATGGCTCGAGTTTCGTCAATGAGCAGGTACGTCTTATAATTATTGATAACTTTCTCATAAGCGTTCGTTTCATCATGAATTCAATAAGCATGTTTTTATGTTTTTAAAGATCACATTTGCTGTCGGAATGACAAAGGCCTTGCCTGCGTTAATTCAGAAAATAAGGGTGAACTCACCACAGAAATTGGAGCAACTGTTAAATAAACTAACAGTGAAATACATGCGGTAAGTTCGATTCTTTTACTACGCATGGAACATTCATGGCAATTTTTTAAACGCTTAAAATTGCCTGAAAGGTACTCTAATTTCATCGAAAATAAATTTTGACAATTTTGAAAATTTTAAGCGCGCGTACGCAAGCGTTATATGCGCTACGCACCTAATTGTATTGCCAAATGATGAAATATGACCTAACATTTATGAGTACCAAATTTTGTTTAATTGTGATTCATGCTTGTGAAGATATGATTACAAACGTGACTTCGTTAAATTTTATTTTTAATTGCGCATCGTGAAAACATAACCACATCCTGGCCATAAGGAATATACTCTGAAAAATTGACTTAGCTAGATGAAACTGATATCAAGATAATTGACGGACAAAATATTGCTAAGGAAAGAATAACTAAATAAATAAATAAAGATTGTGACAGAATCAAGAGGTTATATGCATGATAATTAGGCCTAGCTAGGGGTGGCCCAGTATTATTGTGTAGTGGATCTAATTTGATGGTACGTCCATCTTGGGGGGAAAAAACATTTGCATTTTATTCAATGTGGTAATGCATGCAAACTTTGGCAAGTAGCCTCAGGCAAGGACAGAATGGACCAACCTGATGCTTTATGTTGTTACTAAACGAAGGAGAATTCTGCGATTACATGTAACAATTACACAAACTGCACGATCCGGCCATGTCCTTCCTAAAATCTGCATTATTTGTAAAGCAAATAAATACATTTCTTGTCGTGGAAAGCGATCAATTGAAAGGTGCGAACTAATAGATGGTGGCAAACTGATAACAGTTGCCCGAATGAAAAATGATGACAACATACTGACACATATTGAAAACCATGATTGTGTGGCAATAGAAGCTTCCTACCATGCTACATGTTATAAAAGTTACATAAGATTCATGTCAAAATCGCTTGTAGAAGATAAAACTACTATCCTACTGTCTTAGACCAAACAAACAAAGCCAAATTATTACATCGTATTGAATCTATGCCTAAAATTTCACCACACGTTGACATATACAACAAGTAAGTATATTTTACCCAAGTATCAGCATAAAAGAGCAGCCACTGGCTCACAAAAAATTAAAATATCAAAAGCCGAACAGCAAATTCCAAAACAGTGGAAACAATTTTTATCTGATAGCTTCAACAAGGAACAGCTAATCAAGTTCTTCTTTCAGATATGGAGCATGTGTGAAGCAGATCACCTCAAAGGAATAAATGTATTCATAACTCATGGTACATTATGCCATTCTATTTCAGAATCAAATGGAAAAGTTCTAATTAATTCTATTGAGGCATTACACTCTAATCAAGAAGAGGAAGACTTTTTTTGGTGGATTTATAGACCCCAAATGACACAAATCAGTTAAGAAACACAAATTTTTTTTTCCCAGATTGGCCCTTTTTAGACTTAAAATAGGGATACTATAGAATTAATTTCCGGGTTCACTGTGATTCAACGGGTTCACATTGCAACTTCCTGGTTTTAACTAAGTTAGCCGTTGGTGGCGATAGCTATCTTAGTTTTTTGTTTATTGTCGGACCACGCAGTAGCAAAAATAAAAATTATACTGCAAATTAATAAAGATCAAATAATTTCAATTAAATATACGCCATAAAGCAGGGGAATAGTATATAAAATTACATAGGGAGAACTGATAAGACCTTTGTTTGAAATCGAGTGAAACCCCGATACGCGTGTTATTGAGTAAGCTGGCAGGACAGTACACAATTTGGTTGCTGGATGGAACAAAATATCGCGCGTCTTGACCCAATTTTGAATGATTCGTACAAAGGGACACTACCCAAGTGCATACATATTGTTTAGTAGTCTGACAGACAGGTTAATGGAACGTCGCAGTTTTCTTGGCGCTGAAGCTACGAAGTGAACGCGAACGATTTTTACTGTATATTATAGTCCCCGACAAAAATTACCCACGTTCCCCTACAGGGGACTAGGTTCCCCGGCGAGGGGGCTAGAGCCACCACCATATCCCCAGACCACCACCCGCTGGCGCCACCACTGAATTTGACAATCAATTCCTAGGCCTGGAGTTTAGGCCAGCATATTAGGCACACTCTAAATGTGTAGTTACGCAGACCGTTCGGCAAGAGAGGTGTACATTCGGGCGGTTTATTCAATTTTTTTACCATCACCTTTTTACCAAACCTAAACCTATTTAATTATATAATATTGATTTATCACATAGTAAATATAGTATTACTTTGTACTTAAAACTTCTGTATATATAGTCGGTGATATAAAATTTTATATTTCACCCTAAATCATAGGTAGAATGATTACTTTAACATGTATGAATATGCTAATCAAAATTTTTATGTAGGATATTTACATTCGCCTGGTTTCTACAATCATTGTTTATACAGTGTCATCTGCTAACACTCTCCTCCGTCTGGATCCTGGATTTAAAAGTTCACAGAGAAGATTACATTCTTGAAAACAACATAGAATACCTTCCAACAATCAATAACAAACAGCAAACAGATATGTCAACCATGTATCAGATCAGAACCCATTCGATCATTCATGAAGTTGCCAAAAGCATTGTAGATGTGTTTGAACAGGCTTAATTTGTTGGGAATTATTGGTAAATGATTTGGGTAGGCTTAAGAGAAATGGGTATTGAAGCAGTTGAACTTGGATCGATGTCTGGAGTTTTAGAAGGAAAGAGATACAACAGAGCGGTGAGAATGAATTAATTGGTGTATGAGGCTATGAGTTGCATTGCATGAGACATTTGTATTAAAAGAGTGAAAGAAACTGAGGAGTGTTTCAAGAAACTCATAGAAACTTATCTAATGATAAGGGAAGGCAACTGAAACCTGCATCTAGTTTCCATCAAAGCAATGATCCGTTGCTGTTTTGCATACGATCACCAAAATTATGCTATATACTTATCTGTGTATTATCAAGACATGACACTTCTTCCTATTGAACATGCTGAAATTGATGAATATATGAAGAATGGTGGGTTCAGTGTTCAGATGTCCATGACCTGTACCTTTGGCAGAATTCCAGTCAAACAGACTGTTGCGGAAACCGTCAACAAGGACACACAACATCAGGTGGGACAAGAAGTTTCAGCTTGAAGCCTATGGCTATTGAAAAAATTATATTACAGCTTAATACCTAGCTGAAAATCCTTTGCAACATTAGGGAGATGGTTTCATAAAATTCACTTGCATTTGCCAAGGATCGAGAAAGATGACCGATGTGTACAATCTATTGCAGAGCTTGTGTCATGTAGTTGGATCAACCCTTTTCAACTGGGAGGTGATAAACTGGTATAGTGGCAACCGAAACCATTAGAAAAGAAAATAGCAGGTGCATTCAATATTGGTCTTAAAGCCTATGAAGCATTTAAAGGTAGACTGTCTAATCCAGATAGTAAAAAAATCAGAGAAAATAATACGGAGAGACAGAAATTTGCACACATGATCCTCATTGCAGGAAATAGAAAATGGAAGATGTACTTCAGCATCCACTAGGACCACTACCCTGGTCCATTGTGACAAGTGATGGTATCATTTGAAAAACCAACAAAGCTGTATTAGGAAAATTGTGGCAAAAATTGAAGCTGCCGAAAATATTCCACAACCACACACATCTCTCATTGATAGAATTGCGGTTGTTCAAAAAATGAACTGTGACAACAAAACATTCGCTGAGATAGCAGTAGCAGTTCTTAAGAAAGATGTTAGAGTGGGAGGAGAAAGTGAGAGTATAGATGTTGTCTTCATATCTACAGAGATTCAATCAAGAACACTGAACGAACAATTCTTGGACAGTCGGGCAAAATGCTCATTTAGCTGTTAAAACTCTGTTTTTTAAGTGCGCAGCTCATGCTTACGGTGAATTCCGGTTCGCTGTTTACATTCGCAGCAGATATTTGCAAGGGAGACCTCATACAAATAAATTACTATGTCCATTTAATACAGCAGATAATATATCCACTCAAAAAAGGTCAGAGATAACAAATTCACAATGGCTTTCTTCAACTCTTCTTTTGATATGCTATCCTATCCTTGATTTGTGAAATATTTCTTCTAGGTATTCTATGAATTTCCTGAGTGGGAAACCCCAAAACACAGGGGGGGGGGGGAGCCACAGGGGCATTAATATGCGCTAGCGTATCTCTTCGCGTTAAATCTGTTCATTTTTCAAATGCGCGTACACCACACGCTCCTATTCTAAAACCTTTATTAAAGCATGTGATGTATCATTCAAAACAATTGCGTTAAAGACCGAACACAAAGAAAAAAAAAAAAAATCATATTTTTTTAGTCTCCTATTAAATTCTTAAAATTTATATGGAAATTGTCAAGATTTATGTGCCGGTAAAGTGAATCAAATGACCTAAACTGCTCTAAAAGGCAAAAAGCCACAGCATTTTGGTGGCCCCCCTAAATATGTTCTAGATTCGCCCCTGAAACATACTGCATGCATATAATCAATGCTACACCCTTGAACTTGATTGTATGCAAGTACGAAAACCAATTTGGACCTTTCACTCCTTTTATTGGATTGATGCCCTGATTGCATCTGCTTTGCAACTGTTCATCGGTCCTTACAAGGCCTTTCGAGTTATTTGTCATAAATGGGTACACAGTTTCTGTCTAGAATGTCTCACCAGTTTGCAGACACCCATTTGACCCATTGAATTGTACAGAATTCAAAACTAGTGCCTTTGCAGGTAAATTTGTTTCATGGTTTTTCACAAGCGCCTTGAGCACTTTTGTGGATATGTGCGCTGTATAAATCTTATTATTATTATTATTATTATTAAATCTGCTGTCCCAGCTATAAGAAATACATATATAAAAAAGTAGGTTGTAAAAAGCTCCACATACATGGTTTTGAATAGCCAAACCATATTCCCCCAAATAGCATGTTCTCCCTTCGTATTCGCTCATTATATGGCAGTTCATTGATTATGAAGTATAGTGGCCAAATACTAAATTTTGACGATATAAATATTGGACAACCATCCGTGTTCCATGTCAAAGACAAATTATAATTTTTCGACAGGGGTCCTCCATTATATATATGTTTAAGTACTGGTAACTGTGATGTTGAGTTGTATTTAGGCTATAGCGCCATCTATAGACGAATGTCAAATAAATAGGTTGTTGGCCTAGCGATGTAAATCGTGTACATGTGCGTATTTATTGTTGTACTAAAACATCATTATAAAGCCTTCCAGCGTCCAGTGAGAGACGTTCACATGGTGTCAGAAGTGTTAAAGATCTTCATAGAAGACGAACAAGATATTGCTGAAGCTTCGCAAGGCGAAGTGACGAGATAAGTTGTTTATTTGTATATTCTGGTATCAATTGAATACAGTCAAGTCCTCTGTAACGGTTCGAGCATGGCTCAACGCGGCGGACAACAACAACAGCAACAGGCCTCGTCATCGGAGCAGCCTAGAAGGGCAGGAACGGCGTATAAGGCAAACGTACCTGTGCCAAATAAATTAGAGTTACATACGGAGAGCTCCGAAATAGCTTGGAGAAAATTTAAAAGGCAGTGGGACAATTACGAAATTGCTTCTAGACTTAAAGATGAGTCAAATGCATACAGAGGGGCCGTATTATTAGCGTGTATAGGCGAGGATGGTTTTGAGACATATGACGGACTTCACTTTGCAGAACATGAAGACAGACATGACATTGATGTCATACTCAGAAAATTCAAAGATTACTGCATAGGTGACACAAATGAAATCTACGAAACGTTCAAGTTCAACCAGCGGGCTCAACAGACGGCTGAAGGTATAGATGCCTATGTAACTGCACTACGTAAGCTTGCCAAAACATGTAACTTTGTAAATAATGATAGAATGTTACGTGATAGAATAGTTAGTGGTGTCAAGGATGAGAAAATCCGACAGAAATTATTAGCACAAAAAAACCTAACATTACAAACCTGTATCGATACATGCAGAGCACATGAGGCATCGCATTCTCAAGCAAGAGCGATGACCAGCCAGGCATCAGTGTCGGTGGTGCAGCAGCAAAAGAAGAATAGTGATCCAAAGAAACGGTGTTACAGGTGTGATAGACAGCACAGTAAAAGTGAGATTTGTCCAGCCAAGTCGGCAAGTTGTCGAAAATGCACAAAAGTGGGACATTTTGCTGTAGTGTGCAGAAGTTCACATCCAAGTACCAGTAGTAAAAATGAAACACCAAAAAAATATGGTAGACAAAAGAAAAGCTCACTGCATCTATTACAGGAGGAAGAGCAACCTTCTGTTAATCAACCTCTTGCTGATCAATTCCTTGGGGCTGTGACACAAGAGAAGAGTGTGACTGATCCATGGTGCGTTGAAATAGAAATGGAAGACCAGCTAATGAATTTTAAAATAGACACGGGAGCTGATGTAACTGTCATAGACACTGCAAACATACCGAAAGGGAAATATCCCCTTTGCAAAGCTGATCGAAAGTTATATGGTCCGGGTAGAAACTTAATCCCAGTACTTGGAAAGTTCACAGCTAAGTTGAAACTCAAACAACAAAATACTGAGAGTATACAGGAGGTATACGTTGTAGAAAAACTGGAACAATCTTTGCTAGGGAGACCGGCTATTGAAGCCATGAAGTTAATTTATAAGGTTAATACTGTCAATGTAATATCAGACAAGTACTACAGACAGAATCATCCTAAGTTGTTCAAAGGATTGGGTAAACTGAAGGATACTTATAAAATCAGGCTGAGTCAAGACGCAAAGCCATTTGCCGTTTGTGCACCAAGAAGGGTACCAATACCACTGCAACAAAAGGTAGAAAAGGAACTACATCGATTGCAGAATTTAGACGTCATTAGACCGGTCACAACACCAACAGATTGGTGTGCACCAATTGTGGTAGTTCCAAAGCCAAGAAATGACACAGTCAGACTTTGTGTTGACCTAACCAAACTAAACGAGAGTGTGAAAAGGGAAAATTACCCTCTGCCGTCAACTGATCAATTGTTAGCCCAGTTGAAGGGTGCGAAGTTTTTTACCAAGCTCGATTGTAATAGTGGGTTTTACCAGGTCCCATTAGACGCAGAGTCACAAGAGTTGACTACATTTATTACGCCATTCGGGCGTTTTTGTTTTAAAAGATTACCTTTTGGAATTTCGTCGGGTCCAGAAATTTTTCACCGAATCATGGCACAGATGCTATCAGGGATTCCGGGTGTGATTTGTGACATCGACGATGTTTTGATATCAGGTCAAAGTGAACAGGAACATGATGACAGAGTACACAAGGTTCTACTAAAAATGGAATCGGCTGGAATCACGCTGAATGAAAAATGTGAATTCAAACTCACGAGTATTAAGTTTTTAGGTCATGTTCTGTCAGCACAGGGAGTACAGATGGATCCTAACAAGGTGGAAGCTATACAAAAATTCCCAAGACCAACCAATGTCCCAGAACTACGTAGATTAATGGGATTGGTTAATTTTGTTAGGAAATTCTCCCCAGATCTAGCAGATGAAACAAAGCCGATGCGTGATCTACTTAAGAAAGAGACAAAGTGGATGTGGGACGTGATGCAGGAGCAAGCTTTTACTAAACTGAAAAAGAAGCTGTGCTCACCACCAGTACTAGCTCACTATAGTCCACATCTACCTACTAAAGTTTCTGCTGATGCATCATCATATGGACTTGGGGCAGTGTTGCTGCAAGAAACAGAGAGGTGCTGGCGACCAGTCTTTTATGCTTCGAGATCGATGACCACAACAGAGCAGCGATATGCACAAGTTGAAAAAGAAGCTTTGGCTGCTACTTGGGCTTGTGAAAAATTTGCAGATTTCTTAGTTGGCTTACCAACGTTCACTATAGAAACAGATCATCGCCCATTACTTGCACTTTTGAAGACAAAGGCTATTGATGAGCTTACACCGAGAATCCAAAGATTTCGTATGAGATTAATGAGATATACATATCAGATGAAATACACAGCTGGAAAAGACTTGACTACAGCTGATGCGCTTTCTCGAGCTCCAGTGGGACTTCCAGATGAAAGTGAAGTTGAGTTGGCGGAGTCGACAGCTGCATTTGTGCATGAAGTAGTTGATGCATTACCAGCAACAACACAGAAATTAAACAAGATTAAAGAGGCACAAATGGCTGATCCCGAATGCACACAGGTGATAAAATTTACCAAGGAGGGATGGCCTAGGCAAGGAAGAATCGACTCCAATCTTATTCCGTACTATCAAATCCGAGATGACCTTACAGTATTAGATGGATTGTTAATGTTTGGCACCAGACTTGTAATCCCGGATCCTCTAAGAGGTGACATCTTAAGTCGTATACATGCAGGACATCAAGGGATCGTAAAATGCAGAGCTCTAGCTAAAATATCGGTTTGGTGGCCAGGGATTAGTAAGACAATCCAGAATCTAGTAGACAAGTGTACAGTATGTGAAAAAGAAAAACGACAGCGACCAGAACCGTTGCAGCCAAGTAAAGTTCCAGAATACCCATGGCAGCATTTGGCTATGGATCTTTTTGAGTGGAATGGACGTAATTACTTGCTTGTCGTAGACTATTTTTCTAGATTTATAGAAATTGCATACCTTAAGTCATCCACCTCATCAGAAACAGTTATTGAACATTTAAAGAGCATATTTGCTAGACATGGAGTGCCAGAAAAGGTTAGATCAGACAATGGCCCTCAATTTTCATCATATATTTTTGCTCGATTTGCAGACAATTATGGATTTTACCATGAATGTAGCAGTCCATACTTCCCACAAAGTAATGGAGAAGCCGAAAGGGGGGTTCAGACAATCAAGAATCAGGATTTAGTCCAGCTGAGATGTTAATGGGAAGGAAAATACGAACAAGACTTCCTATTGTGACCAACAGCTTGACACCAGACTGGCCTCAATTCGACAAAATGATTGCAACAGACCAATCAAGAAAAGAGAAAATGAAAATGTCATTTGAAAAAAAAGCATAGAGCAAAAGAACTATCAAACTTACCTGTGGGAGAGAAAGTGTGGATAACACACCCAATGGAACGAAGTGGTACCGTACATCGTAGAGTTGCACCAAGATCATATGAGATCCAAACTTCAACAGGAGTTACAAGGCGAAATCGAAAACACCTTAGTAGACGGTCAGAGTTGTATCCTCCGAGGATGCATCCAATACGGGAGGGATCGACCTTGCCCCCGGTGGCAGGTCAAAATAACAATGATTTTGATTGCTTTACAGATACTGGTACTGAACAGATAGAAGGTCCTCAACTTAACCACAATCAACAATATAAGACTAGAAGTGGGCGACTAATCAAGCCCCCAGAAAAATTGGATTTGTAAATTATGCAACAATGATTAAACTTAAATTGTTAACTACGAAAAATCAGATGACTTGTTTATAATGCATATAACGGATGTATGACGTTAATTGTTGAGTTGGTGTTATAATTTTAAAAGGACAAAAGAAGACGCATGTTTGGTGTTTAAACTTCTATAAGCATATTTATTTAAAACCTTGTTGTACAAGTTCCTCCAGAGAAAGGGAGATGTGATGTTGAGTTGTATTTAGGCTATAGCGCCATCTATAGACGAATGTCAAATAAATTAGGTTGTTGGCCTAGCGATGTAAAACGTGTACATGTGCGTATTTATTGTTGTACTAAAACATCATTATAAAGCCTTCCAGCGTCCAGTGAGAGACGTTCACAGTAACCATCATAAATATCATCAATATTAGTTTTCACGCTGCTGCTCTAGCCCGCTATGTCCCATTAGGACTACTCAATCAGAAGCTAAAGCAAGCAGCAGTTATAGTTCTAAGGACAGACAGTTTTGTGAAAATGGAAACTCCACTATGATTTATTGATTCCAACTGCTACAGTAGACCCAAAAAACGGCTGGGAAAGAGTCTATTAGGACAAATCCCTATATTCACTGTCAGTGTCAGATATTCATTGAATTATTATCGAAACAGTCCATTAAAGTTTGTGTTTGTAATAGGATACTTCACAATTGAAATATCTAGGGTGATGAAGTGACCCCCAGATTTGACCTTGGCAATAAAATTAACTAAAGTGACAGAAATTGAGTATTCACTTCTGTAACAAAAAAGTAATATTTATTCACATATAAAAAATGAAAAGAAACCCAAAAACCATTGTCTGACAGACAATTTAAGTATTTGTTGCTTTAAATTAAATTTTTTCAGGTAAAATAACTATCTATTATGTGACAATAAAATGACACATTCAAAAACATTTGAAATAAAAAATATTTTTCAATAAGCGAGCAGCGTTTTTTGTAAGAAATATTTCTTGTTTAGTTTTAGAATGCTTAAAACGGTATTGTATTTTATTTATAAAACCATCTTTTGCAAAAAATTAGGAATTTGAGGAATAATTGGCATTTCAAAAAATATAAAGTTGCGTCCTTAGCCTCGAGGTCAGATGCACATTGGAATCTTAAATTGACTAAAAAACTTACAGAATTTGTACAACTATTGCATAGAAAGTGTTCCCTCCCATGTGATGTAATTGGGCATCACATATATGAAAACGAGTAACAAAGTCATGAGAATTAGGATCATGCAAAATTGGGTTATTGTACAAACCTGCAAAATCAAATTATTATTATTTATTTTACTCGGACATAATGCAGTGTTGTAATTATTTGAAAAAACTTAACCAAAAACAATTCCGGAAAAATAACTGAAATGCATTTTTTTATTTTTTATTTTCTTACTGCTTTTGGATGCACCTTCCATTTGATCGAGTGCCACTGTTGTAAAAGGGTAATCTCCAAATAAATTATTATTAAATAATCAACTGTTATAAAATAGAACTTTGGTACTAAAGTTAACATATATTTTATTTATAGTCATTTATAAATTAGTAATGATTGTTTTTAATAAACTATATACCTACCAATTTGCGATCTGGTATGGTAAATCGTCTGCTCCACAATTGAGTATTTGTCCTAATGTTATTTAATTCCAGTTGTAGATCCTTCACAATACCTATAGGCAACTTGACTGGCATACAGTGATCAAATGCTATGTTCATCTGCATTTAGGAGCAAACATTTCACAGTTAGTAAACTGAAAAGCATTTTATTAGTCTATTATAATTTCATTATGGAAAGTAATCAGTTTACCTTGCAACGTTTATAAACATGATTGCTTTTCCATGATATTCTTGCCTGACTTTTTTTGCTTCTTTAACACATTGTCCATCGCTGTAGTGGCCCAGCACCAACCTTAAAATCATCTTTTTTTATTGAAATTTAACAAACTGTCAACAATGCATGTCGAATTTATTAAATTAAAATAATTTTTATTAAAAATGCCGTAATTACTATAAGCGAGATAGTACGAGAGTGTGCAAATTGAATCATTATTCATTGCTTATTAGTTTATTTGTATTACTTACAAGTTCTCTAATTGTTTGCAATGTTGTTGTCATGCTGTTGTCTTCCATGCTAGAAACTTCACTCTGCAGCTTGCTTATTTTTGCTCTGCATGCTTTAGAGCCGTTTTCTTCGCAATTGTGATTTCAAAGTTGTTTAGGTCCTCTGATGGATTTATATTAAGTCTTACAACTTCTTGAACACTCCAAGAGATGCAAAGAATTGAAACCTGTAAAACAATTTGATTAAAATGGATTATAATAATGCATTACAGTTAAAATTCCTTGTATTGCATAGTTTTTTGTAATATTTTATTCATAAAAATATAAAATACAATAGTACAAAATAGTATAAAATAATCGCAAGGCTTCCTGTTTAAATATCTTGTTGATATCACTATATGTTTATTCCAGGTTATAACCTCCCTTCAAGATATACATTTTTTATACTCAGTGCGAGGTTTCGAAACATAAGGTTTGTATCATTATGTCTAAAGTTATATTTGAAATTATTTTGTTTAACCAGATTTGATAGATATGTGGGTGCACGCCCCTTCATATCTTAATATTAACATTCATACTCATCTTTAATTGAGAGGGTAAGCCAATTTACTCACTGAAGTGCATCTTTACTTGGTGTGTCCCAAGATAGGCCAAATATGATTCGGGCTGTTCTATTTTGTACAGTTTGTACGCTTTTTAAAAAGCTTGAGCCACAATTACACTACAATAAGTTAATATAATAGAATTTGCAATATTTCTTTTCTAATATATTATTTTGAAAAATGTGTCTACATCGTTTCATATAGTTTTATTTACATGGTCAATATCAATGTTTACCATTGACTCTCGAACTATATTTCTTGATGTCTTTGCTAGTTTCTTTATGAGAGCCATGTGCTTGTAGTCTTCCCAGAGTGACATCATGTTTCTCTCTTCCTTGCTAATGCCCCTGTTCATGACGTCTTTGGTGGTGTGGCTCAACATACAACCATATAGAAATAAATTCAATAGAGAAAAATCTATATTACTGTAGGAACACTATTTTAATTTACACCCTATGTAACATGTATATATTTAACTTTATTTTTATTTTATTTTTAAAACTCAGAAACACTTAAATGACGACGAAACAGATAAAGATTGGAATTAAAAATGTCAATATGGGGATGGGCCTGGACTAAACTATTATAATATAAACTTAATCTACTGATGTAACCATTTTTTAGAACATTGACTCTACAAAAGGGAACACAAAGGATATTGTTGTTTCTTAAGTTATGGGCGGGAATATTTATTTTTACTTACCATTAGGTGAAAGAAGGCCATATATCCGCACAAAGAAATCATAGTCTCCGAAAAAAAAGAGTCTGATATTGTACCTCTATGATGAATAATAAATAATAAATAAAAAAGAGAATACAAAAGATTGTATGATACTTACGACTGGCGCTTCTCTTTCTTCAAACCCATTTAAAATTAAGTAAGTTCAAAGCCCAACCATTAAATCCCGGTGATGTCCTTGCATGAACGGATAATTGAATTTGGGGAGTATTCGAGATTCTATAGATTAATGTCATGGATCAGTTGTTGTTCGTGTGCGTTCTGCGTATATTTGAATATAAGTGTCTTGCTGCTAGTTGTTTTGCGAGCATTGTGTTTGGCGCATTTGCATATAGGTAAATGTTTTGTTTAACTATCTGGTTTTTCTGTCTGCGTGTCAGAAAGCTTTTGTTGCAAACACAGGAAGATGTGATTTTCATTAACAAGTTGTATATATATTATTATGCCGCTGTTAAAGTTACCATTGTAAGTAGTAAAACAAATTATATTACATGATTGATAGACGGATCCTTGCCTGTTAATTGGATTATACGAAATTGCATGCGTACAACTTAAAACAAATAATGTTCCCAAATCTTTACTTCAATTTATAGAGAAATGGTTGTACGATGTTTCGTTCTTAGTTAGTAAATACATCATTCAAGTTGATTCAGGTATTAATCATTTGTAATTACTGAAATTATCTTAGAAAATAAAGAGAACGAAGGAAATATAAATAACGTTGATTCGTGCACAATAAATGGTATGGTAACGGCAATCAACAAATCGTTGTCTTTCTGTTAGTCTTGATATTGTATTCATTTGAGCCAAGCCTCGCACGCTTGATACCCGGGGAGCAAACTTCCAAATTAATCCGGGCATGGCCTCACGTACCACAACATTAACAGGACGTGATAAGGCCCAAGGTGTTAACACATCTGACTGGAGCAGCCAAGGAAGAGATCGTTTGTCGGGAGACAGGTGTAAAGGAAGATCGAGATTATTAAGATCCTAAAGCTGAGGTTTGGACCAGGGGAGCGTGTACAGTACAAAGCTGCATGAGAGAGGAACACTCGCAGATTTCAGTAGTACCCTAATCAGACTGTATGATCTGATGGAAGCAGCTGCTAGTGGAGAAGAGAAAGCGGCGCTGACAAAGCTAAAAGATAGCACTTTAAAAGAAAGATTGGGATAAGAGTATTCAGAGGGAGTTGAGGAGAATTATAATTGCAAGTATAGACAAATCGTTTTTTAAATATGAGAGAAGAAGTGATGACTATTCCAAGACCAAAGTGTTCAGTCTGTAAAAGTAAGAGAGGTTTCGAAGTTAAACCAGTATCAAGGAGAAGACAACATTCTAAAGTTAAAAAGGGAACTCAATTGAAGGAAATGGTCCAGGATACTTTAAAAGGTGGTAAAAGTGAAAGGAGAGAAAAGACATGTTACAACTGTGGGAGGAAAGTGCATGTAAAAAGAGATTGTGGTGTCCAACGAAGTGTCACAAATGTGGGAAGAAACCTGGCCATATGCAGAAGGTTGCCCACAGAGAAAACAAGTAGACAGTATAGAACTTCCTGCACCACAACCATCAGAAGCAGCAACAACTGCATCAACTGTGACATTTTAGTGTTGAGATAGTATCGAATTTTTCACAGTTGGCAGATAATGATGTTTTAAGAAGCTTAAAGCGTACGACTGAATGGCGAACCTTCTAAGTCGCAAAAAACCACTTGCGGGGTTACGCAAGGAACTATATTAGGAACAATACTTTTCCAGGTAATGGTAAACGATTCAATCTGTGCATGTGATAAGGCCAAAAAAATAGTTTGTTTGCCCTCCATGTCCGAAAATTGTTAGGGAGGGGCGGGTAGAAAAATGTTTTTTTTTTAATGTTACTGAAAATTGTATCTTTCGCAATTTTTCTGTGTATTTATCCGAATTTTTAGAATATATTAAAGTATTTATTTTTCACAGTACAGTACAAAACTATTTTAATCTTTGTGCCTTTTGTGCGACTTTGGATTTTCTTTTCCATCATAATGTGATTAATAATATTAGTTTCTATTTTTTAAATTTGTAAATATTTAAGAATTTGTAATTATTAATTTTGTCTTTTCCCCAGTTGTTGTTGTCGTCGCCCAGGACACTGATATTTTGATTTTGCTCTGCTATCATAGATCTATCGACTGTACTAACTTGTATGTTCAAGCAGACTTTGATTGTCTTTACGACATCTCTACCATAGACATCGGTGACCGCGAGGAGTTCCTCTTCAAGTATGGCTGGTCTGGAAATGACACTGTTTCATGCATTCATGGACATACCAAATGTGCTCTTTACAAATCCAAATTTCCTGCCAGTGTCATCACAACATTTACATGTACCACTTCACCTGTCTTCCAAATTAGAACAACCAACGGAAAATGCAACCGCTCAACATTCCCTACGTGTTCAAGTTGGGATATGGAGGCATCTGAACACCACGGTTCTTGAACCCAAAGGAAGAGGATGGAAATTAGACTCCAACAGAAAACTGAAACCTAAGATGCTCTCTTGTGGTATTGCGCCAGACAACCTTCTCAAAAGAATCTGCTGCAATTGCAAGGAAGGCGAAAGGCAATGCCAAACCATGAGATGCAGCTGCAAAGTTTTGGGGATTTTTGTTAATTTAAAAAAAAACAATAACTAATAATAGCATGTTCATGATAGAATAAATACTTTTGACCTTTGACCTCATTTTTTAAGTTGTTTGTTTTTGTTCCAACTTTTCTTCTTTTTTTTCCCTGCATATTTTAACATCAATATACCATTATATGTAGACTTGCCCCAAGTCTGTATTGTTTTTTTAAATATGTATTTGTTTTTATTTCGACCGCGATTTGTTGTCTGAAAATACAGACTTGTGAAACACGTATAGAAATCTATTTGCAGACCGCAAACATCCGATAAGAATGACGTAGGTTATCATACCGTATTTGGCTATATGGGGCGGGCGGTATGTAAATATGGATTTCGAATCAACCAATGATCATTTTGTTTCAAAATGAAAAAGATCGAGTAGTAGGCCTGGCCTACGTCCAGTGCTGAATGTACGATCGAGACTGTTGAAATATGAAATCGTGTTGCCAAGTTGTTTTGTTTATTAATTGTTTGAGGGCGTATAACATGTAAGGTGTTAGCAGTTTCTCTCTCGTCAATACTTGTACATACTTTAAGGATCCATTAATATTTAAACTATTTTGGTGTACTAAAAACGTCTCTACAAGTGTTTTAAAAGTGGAGGTTGAAGTGTTGGTCAGTAATTTTTAAATTATGAGTGGAAAAAAAGGAGCAAAATCTGTAAGCAACCATCGCCGGTGCCACAACCAAGTGCTAAGCCGCTTTCAAAGGGCCCGGAAGCTGCCACGCCCAAATCTGATGAGGAATTCAGGGCAGAAGTTATGGGTAAGCTATAAGATCATTGATTATATAGAAGGATTAAACAAACGAGTTGATGCTCTGGAGTTAAAACTTTTAGAAGTTGAAGAAGACATCGTTCAAAACAACTCTAGTTGCAGAACTTTAATTGAAAAATTAAAAGGATCGTTTCAAACAGAGGTAGGATTAATAAAAAGTAACCATGTAGTGATGTTTGATGAGCTAAATAAAACAATCAAGGCTCAGAAAAGTGAAATATTCACTTTACAGAAGCATTTATTGCAGCTTGAACGCCATTCTCGATCGTATAATGTGCGTATCGGTGGTATACCTGAAGTTCCAGGCGAAAGCCCAATTGATAAAGTAAGAGAAATTCTTACTAAAAAGCTCAATCTACCCCATGTTTTAATTGAAAATGCACACAGAATAGGACGAAGGCTTACAAAGAAGGACATAAAACTGTTTTTCGTAATGGAAACTGGTACGTAGATGGAAAAATGTATTCTACGTAAAATATAACATTTTACAACTTTTTCCACCATAGAACTTTTGAATGGATCGATCTACATAATGACTGACGAGAAATCTGCTGTTTTTGTTACACGAAGAAGAACACTATATTTGGACAGTAGTTGGGTAATATTAAACATTACACATTCTCTCTTTTATTTATAATATTTATATTCCTTTTCTTATCACTGTAAACTTACTTACTCCCGCCGAACTTTTAGACAGCTATGGCTCCCGGTTTGCTCAAAAGTCTACATTTTCTATATCAAGTCTTAATGTCGATCTTTAAATCATCAACTTAATGAAACGACCTTACTATATGAAACAGTACTTAAAAATAAGTTTAAATTTATTGGATTAACTGAGATTTGGAACATTGATGATAAAGACAGTTCGGTAGAAGTGGTGGCGTTGCTGCCTATATCCATAGTTCAGTTAAGTATAGACGTCTTGATATAAATATTTGTAACTCTGAATCATTGTGGTTTGAAGTATGTGATGGGGGTAAAATGTACGTGATAGGGGTAATTTATCGAAATGTTAATTCCAACATAAATGAATTTAGAGAAGACCTCTTATCTTAGATACCTTAAAACAAATGAAAGTCAACAAAAAACAATGTATACTAATGGGCGATTTCAATATAAATCTTTTTAATGTTAACAACACTGATATAAACTCATATTTAACGGCTATTGAATGTTTAAATATGACTCAGTTAATAGAATCGACAACCTGTCTTGCATCTAACACCCTAATTGACCACATATATAGTAAAATTATTTGTAATAGTATAATTATATCTGGGACGATGTCGTGTGACATATCCGATCATCTACCAATATTTGCAATTTTTGAAAATATGATTTTTTAAATGATTTATCTAACATGTCATGGGAATCGGTTTATTTATGCAATGATACAAACTTGGCCTACGATAGATTTGATACTAAATTCATTAAATCATGTAAATAAGAAAAAACCATGGATCACCCGAAATATTAAAAAATCTATTAATAAAAAAAACAAGATGTACCAGAAACTAATTAAAAGTAAATTTGATAATTCTGATTTTATGAAATATAAAAAATACCGAAATACGCTTACAAAGGTGTTAAGAACTGCAAAAAGAAATTATTATTCACATATGTTTTCAGCTAACGCAACAAATTCAGTAAAAACGTGGAAGATAATAAATGATGTACTTGGTAAAAATAAATTAAAATCTGTTAATGCTATTCCTGAAAAAATAATTCGTAATAATAATGATGGGACAACATTAATAGTAGATAATCCGGATGTCATATTATTTATGTTGAGATTCTCTGTGTTTAGGGAAGGATGCTTTAGACCAGGTCCGCCTTATATTATTAGCCAATCAAAATCGTATAATTTTTGGAGGGAAAATGTTATCCTCCTCTGAAGCCTAAAATTTGCATATCCAGTATAAAAGTGGAATGTAATAGATATTAAGGGAGAAGAGAGAATAAGATCAGAGTAGATAAACGAGAAGAGAGAATAAGATCAGAGTAGATAAACGGAAAGATGATAAAGAAAATAATAATGCTTGACTGGTAGTGGTAGAAAGATGTATTAATTGAGTTACAAGGAATAAAAGTTCTAGTTGAGTTAAATATACTTTTTGTATGTGTTATCATTCAGTGACAGCTGTGTACGTCGCGTGGAAATATATACGCCTGAGAAAGCTCGGAACCAACTAATATATTCACTACACCGGACGAAATTGCTAATGTATTTAATGATTATTTTGTTTGCGTAGCCGATCAACTTGCAAACGAAATTCCCCCCTCACAAAAATGTTTTTCTCAGTATCTGGCCAATTCCTTACCAAATTCTTTTTTTCTTGAACCTATCACTGTTAATGAGGTATTTAATTTAATTTGTAAAATCGACCAAAATAAAGCAACTGGATCAGATGATCTACCAGCAAAATTAATTTCAATTGCAGCATTACATATTTCAAATCCCTTGTGTTATATATTTAATTTATCATTTAATAACTGTATATTTCCAAATCTGTTAAAGTGTGCTCGAGTTCAACCAGTCTTTAAAAAGGGGTCAAAAGAAATACCTGGAAATTTCCGTCCTATCTCAATTTTACCAGTTCTCAGCAAAATACTTGAAAGGTTGTTTTGTGACAGGTTAACAAGATTTTTTGAGAAATTTAATTTATTTTATTTTCATCAATATGGGTTTCGAAAACGTCATAGTACTAAGTTATCATTAATCAATTTAGTTAACACTTTGCTTTCTGATATTGATAAGGGTAACGTGTCACTTGGTATTTTCGTAGACTTCAGCAATACAAAGCGTTTGATACTATTAATCACAAAATTTTAATTTCAAAATTATTTAATTATGGTATTCGAGGAAAAGCATTGTCATGGATAACCGATTATTTAAAGAATAGATCTCAATATGTATCATTTCATAATAGCCATTCTCAAACTAGGGAAATACCTCATGGAGTCCCACAAGGCTCGGTGCTAGGTCAACCTATACTATACTATCGGAATCTGACCGTTTCATTAAATTGGGTGTGATTAGGCCTAAACATATAATAATTTATTAAAAAGGTACAATAAAAACAAATGCATCAGAGGCGTAAAGAACCCACGGTCAATATCATGTAAAATGTATATGGTATAAGCACTGTGGAAGGGGTCATTATTATTAAACTGGAAAATTCGGCTTATCAACAAATAAATACTTTCGTTTAAAATGTAAAATAAGACTGCAAAATTGGGCTTATCAACAAATAAATACTTTCGTTCAAAATGTAAAATAAGACTGCACAATTGGGCTTATCAACAAATAAAATACTTTTTTTTCAAAATGTAAAATTAAGACTGGAAAATTGGGCTTATAAACAAATAAATACTTTTTTTCAAAATGTGAAATTAAGACTGGAAAATTGGGCTTATAAACAAAAAAATACTTCCGTTCAAAATGTAAGAAAACATTTTTTTTTTAAATATAATCCTTAAGCTCTGTCTATACTATCAAACTAAATATGATGTGCCCATACTATATAGACATGACGATGTCATATCACTACGATAATCGGGCATATCACTACCATATTTGGGCACATCACACTTTTTTTGTTGAACTAGTTGGGACAGTGTAGACACAGAACTATGTGATCGAAACATAAGTCGGAATTGGACTGACGCGATTGATTTAATTGGATATTTTTATTAATGTAATGATTCATTAAAAACTATAAATACCGATACGCGTTTGATATTGATCAATGGTACAAAAAACCCTGAGAAATAATGTTATAACGCGATTTGGTGATAGCTTAGCAATAATACAACCCATATACTTATAAATACCTATTACAAATCCATTCATATAACTTTTCATCGCGAACCGAAAATGTATAAATGTTATTCTACAGACAGTAATTATATATTCAAAAGCCATATTATTATTATTATCAATACCTAAATGCGATAGTAATAACCACATACATTATTCCCAATACAAGTTTGTGCGTTCAAAAAGTTACGCGGCGTTTTTTGTAAGAAATATTTCTTGTTTTAATTTATATTAATGATATGCCAAATTCAAAAGATTATTTTGATTTTCGTTAATATTTGCCGATGACTCCAACCTATTTCATTCATTTTCATCAGATAAAATAGACCTTAAAGGGGGGTTCCGGGTTTAAAATGAATAATAAAAAATGTAAAATATATTTGTTTGTCTCTTGAACGGTAAAAGTTTCAATTTATATAAGCGCCCAGTGAAGCAGAACGAAGGCTGTGAAATGAGGCCAGATTACAAGTGCAGCTACGGCAAAATCACACTGTGGTTACAGAATAGGAAATTTGTGAAATGGTCAATTAGATAAGTTTGCACTTTACGTTTGCCGATTTTCGCACTGACTTCAAAATCAATGAAGCGTAACGTATACATTCCTGCTGAGCGAGGAGAGTGAGACGACGATACACGTGGTCTCTCTGCCCATGCCTGTCATCGTCACGTGATAAGCAGATACAGTATACAATACCAAACTGGTCGGGTCGAGTATACCCCGTCTATAATCACAACATGAACGATGTACAGTATTTGATTGAAGGTCGACTCGACCTACCGGAATGGTATAGATAATATAGCTCGAATGAGAGAGTTGGAATATTTGTAAACACAAGTACTGCTAATTTTAACAAGTGTAGCTTATAGTAAAAAGGCCTGGTAGTATCAATTCGCATAGGGTCTACTACACTAGCTAGCTCAATTTTTAACTGGGCCGGATCGGCTAGGTCTCCTTCCTACTACCGGTCTACTTGCTTGATGCAGTATCCGCTTTTTTGGAGAGTAAACTAGGCCTATTTTAGGCCTACTTATTAGACGATCGGTACACCATACGTGCGGACGGCGATCGGACCTTGTTTTGCCTCAATATTTACAGCCGATTTTTGTAGAACGTTTTAGGTTTAGATTGTTTAGGAGTTTGGTTGATAGGATGGGTTTGGAATCCACTGAGTTTTGTTATTTATGGGCCAATCGTTTAGTAATAGGCTAGCTAGGCCCATGAATGATGGCCCCAATTTTTTAACGTAGCCATCGTGGCATGGAATCCCTAGTCAGAATTGGCTCTCACCCATGAATAAAATGATTTAGGCTAGGCCTAGCCTAGTACGTGAAGCCGATATACGATCTGTACTATTCGAGGTATAAAAATAGTATAATTTATGACTCCGTAATCTGTACTAAATCTTGTATTTCATTAAATGTCAAATAAATAAATGCTACTACTGTTATTATTACACTAGCTTAGAAAATCTACAAAAAATGTATTTCACAATGATCGGGTCATGGAGGTATATTTTATTTTATACCTCCATGATCGGGTGTTCGTCGTTTGTTTGACAGGGGAGAGAGAACACAACATGCTTGACGTCGCGAGTTTGGAATCCACTGATGACGTGATTTTGTGAATATCTCATGAATATTAATGAGCTTCCCTAAGCTGCTGAAAAACAGACTTTCCATGAATTTACCCTAAAATGTATATGAAATTAAATTTTTTTAATTTCTCGTTATTACTTCTTCATTCTGACATGTCTATATTGTTATAATATTTTTTATTTAATAAATAAACGATATTTAAAAGCAATTTTAAACCCAGAATCCCCCTTTAATATAGCAAATGAACATTTATATAAAGTATGTGAATGGTGTATTGTAAATAAATTAACAATCAACTATAACAAAACTAATTATATTTTATTTCACAATAAGGGCAAAATTATTAATAAGATAGGCTCACTTTTTGTTAACGATAAAGTAATTAATGAGGCTGAAACTGTGTCACTTGATAAGAATCTTACATGGAAAACTCATCTCAACAATTTATGTAAAACATTACGTACAAAAATAGGTATTTTTTATAAGTTAAGGTATTTTCTTCCTCAAAGTATATTAATGTTAATTTATAAATCATTTATTTTACCACTAATTACCTATGGTATTGAAGTATGGGGAAGTACACATTTAAGTTACTTAAACCAAGTTCTACTTATTCAAAAGATGTTCGTTCGCTGTGTTACGTTTTCTGATTTTAGAGCACATTCTATACCTTTGTTTAAGCAATTTTTGATTTTAGATGTGTTTAAATTACCTGTTAGAAGTGAGACGGCCGGCCGGGGCGGACCCCTCTGGGATTCACCCAGAGGTTTTCAAGAAATAACTCAGAGAGGGCGCATGTCACAACAACATCACGTGACTATGCCATGATCAGTGTCGGCAAACCACGAAACGTTTATTTTTCACCTTCATGAAAAACGAAAATTTGATTTCAAAAATATTTTGGGAAGGAGATGAATTTTTTCAAATTTTACATTATATGTTGCTGAAATATCAATCATATGCCATTTTATGTAGAAAATTTGACTTTTTTACCTTTGACCTCATTTTTAGTGGTCAAGATTTAATCCAAAGACATGACTTCTATTTTAAGTGTTCTTCCTTTTGTAATTCTGCACATTTTGACACCAATTTTACCTAGATACCATATTCTGGTGACGAAATATGATTCATACAAGAATTATAGCAATTGGCAACGGTCAATGACCTCTGACCTCCAATAAAACATTTTCCCTAGCCCCTATCTTTCCTTCTTTTTTTTGGTAGTTGTCCATACCCATACCTACCAAAATCAGTTGAAATTAGCTTCTTTTAAATTTTTTCACAGATTTGCTCAATATATGGCTAATTTAGGGATACTACATGTAACCATCTTAAACAAATTTATATGAGTCATATTAGGCCTATAACAGAATATGCATGTCCTGTCTGGCATTTTAGAAACCGTGAAAATCTCAGCGAGTTTTTCTGCAGAACGAAAAGATACAGAAATTCTTGCCTCCCAATTTGCTACTTGCCGTTTTCCTGGCTTTGGTTTTGATTTGGTTTTTGCATTGATTACCGTTTTTGATTTGAGTAGTAATAACGATAATAATAACATTGTGATAATAATACAGTAGTAATAATAATGTTTAATGTTTTAGCAAATGGTAACGTCCTGTTTTGTGTACAGGTTTATAGTTTTTAGCTATGATATATTTTAATTTTAATGTTTTTAACGGTTTGATGTTTAGAGTTTATAATGTTTTTAACTGTTTTTATTATTGTGCAATTTGTATATGTAATTTACTCTCAATTAAATGTTTTATATTGCAATGAGTAGAATGAATAAAACCAGAAATGAAGCTTACTGATAGCAGACAGTCTGACGGCAAAGTTGAATATTGGTGGGAGAGAATTCGGGTGTATTTTGGATACTGGAGCTGAGACCAGTCCTATTTAATTAGTAAGCGTTATATGGGCACCAGTCGTGCAGGTTATGAATATTAATGAGGAGGTACTATTTGAATATTCATTTATCAAAACCCAGCAGACCAAGACGATTCAGTCAGGTTATCTCATTAGCCTAGACGGAAAATATACAGCAGTAATTTTATTGTGGCAGGTTATTACTATTATGTAATTTTTTTTTCTACCCGGCCTGCAGCTTCTCGATTCCGTAGGCTTTCAGTTACTAATAAATTCTAGACTATGGGACAGTTAACTATTATGTAACTATATAATCAGCATAATGATGGTTTAGGGTTTTAACTAGTAATTTTCATTGATGAAATTACGAAATATTGAATCCATAATTTACGATGGCGTGTATTTATGTAAAACAAATATAAATGACCCACCAATTGTTTTCACATTCAGAACTGCAGATATAGGACACATAAATATGTTACTTCGTACAAGAATGGTGCCCATATAAACTATATTATGAGATATATGTACACATTATTAAATGCACGGCTGGTGGCTATCTGCAGCACTGGTGCCCATATTAACTCTTTAACATTAGATAGATATAAACATGCAGGGCTGGTGCCCATCTGCAGTACTGGTGCCCGTATTAGATAGATATATAACTATGCGTGACGGTTGCCAACACTGCGCAGCACTGGCGCCCATTTACAGACGTGTTGAATATTCATTATTGGAACCTGATACAGCGATTCGCGGGAAATGTGCAAATTGTTTGCCATTGTGGGCAAAATTTCTTAATTCTCCGTCTGAAAACTATTTAAAATGGTGGGTTTGTGGTTTATCAGATTGTGAAGAGCTACGAAACGTATTCGAAAATGCGAAGTCATTACATTTCGTTGGAAACAAGAAGGGAGACTTCGGAAAAATAAAGTTTTCTCCGCTTCCGTCTCAGGCCAATGCCTATTGTACCACCAACGGCGTAGAAGAGCAGGAGGACAACGTTGAAATTGACAAAATTGGTCTTATCAATACCTCATATGCACCAGGTTAGCCTAGCCCCTTTATATCATGTTGGGATATATTTCGACACTTTGAAGAGCATTTTGATTTATTTACTAGATAATAATAATACAGTATATTAAAAATGTGAGTTGATATATGGACATCTAAAAAATGGAATAAGAGAATAGGCCTAAATTATATAGTCAATGGTGATTTTATGTTGTTCTTTTAAAAATGACATGGCTATTCCAAAGAATTATGTTATTATGGAAAAATGCAATACTAAATAGATTTTCTTTATAAACAGACCAATCCAGACTTCAATCATACTTAAAGATATTGTTTGCCTATCGTCGGGCATTACATTAAAATTTCCCATATGTAGGATATTGTTTGCCTATCGTCGGGCATTACTTTAAAAATGTCCCATATGTAGGATATTGTTTGCCTATCGTCGGGCATTACATTAAAATGTCCCATATGTAGGATATTGTTTGCCTATCGTCGGGCATTACATTAAAATGTCCCATATGTAGGATATTGTTTGCCTATCGTCGGGCATTACATTAAAATGTCCCATATGTAGGATATTGTTTGCCTATCGTCGGGCATTACATTAAAATGTCCCATATGTAGGATATTTTTGCCTATCGTCGGGCATTACATTAAAATGTCCCATATGTAGGATATTGTTTGCCTTTCGTCGGGCATTACATTAAAATGTCCCATATGTAGGATATTGTTTGCCTATCGTCGGGCATTACATTAAAATGTCCCATATGTAGGATATTGTTCGATGCTGGAGAAATTCGCTCTCATGTAGAGTTTTGCAAGGCGATTGCGAGTATTGGATATTGTTTATGGTGATTTACTATCACTTGTATTGATGTCGCTGTTGGGATAAGACGTACTCGACGCAAGTAAACTCTGTATGCTACAGTAAACACGATATGTTACCGACGTCGAAACGAAGCACACGTGCCAAGGCTACCACTTCAGCCAGCCAGCCCAGACCCGCCAGCTCTACCTGAACAAATCTCAAATAAGAGAAGATCTAAGCAAAGCCATTGAATTTAATTCTGAAAAGATTGCAGTGCTTGAAACGAAAGATAAGGCGAGAGAATCAACGCTAATTAGCATTTCAGCTGATATTGGAAACATGCGAGAACAACTAACTGGCTGCCATCTTGAAATTAACAGAGCCGTTTTTCAAGACGAAATAACATCAGGCTTGTTGGCCTTGAAATAACTCCTGGCGAAAATTGCATCCAGGTTGCAAACAGTATTTAAAAAAAACATTTCACGCTGTCAACTATGCCAGCCATTTCACTATTAACTATGTTTTTCTAAGCTCCTTGAACGTTTAATCTATAATAGTCTTTATAATTTTATAACAAAGGACAACATACTCTGCCCTACTCAATATGGGTTTTCAACCGAATTAGCGTTAATAGACCTTTATGATAAGCGGATGTATGCTCTACAAAATAAGGAATGTACAGTAGGCATCTTTTTAGACTTAAGAAAGGCCTTTGACACCATAAACCATGATATACTTTAACAAAAATTATACATTATCAGCTAAGTTTTTAGTCTTTTCTTAAATGAAAATAACGACTTGCTGATAATTATTTAATTTTTTTTTATTGTTTAAAGCAATATGTCGAACATTTCTCCGCTCTGCTTATGTATGGTACAGGCGTTTCTTGTACCATAGAGATATTATATATTCACTATAATATCTCTATGCTTGTACAAAGGAAATAATCCTGTGGAAATTTTGAGAACGTTTCAGAAAGAATGTGATGCGTGGTCACACTCGACCTCACAACCGATGCTGAAACCATTGAACTAATGACATTGCGATGAGCTAGCTGAACAACAAATGTTGTAGTCACATAACAAAAATTTCACTTAATTGCTCTATTATTACTAACTACGTCATCCAACTCTTCAACTATTATATATAATAATAATAATAATACATATGATGTCAACTATTTTGAGCTCTAAATCTAAATGATCTACGGAAAAATCAACTGAACTTATGTCGGAGCCTACTGTCAATCCAGGCACGAATAAGGTCAGGCTAATAAACAGCCTACTGAGTCACCTGGCATACCAAAAGCCGGTACCTTGGAACAACAACAAGGCCTACGGACAACGGACTCATCGACAATGCGAGATGTTGAGCTTCTTCTTTCCGACGATAAACAACTCGTAAGTATTGTTGCTACGACAATAAGTAATAACACATTCTTTCATCTTCAAATCTTATGGATAAAATTATAGCATCAATATGTGGAAACGAAAGGATCATCCGATCAATAAGTGAAGCCATTCTTGACCAGGTCAGTCAAAATATTTATAGTAGCGTTGCCCTTGACAACGAGACTATCGCAGGTGAAATTACGTGAGAGAAGAAGAGAAGAACAATAAGCTGACGAACGATTAAAACAACTTACTAGAAAAACTCCTACTATTAAACGGCGTACCCGAGACAGATAATACCGAAAACACCGATAAGATAGCCTTAGAAATAATATCATCTTGTATTTGTGATAAAATAGAACTAATCGATATGGACCACACACACCGTCTTGGACGGAAGAAAGCAGGACTACACCAAGATAAATCACGTTCTAAAACTAAACCACGTCCAATTATCGTTGAATTCTCAACCTACCGCGCAAGAGCAGAGGTATTTCGAAATAAGAAATTACTTAAAAACTCTTCCTTTTCTATAACTGAAAATCTAACGCCACTTCGCATGAATCTACTACGCGAAATGACAGCACATGACGCAGTGGACGGATAAACTGCATACTGAAGAAAAATAAGAAGAAGATTGTTATTAGATCAACAACAGATCTCCGTAATCTCCGAATGTAACTTTATTGCCACATCTATTTGTTTTATTGTTAATACTGCATTATCATCATTATTATTGATATTACTACATTATTATTATTATTAACAACAACATTATTATTCCCACATTTTGTTATTATCACTATTATACTACTATTATATAGTAATGGTACTGTATTAATATTGAAATCAAGCCTAAATGATTTTAAGATTCTTATTATTAATTATATACACGTAGACTACATATTCATTTTATATTCTACCGATGTCTCAATTCAAAATATCCATATTATTACGCAATTTAGAGTTTTTTGCGATAATGCATTATTATTCATACTACTGTATTTATCTGGTTAATGAACATTTACAAACCCAATTGTATTATTGATATTTTATTTATTTGTTTATTTATTTATTTTTTAAACGGCAGTATACCTTCACTTTCTAATGTCATTTTACATTATAAATCAACTCAATTATGATGTGTGTTTCATGTAATGATACCAATCTTAGGCCTTATTCCGCTTCATCTTGCAACTGGTTATGTTAAATTTGTATGAGTATTATATTTCCCTTTAATCATATTTTAGATAACTTTGAATTCTTACATGTTATCAAACATTTTTATCTAAATCAAAATGTTGACTTTAATAGAATAAGTTCTTTACATTTTAATCTTTTTGACATTGATTTAAATGACAATAATGCTGATAATAACTTACTATTTCTTGATAATAATGATGAATGCACATTATGAACTTCTTGATAGTTTAAATTCTAAACACTGTGAAAACACTTCCTCTTTTAGTGTTTTCCATTTAAATGCAAGAAGCTTAGTTAAGCATTTTGACAAAATCAATGATTTTGTAAACATTATGAATCACAAATTTACGGCATTATGTTTTTCAGAGACTTTTTTAAATAATAGTAAACAAATTTTTTCTTTTTACAGAATGGCCGGTTACAATCTATTACAGAAAGCTTTACAGTTCTTTATGTGATTCCGTATTGTGTCCCATTTGGGAAAACCTGAACGATCTATAGATGGCGCTATACCATATACGAGATCTAATGGTAACAAGTCCAAGTCACAGAGACTCACTCATGATTAAGCTGCGTCGTTGACCAGCGAAAGCTAGAGTAAAAAACGTAAGTTTACGAATTTTATTCGACTTTGGATCATCCAAAAGAAAATTTACTTAAAATATTATGTGCTTGTTAACAAATAATTGACGTCATCGTCATGCACAATAATGATTGATAGGCACACGCCAGTTAAATTATATGTATTTACTGCCAAGAAAGGGGTAGTGTAGTGCAGGTTTATCAAAAAAATATCAATTTATTTTGAGCCTTTGTATTTTTAGTTGACTTTTTATGTTGTTATTCTTAGTTTAGTTTAGTTTCCTTTTTGTTATAATGACCTACAAAAATGAGTTTGTGAGAATGTGGTATATACGAACATGAAATAAGACTTCGTATGAGGCCAGTGTCAAGAGAGCCACTGAGCTGGTAAGATAAGATAGACAGTATTGGAAATCCTTTATTTTCACGAATAATTGTATTTTGATATTTATAGTTGACATTATGCGTTGACTATATCCTTAATTACATTTTTTCGCATGGAGTTTAATACTGTACAATGTATTGTATATTTTCAGGTTTTTCCTTTTTGCTGTATTTCTTGGTATTCAAATAAAATCATATGAACCCAACAGTGCTTTGCCGTTTCTTTTTGTAACATCCGATTATGCCCTGTAATATCCCGTATTACTACATGATATGAACAGGACACAGGAAAAGACATCACTTTATCAGCCACTGCATGGAGGGACAGCGCAATTCAAACAGTCATGCCATCACTATAGCCACGTTGAATGATCGGGTTCGTGAACTGGAGGCAGCAAATCTAACTCTGACCAACACAGTAGCTACTCAACAACGCCAACTTGACAGTCAATCAGCCGACTTACTTGCCATTCACCAAAGACTATCATCAATTGCATCACGACCTGAACCACCTACCATTCCAATCATTCAAACTCCTCCACCACCACCAATCGCTACTCCATCAAGACCCAGCGTCCACCCACCAAGACGACCGATTCTAAAACTTCTACGCGACCACGAAGACACGAAAAAGTTTCAAACATCTGCTTGGATATTATTTCACCGAAGAAAAACGACTACGATGCAAGGTAAGCTGTACTCTGGATATCGCTATCAAAAACCAGAAGGATGATGTTGATCTATACATAGGGCCAATAACAAAGAGAACAATTATGATATTTCTTGAAAAGGGAGATATTAGCAATTATCAATGATAATATTAAAAGAACAATTAACCATTTCGGTAGAATACATTAAGCAGTTAATGATCCAATTCTAAGCAGAATAGACGGGATGAATTCATTGATATTCTGGCAATGTCTCATTTCATCATGTCTGGAAAAATAGGAAAATTGACAAAGGTGTCTGACGAATGGACGTAATATGAGGATATCTAAAACCGAAGTTAGAAAATATTGTGGAAATTGCTCTAGCTGTATTAGTTATCCTGCACAATGATGCAGCGGAAGAAAGAGTTTTTTCAATGATTAAAAAAAAAAAAAAAATGAGTTCCAGGCAAACACTTCGAAAGAAGTTCTAACAAGATGCAAGGCTGCAACACGCCATTACAATGAGCAACACAAGAGCAAATGACCACCAATACCAATTCAATTAAAATTCAATGCATTAATAATTGTACAATACTGTGGAAGGTAGAAGGAACAAGAATGTAAATGTGGAATTCAGACAATTAAAATACAGGTTTGAAGAAGTTCGAAAAATTAAGTTCAATGATGGTCAAGATACCCAATTAGACACTATCAAACTTTTCACGCCAAATGGACCAAAGCTCCTACAAGGCAAAGTAGATACAATTTCAAAATCATGGAGAGATCATTGTTGATAAACCAATTCCATGTTTCTAGGAAATTCTAGGAAAATAATTCTGTAGAATTGTATAAGCTTGTAATTCGATGTTTTTTAAGGGGCAACTGACCATTGTGCTTTGTTTCTGTTCGGCTCTGTATCTGTTTATTGGTCGAATAAATAAATGAAATGAAATTGATGTAATACTCCTGCCTGTAGGAGCTGATTATTTGAGTCGGGTGTAAAGGACTCCTCCCAGTTTGGAGAAAATGTTGGTACATTACTCTTTTAGAGGGGATTAAATGTCGTATTGAGTTGTTGTTTATTGTGTTGCAGAGAAAGATGGTGTGAGTTGCAGATTGGTGGAAAAGGATAAGGTGTTTGTATGTGGATTTGAGGGATTTTTGAGGGAGATGGAAAATGAGAGGAGTGCTATGTGAAGCAAGGAAAGGATAGAAAAAAATTGAATAATTGACTAAGGCGGACAGAAGAAGAAATTAATTGTGTTATGTATGTAGAGTTGCAGCCTAAAGGAAAGTAACGTGACATTCATGGAGTAAAAGAAAGTGAGTTGGAAGTAATAATAAAAGGCTATACTTGAAATTAATGAAATCTTTTAATTGTTGAGATCATTGGAGATAATTTTATAAGGAAATTGAATAAAGGAAAAACTGGTGAAAATAAAAGAGTATTATTTTGTGATATGATGTCACCGTAAGCCAAACAAAGCTGAGCTTTTGGATTCTGGTGGTAAGAATGTTTGGTGGTTTAAGATAAATAATTGGTCAGTTTTGAACTTAAACCCCTTATATCTCAAAAACGCTTCCTATCCTGATTACCTTCCATATTCGTAATATACGGAAAATTCTGGTTTAGAAAAGTTGGATGGCAATTTGTCCCCTTTCGGGTGGTGATATGGGCTTGATGACATATGGACTGAAGCAGGTGTATATGCTTGTAATAGTACTGATCGGTCAACAAGATGATGTTGACCTAAAAGAACTAGCTGAAAACATATCCTGAATGTTTAATAACAGAGATGAATCTCACAGAGTAGAACTTTGTGTGTTGTTAGATAAACTATGGGCACTGTTGAATAGCACTAATGTACAACATTTAATGACAACGTTCAATAAGAAACACTCAGAAAATCCTAACTTTGTGCTGTGGTCAACAACGTATATGGATATGATACAAATATTACTAGACTTTATCAAGGCACAGAGGGATGGTAAATGGGCTCTTCATCTCGAAGCCTTCACATCTACGGTAAGTTACCATGGCTGACAAATTATGCTCATTGGGCCAATAAGCACCGGAGTGGTATAGCTCAAGATACTTGTCATTGATATGCCTGCACTTTTTTACTATTTAGGCCTACATCGCACATTATTCATGATAATGACGATGATGACAAACCTTATCCACCATGGACATTCACTGCGGTATACAATTCTACCCTTACTACAATTAACTCAAACTCATGAATGCCAGTTTTTGATTACCAGTTACCCACTTTAGCATCCCGTAATGTTAAAGAAATTATACTTCAGTGCAATAAATAAATAAATATAGTGATAAAAACCTAATAATTCACAGTGTGTTGTGCTACGCCAAAATGAATATCCCATATGAGATAAAAAGTTGCTGTAATAAGACAAGAGACTGAATTTTATTGTTGCTAGATATTTCTAATGTCCACGTGGTAACCAATTACCGATTTCATTCACTATTTTTCTTCAAGGTCACAATCATGCCACGGCGAACATAACACAACATAAGTTTTTGGGAAGGGGCCATAAACATATTTCTAAAAACAGCTCACACTCAGGCCTATTTCGATCATCATTACATTTTGTTAACTGTATTTATTCGCAATTTGCATGTACATGCATTAATAAATATGTCAAAATTAGGATGGCAATATAAGTTTCTCCAGTAAACCAAGACTGGAAATTGTCACATACCTTCAACAAAATAAAGGATAATTCATTTCATAATATATACAGGGCAATCAAATCACTTGATTGTATTGCACCACCCAAGTGGTATCTTTCAAAAAGTATATGTATTCTAAATTAGTGTGCAAGTCTTCTAATTGTAACCCTGGGTTATTGCATTTGTTATTGTAGTGTTTACTTTTTTTTTTTTTTTATTATTCTTCTTTCTTTCTCAGATTTTGTGCACGCGTTTTCTCTTTAACGTATCAACATAACATGTTGTAACTTGGTCAACATATAGACATTTAATTGAAGATGTTCAGCCAAGCTTTTTGACGATGTCAGATCCGCGTAGCGTAAGTCACGCGCGATTTTCTGAAAATCTTAAATCGGTCATAACTTCGAAACCGATAAATATTTTTTAACAAAATTTTCAGCCACGTTTTCTTCACATCAATGGCTAACTTTTGGAATGTTTAACAAATTTTTGAACATTAGAAAGTTTTCGCGTAAACGGCGTTATAACTTCACATCAATTGTTAACTTTTTTAACGCTACCGAAATTTGTAACATTAGAAAGTGCGCGCGTAAATTGCGTTTGAAATTTTAAAATGCTTGAAATCAATTTCTGATTAAATTAGAGCACGATTCAGGTCATTTTCAGATTTCACGGCGCAGGGAACACGTATCAGCATTTATTTTGCACGATTTGTGTTTTTAAATCTTTGTTTAACAATTTTACGTTATTTTATTCACTATTCAACTTGAAATGGCGTTCTACGAGCACGTTAAACATGCATCGAGGGGTGTTCACGACATACCGAATGCACGAGTAATCTTTCTTCGGATTTTTTTCGGCAGGTGCTCATATGGCTCGATGTGTTAGTGCAACCGACTTTGGTATCAGAGGTACCGGGATCGAATCCCATCACGGGAAAACAATTAAATAAAAGGATTTATAAGGCTATTACAGTGAAAGGGCAGTTTTAATTTTGAATAGGCTACTTTTTGGAAAACTCATAACTGAAAAGTACTTGAATGCGCAAGATACGTTTTGTTGCGGGCGGATAACCAAACTCGTCCTCAAGTGACGAGTTTAAGTTCTAGTTATTCTTTGATTGTTTTTTAGTGTGGGTTACTATTAGAAGTGGGGTTACTATTACGGTGTGGGTTACTAATTTACGGTATGTGATGTGTATTTTTTAGTGCATACTCATTCCTTACAATTACATTAGTTTTAGTTTGTACACACACACAAATCTGTACGTTTGTTCATTTTTCCCCACAGAGATGGCCGATGAACTGATAATGAAAATACAATGTACCTAGTCCTTCATAGCATTGTTTGTAAAAAACACTCCGTCTGTGATGCGTCAGCATGCTGTGCAACTTGGGATTCAAGTGGAGAACATGCTGAACAATTGTGTTGCACTAATAACTGCACAAACCGCGCAGATTCTCAACCTTTAGAGACAAGTCCGTCAACTAAAGGCTGAAAATCAAAAGCACAGAAGATATTGGTACAAAGAAGAACTATTTTTAAATATATTCTTTATCTACTCAGTAACGAATTTTTTTCATGTTTTATAATATACCACTTGATACCATCACATTTGCGATGTAGTAACGTTTTTATTTTTGTAATTATTAATTAATACAAATGTTGAGAAGCAACTGTTAATCAATACATTTGTATAAACAAATATTAAATCTATCAAAATAGTATTTTTTAAAGAAAATCAGTCTGTCTTCAACATTATGATGCTGTACTTGAGGTGATCAGCTATTAAAAACGTAGGAGGAGATAGGAAAATGCGAAGCATCCTCGTATTATTGGTTGCGGGTATTTTTCAAGACAGACATTCATTAGACAGTGTATTGGGTCCAAGGTCCATTAAAATTACATATTCAACAAAACAATATAAGTAAATTATTTTTTCAAGGGGACAATCAAATACAATATCCTTAATGTTATCCAACCCATGCACAATTGTTCACCTAATTTTGTTATGAAAAACCCTCATACTGTAAATCAGTTTAATATTAATAATTTAATATTTTTTGCATTCTTTTTAATTAGAAAGTAAGGGTGAGTGTGAGGCGTGTGATGATACTACCGCCGATGAATCAAGTAGCCATGAAAGAAACACCAACTGGCCCAGGGAAGAGGAAAACTAAAATAAGATCATTCTCAGATTTTCTAATGAGTATACTTCTAAAACTTGTTTTAAAGAAATAATTCTGACACTATTTAAAAAATATGTAGCAGCACTAACTTGATTACACAATTTTTTAGTTTGAGATAAATAATTTTTCATATTTCACCAAACTTATTTAAATTTAATTATCACTTTTTTTGTTAGATTCTTCTTCCAGTTCTGATATTGAAGAAGCACCACCATCACAACTATCACAGCCACAATTTACGCCACCTCAGGCAAAAAAGCAGCCTTCTCCCCCTGAACCTTACAGGGTTTATGCTCCATTTTAGAATGTAGGAGGATGCGTAAAAAAGATATACCTAGGTCTCTAACGTTTAGGGGGAGGAGAGACAACTGGTCCTTTTTTAAGCGGCGGTTGGCTTCATTTATAGAGGAACAGGAACTCACAAACCGTGAAAGTAAGGACGTCCTTACTTGGTGTTTAGACGGGGCGGCGGCTGAGTTCTATGTGAATCTGATAGAAATGGATGCTGATATGGGCTTTAGGCAGATCATTAAAGCTTTCAACCGACGTTTTAGTGAGGACGAGCTCCCCGCAGTCCTCCAAGCTAAATTAGAGACTGCTACGCAAAATGAGGGAGAGACTATAGAGGAATGGGGAGATAGAGTGCTAACCCTGACTAGAAAGGCGTTTAAGGATTTGCCCAAGGAGTGGATCCAAGAGCAGGCCGTAGTTAGGTTTTTTATTGGGTGCAGGGATGCAGAAGTAGGTAGGCATGTCATGCACAAGCACTGTTCAACTATTCCTAGAGCTATTAGGGAGTTTGAAAAATATGATAGTTATAGGGGGCTATATAGTAAACGTAAGAGTAAGGTTAAGGATACCGTGAAACCTCATGTTAGGTCCACGGTCCGTACTTCTTTTGCACCCCCACTATCTTTTCAGCTACCTTCAGAAGACCAGGAGGATACCGAGGGTGAAACTGGCGATGAGGTGTCCATTCAGCAGGTGCGAGGGAGGCCTATGAGGGGAAACACCAGCTTGGGTTCCTACGGAACCCGCACCTACTGACGGCCAGAACCAGCCTCGAACTGTGACGTTGGTGCCACCCACCAACAATACTCCTACTACGGAGGCCCGTTTGGCTACTGTGGAGGGTAATTTCCAGACGTTGAATACCAATCTGGGACGGGTGGAGAACACCGTGAACACGGAGATTGCCGCCATGCGGAATCAATTGGATCAGCTCATGCGTTTCCTGAGACCAGGCGAACTGGCTTGCTTTGAATGTAAGGAGGTGGGACACTTCCGCAGGGAGTGTCCGAGGTTAGCGAGCCGTTTGCGTCAGGTTAGTGGCCATGAGCAGGATCCGTTAAACGAGTAATGGTAATTACACTGTAAACACTGTTTAATATAATGCAATTATATCCTTACCAGCCAAGTGGTTGATTTTGTATCACATGCTATTTTTTATTGTTAAAAGTTGTATCGCCTTTTTAAAAAGTAACAAAATACTCTGTCAAAACTAATCCAAATTTATTCACGTTCATATGATTATACAATAACAAAAATTCCTTTTTCATTAAACTGTTAAATTGTAAATTGAACTTATGTATTTTTAATTTAATGTAACACAACTTTCTCAAGTTGGTGGCATAGACGTGAGGGACAATGTGGAATGTAACACAACTTTCTCAAGTTGGTGGCATAGACGTGAGGGACAATGTGGAAAAGGTTATGTCAAAGTAAGCACAGTTTTAATCTGTATGATACTTTGTGTGAGGGTATATCTATAAAAGAAGACAAGGCAAAGATGCTTTAAATATAATTATTTATAATAATATTAATATAAAATATGATCTGTGTTGTTTTTCACCTTTTTTGTACACTTTTAAGGTCTGATATTTCAAAACAACAAATGTAAGTCAAATTAAATTACAATATCGAAACAATTTAATTTAAAGTTTGTCTTTAAGTGTAAGCCTAGAATACAATATCAGCGAAAGCATGTCCTAGGTTGAAGCATCAAGACCCATAACTTTTTGAATTTCCACGTGGGCCCGGCTGCGCGTGGCCGGCCTTGGTTTTGTAATACTTCACGTTTGCGTGTCCCAGCAACGCTCGAGAGAACCAAGAAACTGTAATATCGCGTAAAAATGTGTAAATATTAGCGGTCAGACTCGATCATCGTCATCGCTATTTTATTTTCAACTTAAAGCCTGTTTTCTTGTTAAGTTGCGTTGAGTTTAAAATCGTTAAAGATATTACTTGGAGATATTAAAACCTTAAGATTCAATAACGGAACCAAATTTGTGACAAAAGAATTTAAGGCACTACACGAACTAGAAATAGAATTAGACACCAAACGTCAGCACCATATTAACGGTACGGCTAATGCCAATGGGAGTGATCTCCGGAGACACCCAAGGGTTTATGACCAATTAAAACATCGAAAAACGCCAGATATACCCCATTCACACCAACCAACACTGGAGTTTTTTAAATAAAAATATAAATACCGCCCTCTATTCGGTTTGTTTACATCGCGACGATGGACGATCAATATCAATTAATTTGACTAATTAATCACATTTTATCAAATAATTACCTTTTTTTTTTTATAAATGAAATCAATTCTAATTTCAGAATTCGTGAAAGATTTTCTAGGCTGCAGGAACAAACAACCACGGCCCACAACGATCATGCAAGGCCTATTGGCTCGAAACAGAGAATATGGACGTTTGTTTTGGAATCGTGAAGTCAATAATTAAAATGATCAAATTTTTCGTTCACATTTCCACCTTCACATGTGTCGGGATACATTTAATCACTTATGTCAGTTATTGAGGCCTGAGATAGAGAAGAGCGACACAAATTACCGGAGATCAATCCCATTTCAGGAATGAGTTGGAATCATTGGTGGTTGGCAATGCCAACCGAATATAGGTATTGCATCTATCTCTCTAGTGCTTGATATTTTTTTTTTCATTCTACAGTACTCTGTCCTACATAGGAATAATAAAGATTCCCTTCAATTAAATTATTATTGCGATCAGCCCACTCCTTTTTGTAACTACATTCCTGGATTGGTTCTTTTCCTCCTCTAAATTGTTGCTTCTACATTTAAATGAATTAGATATGTGTCATGAATCAATAAAAAGAAAACCATAAGGCTATCTCAGAATTATTTGCTAAATCTTTTAAATCTATGCCATATATGTGAGTCTACACGTAGCACCTACACACCGAGAAATTCAGTCACAAATGAATGGTATACAGAGGATCTCATGCAAATGCCAAGGGAACATTTTGTTACAATTTTCATCAGCTGGTTGGTGGGGTCAATAGTTTGCTTTTACTATGTTTTATCATATAAACAAAACAAAAACTCATAAAAAAAGATATAATTTCCCTTATAATATGGATAGGCCTATGTTCCGACTAATGACAATTCATTCTGCCTCATACAATAATTGAAAACTCAACATTTTACTAGCTATATTACCAGACTATAACAAAATGCTTTTTTTTTAAATTGTCAGGTCACTGGTCAATATGTTTGGGATAGGCATATCAATGCTATGTACTAGTGCCATGAGCTAATCAAGTTGTGGCTGCCTTTAAGAATAGACAGTTCCTCATCGTTATATTTCACTGCCAAAGGGTATATGCAAATTTAATTTTTTGTTATATTATAGAAATACAACATAGTTATTTTAAAGATAAATTTTCTTTCACACACACACCATTCTTAATAATACAATTGAACAGGACTACTATATTTCACCAAAGTATTAGAAACTCTGGTGCAAAACTTTGGAATGTTTTGCCTCATTCGTTTCAAAATATACATAATGTAAATAATTTCAAAAAAACTGCAAAATATTATTTATTATCAAACAATACTTAGCTGCCATGTTTCTTGTTAATTTATTTACTTTTAGAAATATTGAAAATGTATTAATATGATTTATACTGCAATTGATATCATTTTATTTTATTTATTTATTTATTCTTTCTTTTGACTGGATTGCATTTTCAGTAACGCAGTACTGCTTTCCAAAATGGTCCAGTTATAAGTTTAAAAGTAAATAAAAATTATAACATAAATACACAGTAGGTCTAATTTAAAAGATATATACAGAACAGTTACCGCTTTACGTTTTATTGTTATTTTCATTTCTGTGTCTTATTTATATGTTTTGTTCGCTTTGATTGTTTTGTTTGGGCGTCCCTGACACAAGCTTTGCTTTTTTGGTGACGCCACCATTTTGGAAATAAATGTTGATTTTGATTGATTGATTGAACAGCTGATGTAAAAAGTATCAATAATGTATTTAGCACTGTTTTTAAGGTTTCTTAATAATTATAACAGATTTACTGATATCTATGATGGATTGCCAGGCTCTTGCCCACTCAGCTCTACCAGAACAACAATGGCCTACTGTTCAGTGCAGAGGTACATTTTTTTTAAATGTTATAAATATTACTATATATAAAACGTTTTATTTTACATTAAATACAATTTAGATACTGTACATAATATGCCATTTCCCCTTTTTTGTTATGTACTGTAGAAAAACAAGCAGTTAAATGGGGTTGATGTGCCCGTCTGCTTGATTGGCGATCCTGCTTACCCATTGCACCCATGGCTGATGAAAGGCTACATCAACAACAACCATCTAACTCCAAGCCAACGCAATTTCAACCGGTGATTAAGTTCTGCCAGAGTTGGTTGAGAACACTTTTGGTAGGCTTAAAGGGTGATGGAGACGACTGCTGAATCGCAACGACAGCGACATTGTTGCAGCCTGCTGTGTGTTACAAAAATTTTGTGAAATTCACAAAGATGAATACAACCCACAGTGGGATGTGACAATGGATGAAGAGATGGAACAAGGTTTGATTCAACCTGATGCAGACCCAATCAACGACAACAGACCTGAAAGATCAGCTAATTTTCAGAGATGCTATCGCAGTATATTTAAATATGTAATTTAAATTAGAGTAATTCAGTAAGTAAATAAAATATCAATAAGCTTTGTTTGTTTTTTTTTTATTTTAATTGTATTAAACACAAAAAATGTTTAGTAATGACAACAAAACTGAGTTGGGTTAAACATTTACTGTACACCACTTATTAATTATAAATATGAGTGGATAATTTTCAAATACAGTTCAGTAGTTTAATCAATATTTTATTAATTTAGAACATATCTTACCTTAATAATAATTTGTATTATTATAAATTCAATATAATTATATAACAACTGGGTGAGGCAGTATAAAGAACATATGTATTAATTAATGTATTCATTTAGAATAAGTTATTTTATTATGGAGGATTTTGTGGGTGAGGATTATAATTGGGAAGCATTGGAGGCAGAGTGTAATTAGGGCGGGAATGTTGTAAAAATTGGGCAAGTATTGCCAAAACCTCTACCTTGTGCAGTTTATGGTTTGTTAAACATGAACATGTTGCCACGGTTAGACCAACACTGACATAGAAACACTATTTCCTACAGGACATTCAATATTTCATGATGCAAGAAATAATAAATTAACTCTAGGACGTTATTTCCATAATAGATTATGTCATGTTGACAATAGAATTGGAAATACAGAATACATATTTTTGCACAATGCTTTAATGAGATCAAAGTGTCTCCATTGCACTCAGAAAAGGACCAGATAATGGTGGTAAGTGGTTCTCGTCTTCGTGTTAAAGAATACTGTAATGTTGCATTTTATATAGATCACAGTGAATTAGATGGCAATATTAATGCAGATGCAGAAAGTATTAAGGAGGATACAAGGGAAAATCAAGACCAACCAAGACAAAATGCTGATGAGTAATATTCATAATACTGTATAATTAATTTTGTATATGAATATTTGTCTGTGAAATCACATAGAATTACTAAACGTAGTCAATATGCTTGCAATGCAGCATCTGAAAGCAAGTTCTTATTATTTTAGGTGCCCAGCCAATAAAATATATACAAAGCTGGAACAATCATTTAAATTGTTGACTGAAATGATGTCCAAGCAGGTGAACAGCTTGAAAATCGGATGCCGCGACAATCCGAAGAGCAGCAGCAGCAGGAAAGAGCATGCCAGGATGACGGACCTGTTCAAGATGATGGTACAGCAGCCACATCAACAGCCAAAATATTATCCACATCAACTGTATCAACATTACACACAGCAGAGACCTGGTCAAGCACAATATACACAGCCACCACCATATAAAGGGAATAGTGTCTTATTTTCTAGGTGGCACTTAGGCACTTGGACAGAGAAGTTAAGACGCCGTCAGACAACCATGACATAGGTGACGAATGGCGAGAAAAGCAACTCCTATTAGAAGAGGTACAATTATCTATTTTACTGTCGGAGAATCAATCCAATCCAACCATCGGAGCAGATGCTGACGCTAAGAGAGCAGCAGTGACACAGAGACTACTTTTAGTGATTCAAGTGATGGTACTGCTATCTGCTCACATGATGGCATGGATGAAGATGCCGATGATACTGTTCAATTTTTAATCACCGAGACATTGTAACTTGTATTCTTTACTATCTATAAATGTTACTTTCAAATAAATGCAGTGAAATGTCTTGTGACAAGAAGACCAAAAAGGCAGGTACCACGTCTGGCTATGGTGTACCAGGTAATGTTCAATGAGGACAAATTAGGCTACAAACAATGCACACCTATGCCAAGTAGCCCATGGTTGTCAGACCTCCAACAGAAAGTGGTATGCAAAGCATATTAGTATAGAGCATGAAACTATGCTACATGGTATAGCCACAGTCAAGCTTTATGTTAAACATAAAGTCACCCTGATGAGCGACACCAGCTTGCCAACAAAAGTTGCTGAAGACCAGAAGTTGTTTGTAGATGTCCTGATCAATTTTGACCAAGTTAGTGCCAGGGGTATGGTATACTGCCTAATGTATTGCGAGCCAACATTTAATACCCGCAACAACAGAAACCTCTGAGCAGGCACATTGTTCAACAAAGTCGCCGAGAAAGTCAGCCTATAAGATTACCAGTGCTTTCTCAACAAAGTGGCTGACTTAGGGTTTGGAGAAATGACTACAAATGACAACAAGGTAGTCGAGTTTAAGAAATTGTCATATTCAGAACTCACAGAAAGCTGTACAGCTACTTTGAATGGACTTAAAATCTGTGAAGACAGTGGTACAATGTGACCATCCAACCAAATAAAAAGAGGCAAAAGCTTGACTCGTAACTGTGCTTCTAATTTCACCTGATTTGGTATAGTTTTGGTCACAGTTGTTTCCTTTAAACCACCTTAGTTTACATACATTCTATTTTAATTCAAGTTATGATTCCATTCCACTGCTTTTCCCTACATTATTTGAGTAAATACAAGATTTCGAATTATTTATTACTTATTACTTATTACTCATTTCAACAAACAAAATAAATTGTTGGGTCAATGCAATAGGCGCAACATGCCTAAAAACTCCAAAATGACCAATCCTGCCCTTTACTCAATATAATATGACCTTTGCTATGTAGGCTAGGTTATTTAATACTGTAGATGATCGTGTATTCAGTATTAATTTTACTAGGTGTACAATTGTGTAACATGTTTTCCATTTATATAGAAAATATAAATATTGTAGTTTGTTTACATTATCAAATATTTTAATTGCTTTGATAATGCTGTACCTTAATTTACAGTACCATATTTTTATAGTCTTCATTTTATAAGTTTTTAATAAAATTATATAATTGTTGGTAGTGATATTGTGTTAATAGTTTACATTACACAGTATTGAAAGTTACTTTTAATCAAAACATAATACATTACACTGTAATACTTGTTTGTACAGTTTATTGATGCATGCACATGATAGTTCCAGGAATGTCCAGTTGACTTGTCACTACTGTTTACCAGAAATAAATCACAGTAGTTGACCAAATGATGGTTGCAAATCTGCTAAAAATTTTAAAGGGTGAATTTACCTCATGATAAATTGTGACATTTTTTAGACAAAATATTAAAAAGTAGATCTGAAATGACAGTGATAATGCAAAGCATCCATTTTTTATTATGGATGTTAAAGTAATAGTTTTGTGCCTTTATTACTATTTATACATAAAATCAAAGGTTTGAAGTATTTGCGTTAAGCAAGGAAGTATTGCAAGAAATGAAAGGCCCTGAAGGAAAATGTATATTTAAAAAATGGAAAGCGTTATGTACAAATTTACATTGTACATGCTTTTTTAAAATCAACCAGGAGATATGACAATCGGCACACCAAACTCTTTCTGAAAAACCACAACCAAGATCAAGAGGGTTGTACAGCAGGAAAGGCAATTTGATTCCATTTCATTTAGTATAAGAGATAGAAAACCAAAACACTAGATAACTTAGAGCAAATGTTAGGTGACTGCAGAGAAAGGATAATAAATAACAATGAACTACAAAAAAAAACACATCAAAATTAGTACAGGCCATGATTCTAAAACTAGAAATCAAAAGTAAGACCATAACACCAGCATCATGGATTTGTTTGATAGTTATCATGATTCATATTTAAATGATCGCTACTTTGAAGCTCTCATACAAGACAAACCTCTTCTGTTGTCCATTATAAATACATCCATTTTGATTGGCTCTTGAATTAGGATGTAGATGAAGATAAGTTTTGAAGTGTGTCGTGAAACAGTTTCAAATGGCCAAGCAGTTAAGGAGGGTAATGCAAACATTTGTAGTTATAACATCGGCACAGGTTCAAGGCTTTCCACGACCATATGATAGTTCTGGTGGTAGAACAATGACTTACAGCTGGCGGTTCAGTGTACACATCTGGCTCGTGTGCACTTTAAAGAAAAAAATACATCTTTCAAAAGAGAAAGATTAACCCATGGTTTACTGGTTCATTTCAGTCAATGTTTTTCTTGGTAAGCACTGCACTGTCCAAATGTCTTCATTATTCAAGATTATGTAATATAAACAAAGAAATGAACATTTCATCTTTAATTTCTTGGCATGGTTTGCTTGGCAATATTCCTAAAAGCCCTTCAAAACCTTGACAAAGTAGTTATTGTTGCTTAATTTTCTCATTTGTTCCACTTGACACCACATCTGTTACGAGTTTTTTTATTAGTTCTTCTGATGACATCTTAAAACATGATATATATAGTTGTAAAGCCATATTATCACTTATATATCATACATTTCTATAACAGACTTATAATCAGCTGCGCTTTACACCAATTGCTGTCATAACATTGTGTGTAATTGTTAGTTTGTAGTCGTCTAAATCTTTAATGTAACTTGGCAAGTTGGTCTGAAAATGTCTTTCATTAATAGTTTGTGCCATTGTCAGATTGTACTGTGAGCTTTATTACGTGTGGGGTAACTTGGTGCAGACTCATTACGCCAGTGAAAAGATAGCATAGCATTTGTTGCACTTTTTTGATGAATATTGTACAAATTAACAGCTACAGTACAGTTCACAAATATGTACTATTGTCTCATATGACCCCTTCATAGTATGCAGTTTTTGACTTGAACACAGCCTTATCATCATACAGGCCAGTTTAATTTAACTCACACTTCAAAAACTTATCCGCACCTATCCTAATACATGAAAAAATGGAATACAGAAGAGGGCTGCCTTGTTTGGACACTCTCAAAGTAGTGTTTGTAAAGTATGAATCAATAGCGTTAAAAAAACCAAAGAATCAAAAACTGCAACAACATCTCACAAAACATATGCCTCGCAATCATATAACCACAACAGGTTATAGCTCATTTGATGGAGACTAAATTAAATACGAGTTGTGGGAAGAAAAGTTTCTAGGACATATGTTCATACAGAAATTAGTAAAGTAAAGTTATTGTAAAGGAAGGCAGGGTGGAGAAGATGCTAATGTTTACCTGGACTAAAGAAGTCTATCTTTGATAACAAGAGACATTGGAAGAAAGGCCCTAGGAATCCTGCAAGAAAATTATTTGTTCAAAGGCAAGCCAAGAATAATATTAAATACTGACAAACGTGTAATGGACACTATTCAAGCATAAACAGAAGCTACAAGCTTAAAAACTGCTCAAGAACAAATAAGTAACAGTCTGATTGTTTCCATGTGTCCTAAAAGAACTACATCAACGATTCTAGACATTTGCGACGTTGATTACACTAAAGGAAGTGAATTTTACCAAATTCAAAATTGTGATAAGAAGCTTTAAAGCGTCAGAGAAGGCTCAGAGAGAGACACAAGCAGACGATGATAGTGTAATAAAAACCAGAAAGTGAAAGAACTGAAAATGTAGAAAATTGACTACTCATATAGGTTGATGATTGAAAAATGTTATAAACTAAATTCCATATAAAAGATCTTGGTAAACTTTCATATTTTCGTGGTATTGATTTTAAAAAATCAAAATTTCCTTGAAAATAAAAGAGATACATAGCAAATATGCTAGTAAGATTTGTTATTACCAATTGTCACCTAAGGTTCACTCCATGTGAACAGGAGTTAGAATGTAGTAAGCTAGGAGGCCTATCAATTGTCAACTAAGGTTCACTCCATGTGAACAGAAGTTAGAATGTAGTAAGCTAGGAGGCCTAGCAATAATTTATGACATGCACCAGATATAGACAAAACTAAATATAGTTTGTGGGAAGTAAAGATTTTTTGCTGAAACTTTAATATTTTCTTGGTATTAATTTTAAAATTAAATACACTAAAGTTCTGTGAAAATGAATCAAAGTAGATTCATAGCAAAATGCTAAAAAGATTTGAGATGACCAATTGTAACAAGTTAGAATATAATAGGCCAAACGGCACTAACCTACAAAATAGGTACTAGGTAGTTTAATTCATGCTATGACATGTACCAGGTCAGATATAGGCTGGGTTCAACCAAATAAATATTCATGCAAGTACAGTAATTCTCCGGTAGTATAATACAGTGTGTGCACGAACAGGTGTGTATTGCCAAGTTATAGACTTCTGGTTTACTGTTTACTTCGCAACAGGCATTTTGCATGGGAATACCCTTTCAAATTTGCTGAAATTTTCAGTTGAGGTAAGTTACTGGATTTATTTGTTTTTGAAAGGAATCTGGCACTTTTCTAATTTATTGGTTAGTTAATATATTAATAATTTATATTTTTGAAACTTTAAGCTGCAGGCTGTTCCATTCTCCTTTAAAGCAAATGTACATGGACAAGTCGGAAAGCGATTGATTACTGAAAGTAAAAGGAAGTCATTTTCGGACTCTTTACTAAAAGTACTTGAGGTTGACCTGAAACATAAAAGCATGCATAAAGTCAGACCAAAAGAATATTTGCCTGCTTTACAAACATTGGTAAAAAATACCTTTACTAATAAACAAGATTTCATAAATACTTTAGCTGCATGATGAAAATATTAGGCTGTCAGTGTCAGCAGGTGATCTAATTTCAATGATGCATGGTATCCAAACGAGGAGCAAAAATAGTCCATGATAGTGTAATTAATAGAATTATAATTGAATAATCAAACATACACAATTCAATTGATTTAACTAATTTTCCCCAGAAAGGTTCAGTGAAGAAATTGACCAGATGTCTTTTAATAACCATTAGGCCAAATTAGACCCAAAGTAAAAAAAGTTTATCTGACTTTATGAACTTTCCCATCATCAAAATAAAGTAGTGAAAATTATAATGTTGGCGGACACAAAGCCAAAAAAATATCTGCGAGAACACGATGGTGATCGACAGGATATTCAACAGAATATGTCGATTGTAGAGTATCAAAATCACACAAAAATTGCCGATGAAGTTGCACTTGTCGAAAGTTGAAGTCAAAGAAATTCTCCGGCAAAATAAAGTAGCAAGGTTATTGACAAGTGACATATGTAATTTTATTAGTGGAATTAATTTCACCAGTAAATGTAAAGGTAAACTAGTCCTACATTCAGCAAAATCTGCGTCACAATCCAGTGTCATTAGCAACTACAGTGGCGTTTGTTGTAAGTGGTATGTCTATTTCAGACTTGTGGACTTGTCAATTGTCAACAGAAATCAATTTTATGACGTTATTAAGTTACTTTATCCTGTTTTTTTTGTGATATGTTAGATGATGTATGCTCACTTGCAAAATATAGCATGAAGATTATTAGATAATAAATTAGGGTCATGGAAAAGAGTGGTCACAAGTGATGGAGTGTGGCTAACCTGAGGCGCATATAGTAAAATTCTACATATACTGTTCGTAATTACATGGACAATTCATTATAATATGCTACCCACATGAAGACAATAGCTTATCACCGAGACAAATGAGCTTGATGAGAGCACAAACAACAAAATAAAACAATAAGCAAAACACACACAATTGTGTCAAGTCACAATTGTGTCAAGTCACAATTGTGTCAAGTCACAATTTAATTTATGTCTTTTACTTTATTTTTTTCTTGATGTGAAAATACTTTTGTTCATGATGCGAAACGGACGGTGAGTCCCGACAGGAAAAGCTCATGGACAGATATAGTTGACGAATTAACTGGGTACGGCGAGCTATATCCAGGATCCCAGATCACTGCATTGGAAAGCGTCGCCATGCTTTTGGGATATCGCATACAGTGTAATGCTACTGATACCGATATGATATTTTTATTGAATATACTACGACAGCATATGCCAGGTAAACATGCAGAAGGAGTAAAACACCTACAGTCCCTGTATTTTTTAAAGAAATTGTTTGATGTGGACAGGGATAATCAAGTGACGCGATACCAAGCATGTACCTACTGTTGCAGCATACTGGATAGAAATTTGAAATGCCCAATGTGCCAAAAAAAGGGAACCAAAAACGAATCATACTTTCTAACGCTCGATGTTGCCAGCCAATTCAAAGAGGTATATAAGGGTATAGTCAAGTCTTTTTAATTGTTGTTCAATTTAATATTTAACTAAACATGATCTTATTAAGCTATTTATAAGGCGGATCCTGGGATTTGATCGGGTGAGAGAGGGTATGTTTCTTTATAATGATTCTTCTTCTCGTATAGCTTTTAGAACCGTATTAGCACTATATTTGAGAAGACGACTTATGTAGTACATCTATTTTGTAAACTCAGTTTAAAACATGCTTACATGTAGGGTTTACCCGCTTGAACAATTTCAATTAGCAAATAAAACCAAGCTACAAAATGGTCTTAGCATAACGATAAGGGGATATCAAAACAATGTAATGACTTATTTAGTGACAATAACAGAACAATTATAATTTCACAGTAACTTAGGTCTACTATGAAAATTAATAGATAGATACAACACAATAACTAGGTAGAAAAAACATAATTTAAAAGCATTTAAAATACATTTAGTCATATACCGTACGGTAGTTTTTCAAATAGAGTGCGGCAATTTAACGTCTAACGTAACGTTTAACTGCAGTATGCATCTTATTTAATTGTATTTTATATATTACAATATATTTGTCTATACAGCACTGTCAATTTTGATATGAATTTGTTACAATCATAATTGCATTCATATTGTTTTAAGATCCCAAGGTGAGGGAAGTTTTAGGCAAACCAAGAAGAGAAGCAAGGACAGACAAAATATGCGATATCTACGACGGTACGATGTACAAAGATTTAGGTCGACCTGGGGGATACTGCACAGACCCTAATAATCTCACTATGGTGTGGCACGTAGATGGTGCACAAGTGTGGGACAGTTCGCGGGTGACAATCTGGCCTATCCAGGGGTTCATAAATGAACTGCCATTTAAGATGAGGTATGTGCTTACGAAAATCTTTAATTGGGCTAAATAAAATGATAATTATACCCGTTGTTTCAATCAATAAAAAAAATACCATGTACCATATCGTATTGAGTAAATGTTACGTTCAAAATTGTATTTTAATATAATTACAATTACAAAGATATCATTATCGATATTTATTTGATTCCGATTCAGGGCTGGGGAAGGTTAGAAATAAGTGGGTTAATTTGACAGATGTTAAAAAAATATTCGGACGTCCATCTAGACCCGATGGGGCCACCGAATTAGCTATTTTTGTCTTAATCTATTTTATCATAATTTCGTTTGTTCAAGCGGAACCAGCATGGTAAACGCAGGGTTTGTTCGAACCCCCTGTTACGGGTCTGCGATTAATACAACATTATTGAATAAAAAGGGACTTGAAACTCGTGGTTCCAACATACAATTTTATATATGATGCCTACAAATAGCCAAGTTTTATGGGAATGATTTTTAATGAACTAATGATGTATTGACTTTTATTCTAAATAGGTTTTGCAAAGAAAGAGCAATTATCTTTGGACTATGGTGCGGCAAAGGCAAGCCGGTAATGACCTCGATTGTGTCGCCACTAATACCGACGTTCAATGATATACACGAAAAAGGTAAATATATATTTTTTATTTTATCTTCATTACTCAGTATACAACCGCAGTAATAACAGCGCGTCATGAACTATAAACATATTACAATAATTTGTTGGTAACATTTCTTAACCTCTATAGGTATTAATGTATGTGGGCAAACATTTAAAATCCGGTTACTAGCTGCAACCATGGACTTGCCGGCCATGTGTATGACCAAAAATATGGCCCAGTTCAATGGCATATACGGTTGTGGCCGTGAAGATAAGGGCACAATGGTTAAAAAGGGGAAAGAGCATGTAATGGCATACATCAAGAAAAAGGAAAAACCAACTGCTAGAACAAAAGAGAGGATGGAGCGACAAGCAAGAGAAGCGTTTGCGGCAGATAATACCGATCGGTAAGTGAAGCCTCAAAATTACCTCATCATCTTCATAAATCACGTTTTAAATATTTAAATAACATTTCAAATAGGGCCTATGTTTTTTGGAGGAAAACAACTTCATTTTTACGGTTTATCAGTAATTTCGTTGAAGATTGCACGGTCTTTCGTTTTTTTATTATTTATTCCTCGTTTCATTGTTACACAATGTAATACAACTTTTAATTTTAACGACGTTCTTTTTGCATTTTGTGTTATGTAGGTAAATGGTGTAAAAGGTCCATCCGCTTGATCTTTCATTAAGTATGTGGACCCGTCAAATCACGTACAGGTAGATTATCTACACGGAGCCTGTTCCAGGGTGATGAAGGCGATGATGAAAATGTGGATGAACAACACAAAGGCATCATATTACATTGGCCACCGATGGCACGAAGTAGATAAACGATTGCTAAACCTAAAACCCACCGACGAGATTACTAGGTCGCCCAGGCCGGTTGCAAAGAACTTTGCAGTTTACAAAGGTAATTGTTTAGTCATCTATAACGGGAGGTTTCTATAGAATAAAATGAGGCTCAACAAAATAAAGATAAACTTTATCGGGGCTGTAATTATTAACATACTACTCACGACCCCGTAACTAAGGCTGCATAATTCAACTATGGACCTATAATTATAGGTCTATGATTCAACCAAAAAGTTGCAATAAATCTTATCTTATCTTATCTAAGGTTTATTTTGGAAAACAATCAGATTATGATCGCCACAGTCTCGTTCACAATAAAAATAATATCCAAGGTCATGGTTAGATGACTTATCAAGACTAATGAAGATACCAATTTTATCTGTGTGGTGATGAGATGTTTTTGGAGGCTGTCCTAGATGGTGATGGAGTACTTGGACCAACTACTAATGCTGTTTGGAACATTTACTCCAAATGTGATAAAGAAGACAAAACCGAGAACATGAGAACAAAGCTGAAAGTAGAAATCAACAGACAACACAAAGAAAGTTTAATCAAAAGCATTCTTTTACACAATACTAGTGTTCTGTGTTTTACACGCAGTAGCGAGATCTGTTGAAAAGTAACTCACATTGGAAGTTCAGTTGATTCTTAAAAGGTCAAACCAGGAAGCACAACTTGGAAATGATAGTGCATTGTACACAAAGGAAAAAGTAACTAATTTAGAAAATAATATCAACAAGAGGTGTTTGTTAATCTTGCTTCAAAATTAAATTTGAGACAAACTGGCAGCTTGCTCCTATCAAACTAAATAAAACGCATGCGTTAGCCATTATTGCCCAACCACCACCAGATCAGCAAAACATTTTCCCCCATGTTTTACACATGAAAGTGATGTTCAGGAAAGCGGTATCTTCAGTAATCGCAACTTTGTTTTGTGCGGTAGCATTCCAAAATTTCAAGGGAATTCCTACAACCATGAGAAATTTTCAGAACTGATTAAAACACATGGTGGAAGAGTTAAAAGAGGATTACCAAAACACAAAACCACTAAAACATACATGATACTAGCAAATGAGAATTTAGCCCCAAAGAAAAAGCTACCAGCACAAATTAAGGAGATGGGTTTTGAAGTACTATCTTATTCATTTGTGTTTAGATCAGTTACCGATGGAATTGTTGTCAATGCTGAAAACTTCAAAATCAATTTTGAGCATTGCAGTTCAACCAAAAATATAGGATTAAGTATGGAACAAAAGTATTTTGGTAAAAAACCGATGTAAACTTTTTTAAACACGAGAAAGAAGCAATTCAAGAAGAAAAAAAAACAATACGATAACAAATCAAGAGCAATAAGGAATCCAGGGGGTTGCACTATGTTTTAAACAAAATAAAGAAAAACAAGCAAAGTACATCATTTGAAGAGAGCAAAGGGTTGTTCAAAGAATATTTTGAGGAGTATAAGTAGATAGATGAATGCGAATGAATACATTTTATAAGTGAATGGGAAGAGGAGATGCAAAATAAGAAAGAAGTTGGACAGAAGAACAATGCAAAAAGGCCACCGTATTACAATTATATATAGCTTTTTTTAGCTTTTTAATTGCAGTTTTTCAATATCACAATCTATATTTATAACTTCAAAACATAGAAAACAATTATAATGATTTGTTGTTGGTACAATACAGTAGGTAGTGATTGCCAAAATATAATTTTACAATGGTTTTACTTTTTATATTTTCATTTTTCCTACAGTAATACATGTCAAGTGAAAAAAAAATTGCTTTAACATGTTAAATTGATTATTCTAATTACAAATTTTGGTGTAGTATGTAGTATTGATAAATTTGTTAGATTTTTGGTAGGCAGTGATTGCCGAAATATAATTTTATAATGCAAATTACAAATTTACTCTTTATTAGATATATTTTTTCATCCACAGGTACACACGCATGACTCCAGAAAGATTCCAACATCTCCTCAGGTTAGTGGGGCCAACAATCACCAAAAGACCATGCAACAGTTCCATCAATGCGGAAGAGCGCCTTACAGTAACTCTTAGATATCTGGCAACAGGTAATTCTCAGAGTTCGCAGGCATTCAATTTCAGGATGGGAAGATCCACTATAAGCAACATAGTAAAAGAAACATGCTCAGCTATTTGGAGTGTATTACAGCCTGTATATATGAGGATGCCATCAACTAAAGACGACTGGCAGACCATTTCTGTACAATTTTTTGACCGATGGAATTTTCCACATGTTTTAGGAGCTGTGAATGGAAAACATGTGTGCATAGAATGTCCCAGTAATGGGGGTTCTATGTACTACAACTACAAGAACTTTCACAGTACAGTAATAATGGGTATCTGTGATGCTAAGTACACATTCACCTATGTTGACATCGGGGGAAACGGAAGAGACAACGATGCAGCTCTGTTTCAGGACACGGACATCTATAAAGGATTGGAGAATGACACATTGCCAGTGCCCTATGCAGAAGAAGTAAATGGGTATAAACTGCCGTATGTTTTAGTAGGGGATGAAATCTTGATGAAGCCATACCAAGGGCCAGACGCACGATTGAGAATGCCTATGGGATACTTTCGGCTAGATGGAGAATATATCGTCGACCTATTCGAGCTGCAGTCTCCACCGTTGACGAAATTGCTCTGATTGGTTATCTGGATTCAAAAGATGATTCAATGACAGGCTTCTTAGACAGTATTAATATTTTTCACAAATGGTGTAAAGATAATTTTTTAGATCTAAATATAAATAAAACTAAAGAGATGGTTTTTGATTTTCGGAAGAAGATAAACTACCTTCCCAAGATCAAAATTAATGGTGAGACCATTCCGGAAGTTAAAACTTACAAATATTTAGGGGTTGAAATTGATAATAAACTTAAATTTGATGCAAATAGTAGGTGCATATACAATAAATTACAAAAACGTCTCTTCTTTCTACGCAAATTAAACTCTTTTAAGATTGACCGTACTATTTTACAACTTTTTTATACTTCTATCTTAAACAGTGTACTTAGTTTTTGCCTAATATGTTATTATGGTAATTCACGTTTTAAAGATAGACTTTTACTTAATAAAACAAGGCAGTAGAATAGTAGGCTCTGAACAAATTCAACCTGAAGTTTTATATAAGGAATTAGTAATTAAAAAATTGAAAATTATTTTAAAAGACCACGCTCATCCTCTGCACTATAAATTTAACAAAAGTCAACGTTGTGACAGACTCCTTCAAAGAAAAATTAAAACAAATAGATATGGCAATTCATTCGTCCCTGCCGCTATACAATTATATAATGAATGATAATATCATTCATTATATAATCGTATAATCGTATTTTATGCGCTAGTTTTATTTTTTGTAGTATTTTAAATCGACTTTAGGATTTTATATGTATATTTTGTATGGCTTTTTTTTTATCGTATTTTATATTTTATGTACTGTATCCATTTTATATTTGTATGTACTGTACTTTTGAAAAGGCCAACAGAGTTTCCCCATGGGGATAATAAAGTTTTAATTGAATTGAATTGTCAAGGCTACACTTTGTCTCCATAACTACCGTTGCAAATGGAAGCCACAATTCACATTGAGTACCACCTTAGTGTCAAACATTAATTGACAAGGTACTTGCATTTACTAGTTTGTACACAGGCGCGAAAAAGTTTCTTCATCTTATGACGTCACTATCAGAGGTTACCGGAAAATGTCGAAAAAACCCGAATAGTCGTGAACTGAGAGCAATTGCGCGAAATAGCAGAAAACACTTTAATTATGTCCTGAAAACGTTTAATTTATTGTTTGTTTAATGTCCATCAGGGGAAACAACTATAATTATAATACTACTATTTTGCAAAACCTTTAAATACCATGTTCCATGATCTTTTAATGACTTTCTGTTAATTTGATTGTCTTTACCCCAACAGCTTTGTTTTGATACTTGTTTTATAGTTAAAAAACAAATCCTAAACTGGTATAGTCTTAATAGAAGACACAATACATTAAAAACATTTATTCAGTTCCATGAAAATAATTTTGTTGATGATAAAATAAAATCCATACTGTAGTTTAATCAACTCCCTATTGGTATTTATAACTTCTTTCATTCAATTTAATTTATTTTTTTTATTTAATACAGTCAGATAGTACTGGAAGGTGTTGTTACCGCAGTTGTTATTGCAAACTGTTGTTGATGCCCTAGAATAATAACTTCGGCCTAGTATACAAGATGCAAAAAATATGGTATTATAAAGACTGGAAGAAACAGAGAAATACTGCGGTATTTATATATCTATTGCCAACTATATACCACAGAACACAAAAGCTGTACAGAAAAAAAATGTAAGGACTTCTCCATGTAACAATTTTATGACATGTCAATTTCAAACCAAGAAGCAAAAAAAAAAAAAAAAAAGGTATTCGCCGCCAATCGACAGTTGCCACAATCTGGAAAAAAACATGTTTTAACAAACGAAAACCCTGCAAATGCATTCAAAGCGGCTTATGTTTAGACACCGATCTTTGAGAAGGTTGACATGGCCCTTTACACTTGCAACGTTCGAGAGGAGTATTGTTATCAGGCCCCTTGTTACGCGAGAAAGCGATAGTTTTTGCAGAAAATTTGTATCCTGGACAAAAATGTTTGGCTAGCGATGGGTGGCTTGATAAATATAAAGCTTGTCATGGCATTAGATGGATTATCCTTCAAGGAGAATCGCTATCAGCACACACAGATGCCATTGGGCGATTTAAAATAAAACTCCACAAAATTATTGAGGACAATCAGCTTTCAAGAGCTCAGATATTCAATGCCGCACCGATCATTAGTTCTACGAAATGAAAACGCAAAAAATTTGAAACAGTCAAAAGACAGGATAACACTCATGGGGTGTGCTAACGCTGACGGGACATTTAAATTGCCGTTAATATTTATCCAGCAATCGAAAAAAACCTCATTGCTACAAGAACGATGACATGTCCAGCCTTCCAATAAGATATCACAACCAACACAAAGCTTGGATGGATGCATCAATATTTAAGCAATGGTTCCATAAAGAGTTTGTCCCGACTGTTCGTAGATGGCGTCAGGAAAACAACGTCCAATACAAGATCCTGCTCTTACTGGACAATGCACCATCACATCCATCGAAGGAGGACCTTGTTTCAGAAGATGGAAATGTCTGGGTGGAATATTTGCCACCAAATACAACCAGTGTTATCCAACCAATGAATTTTGGAACCATTAAAACGGCGATATAAGAAACACCTCCTACGACATATTCCTGAAAATGTCTGGGTGGGTCAACACAGTCAGGTTGTTGGCGAAATCAAGAAACACCTCTTACGACATATTTTTGCAAATGATGACGATATACCCGATAGCATTAAACATCTCACCATAAAAGATTGTGTTGGGTGGATATCGCAGTCATGAGAAGATGCCACTGTAACAAATCTGAAAAGAAGCTGGCGGCAGGTGGTGCCTTCTACCGTTCACAAGCTACCGACTCTGACTATTTGAGAAACCTTGACACAGCTCTTGGCAAGATCCCTCGACAAGCATCAGTATGGTTGTTAGGAGACTTCAACCTACCAGATATGGACTGGGAAAACTTCAAATTTAAAACCGGTGGTTACCACCCTGGACCAAGCAAAGCAATGTTAGAGATAGCTCTAGATAACAACTTGCATCAACAGATTAAACAACCTACAAGACTAAATAACATTCTTGACTTGTGCTTCACACAATTTGTCGAGAGCACCAAAATCTGTTACCTCTCATTTTACACCTATATCATGTGGAGTCCCCCAAGGTTCACTGCTTGGCCCACTTTTATTTTCTTTATATATAAATGACATTTGTTCATCCTCTAAATTATTTTCTTTCTGCCTCTATGCTGACGATACTACCCTCCTTTATACAAATCCAAATATTCAGTCACTTTTTGCGGTTGTCAACCAGGAACTGACTAAAGTGTGTGAATATTTCCGAGCAAACAAACTTTCCGTAAACGTTAAGAAATGCTGTTCTATTTTATTCGAAACACTCGCAAACCTGTAAATCTTGATGATAGACATATTAAAATTAATGAACATATTGTTCCACTCGTTGAAAATACAAAATTTCTTGGTGTTACCATTGATTCAGGTCTCACTTGGAAGCAACATATGAAAGAAATTGAAAATAAAATATCCAAAAATACTTTGTAATGAGACACACAGATGGTATGTTGATACTTTATCCAACGAGATTAACATTAATCCTAAAAGATTCTGGTCATTGATTTATCTATTTCTACCGGAAAATGTCCTGATGTACTGTATGGAAGTATGCCATTGTTTGTATCACATAAACAAATTACTAACTACCGACCTATTTTCTTGCTTCCATGCATCTGCACTGCATTTTTTGATGTAGGACTACGTTTGATGGTTTTGATTCCAGCAATCAAAACAATTAGTTACGCACTTGTCTATCTGTGTCGCTTTGTCCAGCTCACTGCGGTTTACGCGTCCATATAACTGTACCCGACAGTTACAATTCATTAGAATGCTAGTAATAATTGCAACAATTGCAATTATATTTTCCTTGCCTTAGGCCTACCTTGGTTTTCAATCTTAGGTTAAACCACAGATATTGCAGTAGATAGTAATAATAATTTTCTAGGAATCTACTATTAAGACATATCAATGAAAAAGTCATTTGCTGCTTTCCCGAAATGATTTTCATTGATGCGAATGCGATTATACATTATGATGGGAGAGGATGGCAATGAGCAAAGCGAGATATTTGCCACCTTTCTTTTATCAAGTGAATAGAATAATATTATTGCCAAAATAAAAGATCAAGAGAAGCAATTCAGATTGGAGAAAGACAAAATCAATAATATCTGACAAGGACTTTACTGAAAGGCTCGTCTTAAAGAGTGAGTTCCCAAAAGCCAACTTGTTGATTTGCCTCTTTCATGTTCTCAGGACAATTTGCAGAGAGGTTACCACAGCAAAGATGTGCATCACTGCTGACCAGCGGAATCTAAGTGGACAGGAATGACCAGCGTTGGCATGATAAGCACCATGAGTGCGTCAAAGGGCTGAAGTCTGAAAACTTAATGTTCAGAAACAATAATCGACTGGAATCGCTGAATCAGAAGTGTGTAGATGCCATGCAAGTCTTGATGAATTCTGCCATGATTTTAGGATTTTTCTCAAATCCACCAGACAATCCTAAGACCATAAAGCTACAGTATGGCAGTATTCCAAAAGTACAGGTATTAATTACTGCTTCGTTCCCAAGCCCAACCCTTCGTAGCCTACGCGTGGGGTATTGATTTATAATCACAAACCCACAAAGTATTGTCTTTTGATCGCAATCCCATGAAAGGTATTGTTTTTTTATCGCGTTCCCATTTGCTCCCATGGGAAGGTATTGTTTTTTTAGGATTGCAATACGAGTAATACTGCATGCTAGATTGGTACTTTGTAGGAACTCCAAAGCGTAGGGTGCGTGGTACTTCATTGGTTTTTTTTAAACATTAATCGCTAGACTCTGGGCCTAGCTAGCTAGGCTAAATAAAAATATCGAGTGTAACTGCTGTATTTTCAATCATTGTACCCCTTGATTCATTGATAACAATGTTGTTTGCTATCACATTAGAATAGACGCGTGGAATAACAATGCCTGTCGTAGGATCGCGATAAAAACACTATGCAGTTCGTAGAATCATGGAACTATAATATAAGAAGGAATACCAACTGATTACAGCGCATTAAATCTGAGCATCCTGATTGGTCCGCGCAAACCGGTTCAAATATACCGCCTCTGTGATCACTGGCCGTGAGATCGCTTTGTTACAGTCGAAGTAACCGATCAAAATCACGCTCGTTGCATGGCTTCATAGCAACTAGGTGTGCCCCAACCATGTATTATTTTACGTGTTAGTGTATTATTCCGCTAGAGAGGGAAATCGGAAAATCTTCCATCTATTGTTCAGTTTATAAACGAAAAAAGATCTCCAAAAATCGGCGAATTCTTTGGTATTTTACCGTAAGTTGAAGTGTTTTTCTTTAAACTATGAAATTTGGGGTATATTTTATTAACCCGGTCAATCCCAGTCTTAACATCGTAGTTTCAATGTTTAAATGTTGTTTTAAAAAATGAAATCGTCCTCCATGTCTTCCGGGGCTTTCCGGAGGAGAAAACAACAAAGCAACTGGGGTGATTTCGGTCGGGAAGAGTGCGTTGGTTAGATAGGCCAAATATCAATGGCTAGGCCGGTGTACCGAGTGTCGTACCATGGTCGTACTAAGTGGTTGTAACTATATTGAAGAAGATAGGGGTGATGACTCTGGTTCATCAATACGGCACATTACCTGTACTCGGAGTATAGACAATAGCAAAACAATATGTGATGTTTGCTCAATGTAAAGGAGTACCCTCCTTGCTATGAGATCTAAGTTATCAAAAAAGAAAGCAGATGATCCTATTAACTCTCATGCAAGGCATGAGCCAGCTATTGAATCTAGTGGAAAAGGATATTGGTGCTGGTAGTGGTTTACGCAAATTACACAAATTGAAGAGCATCTCTATTTAACACCAACCCTACGTATGAAAGTGAAATTGGCAGTCCAGGTAAGAAAAGAGTTTTGGTTGATTGTCAATAATTTTCTCTGTACATTACAAAAGTGTGAATGTGTAACTGTTGACTTCCGAAGTTCAATAACTTCCAAGTACAGTTAAACTTAAGCCCAACTTGGACAGCGTCAAATTACTATATGGCTAAACTCCACCCTCAACGCATCATTAGAATTATGTTCTTATTAAATTTGTGATTCTTTCATTCAGGTCCTCAGCAACAGTGTGGCGAAGGCTTTTGAAGTACAATGACGACATGATACCAAGTCTGTAATGGAGTTTATTACGAACATGAACATGTTTTTTGACTGTTTTTGAATGTAACAAAAGTAGAGAGGCGAAAGAACTACGTCAATGAAAATCTAAGAGAGTTCAGAGATGTACATGATCCAAGACTTAAGGTAATTTGTTTAAACCAAATTGCATTAACTTTTAGAATTAATGATTATTCTACAGGTCTCAATCCAGTTTGGTAGCCAGAAAAGGGGCGGGGCTTCACCAACAGTGGTCTTTAATTGCAGGGAGACATGTATTTTATTTTTGTAATTACAGTATTAATTTTGTTTTTGAAATTTACAGTGGTTGGAAGAAGAATTTCTTGGTTTCCTAAAGCGATGCGAGGATCAATGCAATGCCACACCCAACTTGACACGGACTCAGAAGAGCAGAATGTGTCTGAGTTTAGAAACTCTGGAAGGCCTTCGAATATCAGGTACAGTACATGATGTTGTTGACAGTAACCCTGAACATAGAACTACAGTATACTATAATAAAAAATGATGTTCCTACCTGATGAAATGGCATGGCAAACATATTTTAAATACACTAAAAATTGTATGCTCAAGTTGATAACTTTCATGTTACTTCATAATGATAATATTGGTAAGGTTTAGTAAGACTTCAATATGGTAATGATGTTGTCTGTTTAATTACAGTTAAGTCATTTGTGGCATTGACCAGGGAGTTGTTGGTGCTACCTGGTGTGGAGTTTTTGAGTGAGAAGCTGAACCAGAATCCTCTGTAGGAGTACTTCAGCAAACAGCGTGGCTGCAGTGGCAGAAATGAAAACCCAACTGTTAAGGAATTCCAGCATAATTCGCTAACCTTGCAAGTAGCTGGTTCTTGCATTTTGCCATCTTCCTTGGTAATGCAACATACAAGCTTGTCTGGCTTTCTAAAGGCTTACACGAAGTTGTCATGGCCTTCAAAAATAAAAAATTGTCGTAATTGCCGAAAAAATAATGGAGTGTATGTCCATTCGATTCAGAGACATTGAACATGACAACAAAATCACATGCCTCAAAGTGCATGACTGCATGCTGTGAGCCAAAGACAAAGACCAGCTATCTAATTACGGTATTGATATCCTAGACACATTCATTGACGAGTTCGCTGATCTATTATCTGCAAATCAGGTAAACACTGACAACTTCGAAATTGAATGGGCTAATTTGAAGCACTTCTGGTTGGAAAATCTTGATTATCTCCCTAGATCAGATTTGTGAAACACCGTGATCAAGCATTATGCTGACGTATACCCTAATCTGATTCATGTCATCAATGTGTTAATAGTCTTCCCAGGTATAGTTCGCCTAATTATTACTGTTATTTTACAGACTGATACTAAAGTAATAATATTAAGGCATTTCTAATATCGTCCAAAAGGTAAGGTCATTCCTAATATTGTTTAAAAGGTAACCCGCTGGAAAAAAGCCCGTCGGCAGCACATCGGCGAACTTTCGACCCCAATGCGTCTGGTTACCGACCTCTATTCCACGGAAATGCGTCCATGATTAGTTAGTAGAACGACGTTATGTTGCACAATAGACAGATATTAATCAAGATAAAATGTCTGTAGATAAACTATGTATAAACTATCAATTACGCATAATCATTTTAATCAATGTTTGGCACTCGACCTTAATTAAGCGTCTTAAGCCATCAAGATAATAATATGCCTCTGCCGACACAAAGCTATTATTAATTGTGAATTCACAACCACCGCCGCTTTTTTTCTAAAAATTTTCACATTTATTTCAATTATACAGTGATGTAGGCCAATTTTTAAAGAACATTTTACAGTAAATTTTTCCCTCATACGATCTTCCGTTCAAGAGTTACGATTTTTTAATTAACATGGTGTCCTGAAATTGTAATTTTAGTTGGTTACGCTTCGTTGCACGGCATTGTTTGTCATCAATCGAAGATGTCTTCCGTTTCGTGAAAAAGGCGTATTGGATCGATTAGTCCTAAACTTGGCTTGTATGCCAGGAGTTTCGTTAGTAGCCAGCAACCGGCGCATTCGACCGTCTACTTTGCCATTTTCGCCGTCTACTTTCTGTCTACTTAGGCCTACACGGCCTAGGCTAGTAGGGCTAGGCTAGCTCCCAGCGTGAGTACTTTTATTAATCAAGAACAATACGTACGTGTTTGTTGTTATTACGTTCTCGCGACGACACGATAATGAGGGATTAAAATAGGATTGTAATTAAATATTTAATCAATTATTTTACAATGTAATCTGTAGGCCTACACGAAAGGCCCGGACGTGTGGAATTTTTCTTTCAAACTTTTCGCACTGTGTGTATAGCATGCGTTTCCGCTTGACCAGTCAGAGGCATTGTTAGAAATCCTTCAACCGTGACATGATCTACCCGCCGTCAACGGCGAATACACCAACGCGATGGATTCGCTAAAAATGACATATGATGTACTGATATAAACAACTCGAATTATAAACTACCTAATATTTCGAGAAAAAAAATCATTTTTAGCACTTAGAATTTTTTGTTATAGATTTAAATGAACATAACATGTAAAACTATATTATCTTGGCGTAGGAAAACAAATTTTAATTTGTGAGAGGCTCAACCACGCTGAAGGTGGGAAGTCCCCTTCTGGTGGACCGCATGTAGCCGTTTTGCGTTGAAATTTGTCGCACGGGCTTGTGGTACACGTGTCGTTAACTGTATTATTCTTCACATAGTTAATATGATGCATTGTTAATCAAACTTTTAGATTAATAAATAATTAGACACCAAAGCCATTTTTTCATAGTATATTTATTCTCAGAGTAATTGATAATCAAAAATTGTTTACTATACTAGTTTAGGCGTAGTGAAGAAAAATAGCACGTCAAAGAAATCGCGCGCATAGTAACGTACCGTAGTTTTGAATCGTGGCAAGCAAAATACTGCTCTGGGACGCGCGCGTCTCGGACTCCCTAATATAGACCTAGCCTATATTATTATTATTAATAATATTTTATTAAACTTCCTAACGTCATAAAATAAGGAACCACGCATTTTAAATTAATAAAGTACATAACAAATGGGAGTACTGTAAAATAATTGCTAAATACGTCGGGCCAAAAAAGTTTCGTGCGTGAAATCTAGAGGAGGAAAATATTTCTTTCACATGACCTTCCTTAGATAAAGGTTATCATCGGTTTTTGCATGCCATTTCAATGACGATGAGATGGTAGATTTTCTCTCCTATTTATTAGTGATTACCTGATCCTGTAGGAAAAAAAAATCATCATGGCTGATAAGCCAGCGCGAACTATTTTAAACTTCTTCAAACCATCAAATCCAGCTAAACGTGCTAAACAAGGTAGGGCTAATTTCATCAGCTAAACGTGCTAAACAAGGTAGGGCTAATTTCATCAGCTAAACGTGCTAAACAAGGTAGGGCTAATTTCATCAGCTAAACGTGCTAAACAAGGTAGGGCTAATTTCATCAGCTAAACGTGCTAAACAAGGTAGGGCTAATTTCATCAGCTAAACGTGCTAAACAAGGTAGGGCTAATTTCATCAGCTAAACGTGCTAAACAAGGTAGGGCTAATTTCATCAGCTAAACGTGCTAAACAAGGTAGGGCTAATTTCATCAGCTAAACGTGCTAAACAAGGTAGGGCTAATTTCATCAGCTAAACGTGCTAAACAAGGTAGGGCTAATTTCATCAGCTAAACGTGCTAAACAAGGTAGGGCTAATTTCATCAGTTAAACGTGCTAAACAAGGTAGGGCTAATTTCATCAGCTAAACGTGCTAAACAAGGTAGGGCTAATTTCATCAGCTAAACGTGCTAAACAAGGTAGGGCTAATTTCATCAGCTAAACGTGCTAAACAAGGTAGGGCTAATTTCATCAGCTAAACGTGCTAAACAAGGTAGGGCTAATTTCATCAGCTAAACGTGCTAAACAAGGTAGGGCTAATTTCATCAGCATAACGTGCTAAACAAGGTAGGGCTAATTTCATCAGCTAAACGTGCTAAACAAGGTAGGGCTAATTTCATCAGCTAAACGTGCTAAACAAGGTAGGGCTAATTTCATCAGCTAAACGTGCTAAACAAGGTAGGGCTAATTTCATCAGCTAAACATGCTAAACAAGGTCTAGGGCTAATTTCATCAGCTAAACGTGCTAAACAAGGTCTAGGGCTAATTTCATCAGCTAAACGTGCTAAACAAGGTAGGGCTAATTTCATCAGCTAAACGTGCTAAACAAGGTAGGGCTAATTTCATCAGCTAAACGTGCTAAACAAGGTAGGGCTAATTTCATCAGCTAAACGTGCTAAACAAGGTAGGGCTAATTTCATCAGCTAAACGTGCTAAACAAGGTAGGGCTAATTTCATCAGCTAAACGTGCTAAACAAGATAGGGCTAATTTCATCAGCTAAACGTGCTAAACAAGGTAGGGCTAATTTCATCAGCTAAACGTGCTAAACAAGATAGGGCTAATTTCATCAGCTAAACGTGCTAAACAAGGTAGGGCTAATTTCATCAGCTAAACGTGCTAAACAAGGTAGGGCTAATTTCATCAGCTAAACGTGCTAAACAAGGTAGGGCTAATTTCATCAGCTAAACGTGCTAAACAAGGTAGGGCTAATTTCATCAGCTAAACGTGCTAAACAAGATAGGGCTAATTTCATCAGCTAAACGTGCTAAACAAGGTAGGGCTAATTTCATCAGCTAAACGTGCTAAACAAGGTAGGGCTAATTTCATCAGCTAAACGTGCTAAACAAGGTAGGGCTAATTTCATCAGCTAAACGTGCTAAACAAGGTAGGGCTAATTTCATCAGCTAAACGTGCTAAACAAGGTAGGGCTAATTTCATCAGCTAAACGTGCTAAACAAGGTAGGGCTAATTTCATCAGCTAAACGTGCTAAACAAGATAGGGCTAATTTCATCAGCTAAACGTGCTAAACAAGGTAGGGCTAATTTCATCAGCTAAACGTGCTAAACAAGATAGGGCTAATTTCATCAGCTAAACGTGCTAAACAAGGTAGGGCTAATTTCATCAGCTAAACGTGCTAAACAAGGTAGGGCTAATTTCATCAGCTAAACGTGCTAAACAAGGTAGGGCTAATTTCATCAGCTAAACGTGCTAAACAAGGTAGGGCTAATTTCATCAGCTAAACGTGCTAAACAAGGTAGGGCTAATTTCATCAGCTAAACGTGCTAAACAAGATAGGGCTAATTTCATCAGCTAAACGTGCTAAACAAGGTAGGGCTAATTTCATCAGCTAAACGTGCTAAACAAGGTAGGGCTAATTTCATCAGCTAAACGTGCTAAACAAGGTAGGGCTAATTTCATCAGCTAAACGTGCTAAACAAGGTAGGGCTAATTTCATCAGCTAAACGTGCTAAACAAGGTAGGGCTAATTTCATCAGCTAAACGTGCTAAACAAGGTAGGGCTAATTTCATCAGCTAAACGTGCTAAACAAGGTAGGGCTAATTTCATCAGCTAAACGTGCTAAACAAGATAGGGCTAATTTCATCAGCTAAACGTGCTAAACAAGGTAGGGCTAATTTCATCAGCTAAACGTGCTAAACAAGATAGGGCTAATTTCATCAGCTAAACGTGCTAAACAAGGTAGGGCTAATTTCATCAGCTAAACGTGCTAAACAAGGTAGGGCTAATTTCATCAGCTAAACGTGCTAAACAAGGTAGGGCTAATTTCATCAGCTAAACGTGCTAAACAAGGTAGGGCTAATTTCATTTTTTAACAGAGTGTATACACCAGTAGGCATACACACTGGCTACTCCTGTCTAATAATTAGTTAATTCCTCCATAGTTAGATCAGGTATAACTCCACTGTTATATATGTTAGGAATAGGATATTTCACATCCTGCTGGAGTGCGCAAATATAACATACGTTTCTTTAGCTTGGTTTCCACTCGACTCTTTAAGAGATGTAAAATGTTGCATATCCTTGGTAAAATCACGTCCTGTAGTTAGATCTCTATTGGGAACCAATCATTAGTTTGTGTAGGTTGTGTAGACGAACAAAAATAAATCGTATTTTATAACAAATTTTAATATTCTATACCACTGCAGGCTTTAATAATACAACAACTGGCAATAATAATGTAAAATAAATGTCTATGTTTTGTACTTTTTAAGCTTGTGAGGAAAATGACACTAACAGCAGACAAAGCGATGATGATGTTGAAGAAGATGGGGAAACACCAATGGATGATGACATTCAAGAAATTAACACAATACTAGAAGACCCAGAAATCCAAAATGATGGGCCAGAAAGTGTTGAAAATAGTGATGAAGATGAAACGAATGCAGATGATAACGACGATGAAGTACAATCCATGTTTCCTGGCAAGAAGATCCATCACTACAAAACTTGTACAAAACATGGGTGTACATCTTTGTCAAGACAGGAACAATTGTCTCAAAGTTCAAGAAAAGATAAGTAAGCTAATAATAACCATTATTTATTATTAATAATAAAACTATTAATGTTATATTTTTTTTTTCAAATATAGGTACCGTAATAAATATTAAAGTATTGACTGACAATGTTATTATTTAAAGATTTCAACATCGATGGATCTCAAGCACAAGCCATTCGTACTGTGAAGAAACTCGGACCTGGTGGCTAATTTATGTTGAAGGCGTTGGTATGTTTTGTCTCATATGTAAAAATCATCATGGTCGAAATGAACAAAACAAGAGAGAAACATTTTCAAGAACACCATCAACCCGTTACAAAAACTGTACTTGTATGGAACACATGGCAACCAAGAAGCACAAGGACTGTGTCGAGGCAGAACTTTTAAACCGAGTGTCCTGTTTTCAAAAGGACTTGGACAGAAAACACAAGGTAACTTATGTTGTTTCCCTGCCTTCCAGTTTTCTAATGTATACCTTGATTAATGTCAGCGTTTTTATGCTTCTTTACATATGATGAAAAATAAATTTATTTTTTTTCAGGTTGAAGTCGATGTGTTACATAAGGCATTCACTGCTCTTTATTTTCTAGCCAAGCAGTCCATTGCAAACTGCAAAGCTGAAGGTTTACTCCAGTTATTGGAAAAACTAGGTGTAGATGATATGAAGTATTTTCAGCACAGATCTGCACACTCCATGAGAGAAATGCTGATTACTATTGGAAACACCATCACCAATCAGTTGTTGCAATTGGTTAAATCTTCAAATTATTTTGGCTTGTTAATTGATGATATGACTGACATTTCCGTTCTTGAACAGATGGTAGTCTTCATTCAGTACTTCAACTACACTACCCACACAATTGAAACAAAGTTTTTGTCCATCAATAACTTGCTAGAGGATTCAACATCTGCAAATTCTGATACTTTATTTAAAGTTCTCATTGAACACCTTGATGAAAAGAAACTGCCCATTTCAAAATTGAGAGGTCTAGTTACTGATGGAGCTGCAGTGATGATCGGAAAACGAAATGGCCTGGCTTCAAAATTAAAGGAACTCAATCCCACTATTATCAATGTTCACTGCATTTGTCATAGACTAGCCCTTGCATGTAATGATTCAAATGAAGCATTGAAGTACATTGACAATGTACAACTAATTGTCACTCAATTATGGAAGATGTTTGAATATTCACCTAAAAAAATGGCAGCTTATCTGAAGTGCCAACAAGAAGTGAAGTCTCTCCAGTTGGGTGAAAATGCGAAGAAAATAGTGACCAGGAAACTCAAAAAAGCATGCAAAACAAGGTGGCTGTCTTTTGATGCTTCAATCAAGTCAGTTTTTCAAGATATCATCCCCATTCTGCAAACATTGAGGGAAATTCAGGCTGATCCAACAGCTTTAGGCTTGCTCAAGAAAATGGACAGTGCCAAATTTATTGGTGCTGTATACATTTTACATTTTGTTCTGCCAAAGTTGTCAGAACTGAGTCGAATTTTCTAGAAGGGAAGTATCAACTTCTCACAGTTGATGCCCAGTGTAAAACACATACAGGGTAGTTTGAAGAGATTGTCTGAGACTGCAGATCCCATAACCTGCCTCAGAGAAGACCTTTCTGACACGGGGAGACTTGCGCTGCTCAACCTGGAGTTGACTGTGGCAAATGAGGAAGCCTATAAAAAGCTTCTACAAAGTTACATCGCAGCTCTTATTGAGAACATAGACCAACGATTGGCAACATCGTTACCAATTCTATCAGCTTTTGCAGTATTCAATCCAGTCATTCTCCCAGTAGTAAGAGCATCACAAGAATTCTATGACTACGGTGTGCCTGAAATCAAGGAAATTGCCAGCTATCTTTTTCCCCATGTAAGCTTTTATTTTTGTTTTTGACAATACAGTAATGTTGTGAATCCTTATCTTGATTAACATCTTGTTTAAAAAACATATAATTATTTTAAATTTTTGTTATGTAGGATGAAGATGTCATCAAAGAGATGGCTGCAGAATGGCAGAAGCTAAAATACAACATGGATGACTGGAAGACTGTTGTACCACGACATTTGACCAGTCCAGCTGAAGTCACAGAATGGTGCATGCTAAGAATTTTGAAGCTGTGTACGTCAAACTTTTCCCCTAGAACAATTTCTCTAGTGGAGAGTATTTTATGTATACCAGTATCAAATGCCTGGCCAGAGAGAGATGTGAGTAAAGTTAGACTGGTAAAGACAAGATTGAGGAGTCAACTAAAGAATGACATCCTGAATGCACTACTCTCAATATCTATAAATGGACCAGCTCTCTATACACCAGACTGTGATAATTTCATTGCGGATTCTGTAAAGACCTGGTTACAAGTCAAGCAACGCAGAAAAGTACCTAAAAGGACAACTGTCCATGATCTTGTTGGTGATGAACCGAAACAACTAGAGAAAGCAATCCAAACTCTGAATCTATCTTCAGATGATAGCAGTGATGTTGACGATGATTAATATGATTGAGCTATTAAGCCTGCTGAGGTTACACTTTGAAAGGAATGTTAAGATAAGAAGAGGATGTAATGTTAATGTAAATACTGTATTATAAGAAATGAATGAGCTTACTGCCTGTTGAGGTTTTATTTGAAAGGTTTTTAATAAGAGAAGAAAGTTTTTTTTTATGTTTAATTTAACTTCTTGTTTTTAACAATTGGTGATTATCTTTTAATAAACACATTTCTACAACCATAATATCATGAACTATCATTTATATGTTGTTGGCTATTGTTTTGTAATTAGTATTTTTAAACACAAATATGCAGGTTTTTTTCTCTCAAATATTTAATATACATAAATGCAATAAAAATAAATATATTTATTTCAAATTAAGCATATATTTATGTGTCTGTAAACTAGTTAAAATGGCCTATATAGCTCTAGAAAGCCAGAGCCCCGACCTGGGGCCCTTGGCGGCCCCCTGGCCCCCAGCTAATGGTTTTTCGCTTCGCTCAAAAAGTAAATCGTTTATGAGTTCAAAATTCTCCTGTTACTTTTCTTTTTCTCCTCTTACTTAAAACCTTAATGCAACCCCTGTATGCCCACACCATCGAAAAAAACACCAGAGTGTATAAGCATGGACCTATTAGTATTAAGTTATATATATATTAATTATATTGCATATCTATCGAAGGGCAAATTACCAAAAAAATCACAATGCTGTGGGTGGTATCAGTGGCTGGATCTCAATGGAGATTTTTAAAAAACTGAAAAAATGTTGTTTTTGCTGGTTACGCCTCGCTGCACAGCATTGTTTGTCATCGAATATCTTCTATATCTCGTGAAAACGGGACATATATGTAGCATTTAGGCCTGAGGTAATAATACATTTTGCATCACCACGTCAGAAGAAAATCAATCAACTGTGGCGGCTGCGGTCGAACTTTTGCGATAGCGAGTGTGATAGCAATTTCGTAAGGATATGAAACCCATAATAAATAATTGACACGGAAAAACTTGTATCACCCCCAAGGTGTACGTTCTTCTACAAGTTTTGTAGAGGATTGGGTGGGGGTAATTTATAGTTGTTAATTTGTATTCATTCATTTTTTATATACTGTATTCAGGGAGTTGAAAACTCCCTGGTTTGTGTGTGTGCCGCGCGCGGTGATCCTGTTTTTAGTGCAACAATTTTATTTGTTGTACAGTTGTTTGGGATGGGACGCTCATTACACGGACCAGGCTACTTTAGCGTAGACTCGGTCATCAATGTCCGTCTACTTGATAATATAAACGACGAGCCCGTGGTTGAAATTAAAAGACCTTGAAGAAAATGTACAACAGAACTATTAATCGCAAAAGGGTTAGGCCTAAGCCAGATATACCATGGAGTTCAAATATCCCCCGCCATTCCTCTTGATGGCGATTTTTAAATTGAATGGAAGCGCATCGAAAATCAATAAAAGATCTTTCTCGGAAGATTCATTGTGGAGGAAAATCTGACTTGCTGCATGCGTTTGCATGATAGGTTGAAATCAACAGTGCCGATAAAAATAAAATAATTAACAAATTCTTATCAGATAGATCTACGTAAACGTGTGAAGTAGGACTAAAGAGGTCTTATTTACAGTATATCAGTAGGCCTAATATATATTCGTATAAAATATCCTAATTTCCACAACTCAGCATTATGTCCATAATCATATCAATAGTAAGAATCTGTTATAGGCCTATGCGTAATTTTTTTAAATAATAATAATTTTTCATTATCATACATTAAATTCAATTATACCATACACAATTCAGTGATTATATTTGACAGTTATTTTCTCATTTTCCCAATTGTCTTTTCTCTTACAGGTAATAACGTGATACGTGCTTCATGATTGATGGTAAAATTAATTTATACCTGTAATAATAGATTATGGCAAGGCGTTTCGGACCGGACAGAGTACTCCTTTAAATTTGTCATCGGAGGAGAAGATTAGGTGGAAGAAATGCAGTAATTTCTGGTGTCGAGGCACCATGGGAGCACAGCGATATTTACGCGTTTGGATACATGTGCAGCCGCATATTTACCAAAACGAACAACATAAGAATACGGGAAACTGGTGAGATATGCATGCGGCCGTCACCTGCAGAGCTAGCTTGGCCACCACCTTTTATGTAATAACGTTAGATCATGAATAATTAGAAGTCATACGTTTTTCAGAATGGATTTTTAAAAAAGGGGAGCAATAAATTGTAGCTTTGTTTTCTTTTATTTATTATTAGTTATGTATATATTTTTTTATTTTTCGTATTCGTATTTAATGTTATATTTCGGGATGGGTCAAACTTACTGACTGACTTATTATGACTCTCTCCCCACATGATTACTTCATTGCATTTATTATCCTGTATGTATGTTATTATTTTGTGGAAATAAAATAAAATTGAAATTGAAATTATATTTATTTGCAATTATCACATATTTTTTTCTATTTTACATTGTATAAAATTGTTATAAAACGATGACAACATTAAAATACAATGACAGGAAAAACAGTGGCAGGATACAAAAACAGTTTCTGGGTAGTCTGTGTAGACTATAAAAGACAAATAATTATATTTAATCCCTGGGATGATGAACTATGACAAACCAATCGTCGCAGATAGTGTAGTTTTTTTTTTTTTTAAAGCGCGTACATTACAACAGAACATTTAGTACACTGTTAAATTATAATAAGCAGGCATTTATTAAGTTGGGAAGAAAATCTCCCTGATCCATTTTATTTTGAGTTATATCAATTCTGGTTCATTATTGTATTCAAATATAGGAGACCGCGTAGATGAAGATTTCTTAAAGTGTAGAAAGTGAAGGTTGTGCTGATGCTCTCTTGGTGCGACCTTGTGCAAGATTCACTAGCTAATAAAGTTTTGTATGATGGATGTAAGATATCCGATCTAGACAGCGTAGCTCTCTTAATGGCATTTTACATTGAACATAAAGCAACCAAACGCATGATTGAAGACCTGCTTTATATCATAAGGAAGCATATGCCCGAAAAAGTTACACCTCCCAACCATTTGAAGTCGTCGTACTACTTAAAAAAGGTTTTTTTGAATGAGAAATCCAAAAAGGAGATCAAGCACAACATATGCGGATTCTGCAGTAGATTACTGTCTGTCGAAGATAAGGATGTGTGCACAAACTGTACTCGCCCCATCAAAGAGAATCATCAGTTTTTCATAACGATTGATGTGGCAAGTCAGTTGAATGAAATGTTTAAAGGTATGCCTACGTATATTCTTCAAAAAATTACTGTAACTGTAAATTAATTTTGTTTTTTAATTTATTAGGTACATTTCGATTTGATTGCACTTGTAAAGTGACTAAATATTTATTTAAAATAACCAAAAACTAAAATTGCCAGTAAATCATCGCGAAATCATTCTCCGCTGTTTTGGTAAACTTTTCAGTGTGGTATGACGTCATACGTTTAGATAGAAGATAGAACAAACACACATTTCACTAAACAAATTGTAACATCTTTAACATTAATTACTGTACTGAAATTTGTTGTTACAGATCCAAGTTTCAGGGCTAACCTGAGATACAAAAAAACGAGGAAGCAACCAGATGTCGGCGTCATCAGTGACATTTACGACGGACAATTCTACAAACAAAACTCAGTTAATGGTGGATTTTTAGACAACGAAGTGTTGTATGGCACACTGATGGGGCTCAAGTGAGCAAAAGCTCACATGTCTCCATTTGGCCAGTACATGCTGTGATAAATGAGCTGCCGCCGAGAATGAGGTACAATCATTATTATTGCCACTTGTTTATTACATCGATTCATGTATATACTCAAAAATTGATGTACTAGATGAAATTGATCTAAAGATAATTGGCGGACAAAATATTGCTAAGAAAAAAATAATATATATTATTATTATATTGCATGCTAATATATAACATATTAATGACGATAGACTTTGGTGGGATGTGCGCTTAACAAATCTTATCATTTTTTATGACAGGTTTACGAAGGAAAGAACACTTCTCTTTGGTTTGTGGTTTGGGAAGGATAAACCAGTATTGACAACCTTTCTAAAAGCAATAATTGACATGTGGAATAACCTCCAAGGAAATGGTTAGTCATTAAGTTATTTCTTTCTATTTAGGCTGTCGCTCTCTGTAGAGCGATAGCCTATTGTAATTGTCAAAAATGTTATTTTTTTTGCTCATTTTTTGTGCACAGCAGATCTCTGAATCGGCAAAAGCTGTTCAGCTGTTACTCGGCCAGTAGGTGCACGTATTCTACAGTATTACTAAAATAATTCCTCTTTAGACATTTATTTCATTGATAAGTTAATTATGCGTATTTGAAATGTACCTCGGACGCATGCGCCCATCCTACAGACTGAAAAAAAAATATATATATAATTTAGCTAATAAGTTAATCAAACTTTTGACTGTAAATAACTGAATCTATAAAATACTAATTTACAACCTAAGAAACTATTCCATAAAATAATTAGTATTACTTTCACGATATTTCCTTATTAACAAAGTAGTAAAACTTTGTACTGTTGTTAAATTAAATTAGTATGTTGTTATACAGATAAGGCGTCATCTCCACTAAATATCGGACGAAGTGTATCGCGTCTAAAAATAGCAGTTCGTCTGCACGCGACCGTAATTTAATTTATCTCATTAAATTCTAATTTACATATTCATGAGGATTCCAGTTGTAGCCCCGCCCTTCAATACCGATGCAGAAACTTGCGACCGGTCGCGTCTGTACGCGTTGAACGATTTATCGAACTCTGGTGCGTCCGCTTGCGACTGTTGTGTGTTGTGTGATGTCACCGGGTGGGTAGCCAGGCAGTCGCGAAACTAGGCTACTTCGATCGTCCGTTCGGGGAACGCGAGGTGTCCCTTTGTACAAATGGTTCAACACTGGGCCCGGCTCCTTGCGGTTTACGCGTGATATATCATGTTCCATCCAGGGACCAAAATGCGTAGTTACTTTCCAGGCGAAGTTTACCGACGCGTACCTCGTGTACTTTGTATGTACGCTACACAGCAAAAGAGTACACACATTTACGATTAACCCTCTCTGTACAGTGGGGTACACCTACAATAAATGTTGTATTACAGGCCTACTGTATAGGCCTACACGGGGGCCTACATTTTGAACAATTGAACCAGATCGCCAAATTCCTCAATAAAAAGTTATATTTAGAGACAAGTTAAATAATATTCTTCGGTTTGTGTCGGCTTTCTATAAAGACTGATTTGACCTTTTGATCACGCACCATCGTGTATAAAACAAAAACAATTATTTACTGTACAGTAGTAATAATAACATGGCTATAAACTTCGATTTACTTCGTCCGGTCGCGATAGTATGCGTGTACTCTTTAGAATTATGTGATAATAGATTCGGTAACACGCTGCGTCTGCTCCCGACTACCTTCGCCGGTTTGCGACCTGTTTGTGTACGGCGTATCAAAAATGTCATATTTTTGTATGATGCCTTTTCTGTTTTTTTTTGCCATTCGCCTTTATAAAACAAACATCCATTAACATTATTAAAAAATAGTAAACCTTTATTTTGTTAACGCATGGAATATTCTTTACTCCATGGTTAACGTATGGCGGATAAATGACACATAAGCGTTTTATTAATTTTGTAGTGTGGGATAGCAATTCTAATTACAGTATTAACCTTTTGTATTATAATCCTTTTGTATTTCGACACTGTTTATATGAAGCAATTTGACACAGGCTGTTAAATTGTTAATTTCAGAATTTTGACGACCTAAAGAGCCAAAAATGGTAGTCATACACACATTTCCCTGTAAATGATAAATAAAAGGTTGAGAACATTTTGCCATTTTCTTTACTAAAATGGATATCATAATTATAATGCTTTCTCTAGCTTGACAGTTGTCATTGGTGAAAACCATAGAAATATTATAATATCTATATGGTGAAACGTTGGCTGTAATTTACAACTAGTGCATTCAAACCATAACAATAACTAAACTATACGTCCCCTATAACATACGATTTCATTCGACATTTGTTTTTTATTTTTGTGTCTTAGTTCTGAGTGTGATTAGGCTAATTGCACCAAAACCTTGTGAATGCGAGTTTGGTGTATATCCAGCTTTTCACAGTTCAAATCCCCTCAAAGTCCTGCTGAGGAATTTTTTTCCTTACTTAGGTACTTAGGTAAAACAACGGTGGTCAAACTATGGTAAAATTACTTTTAAGATTTATTTAATATAATTTATTGTAACGCTCACAATCGAAAAAGCACTGAAAAGTCGGAAGAGTCCACTTTAGGCTACATTGTTACAGATACAGTTCCGGTCTCATTGAATTTATTTGTAGCATATCTTTCTTGTCGTCAGCATTATGTTAAATACAAGCAATCACAAACCTTCAAGACTATTGACAAATTTGTTAATTGACACTTCGAGTGAAAACAAAAACCGGCCTCCTGGAAAACGAGCAATTGTAGACAAATTCCCGCAAATTATTGAAATAGCTAAAAACTTTATTGAAAGAAGTGGATTTGAAGCACATCGACGTCGCCAAAGCACCACCGGACACTGTGGAACTGGTCTGAAAGCGGTTCGGGACCATCTTCTTCACGAAGTACCAGGTTTGGCTGAGCAGCATCCCAATTTTAGTAAGTACAACATTTGATAAATTATTATTTATATGGATATCCAAGTATATTAAATATATAATTAAACTAGGCCTATGAATCCGGGACGGGGACCCGGATGGATAAATCGACATAGCGTCGACTTTTGTAATTTACCTAGTATAATCATAAAGAATTTTCCATGGTATAATGTGATCATGCAAAACAATGACAACTTTATTAATTTTCTTTCTGTAGGTATTCATACTGTGCACCGCATGCTACAGGCCCCTCATCAAGGTCGTAACAGTTCAGCAAGGTACAAAGGTTTCATCGATGCTAAAGTTCCAAAAAAAGATAATGGAAGGATGAAAGAAAATGACAATGCTCATTTTTACAATGCGAGGGTGAAGTATTGCCTTCAATTAAGTGCAGCATTTCCGGATGTGTGTAGTGTATATTCTGTTGACAACAAAAACAAAGTGAAGATAGGTAAGATCAATCATATACAATTAAGAATTTTCAAATGTAACATCCACAGAATATTAACGGCCATACAAAATTGGGTGAGAATGTTAGGTGGATTCTGAAATAAATATTAATTAAAACAACTTATTTTACATTTACAGTCAACTCTCCCAATACCGAACACCCTTGGGCGGGCATATATTTTCCGGTTTTTCGAAAGTCCGGTTTCCTGAAAACATATTTTTAAAGTCATCACGTTGTCACTGAAAAAGCTTTGAATCACCGGTCCGAATGCTGCCCGGTACGGTCTAGCGTAGGGAAGGCCTAGGCTATGATTGTGTCAAGCTAGTTTTAATTAAATAAATACTGATAGGCCTAGGCCTAGCCTACTTTATTAATATTAAGCGAATTCAATTTACCTTTTTTAAAAGTTACATTATTTACTGTATCAATAAAAAATGTTACAGTAGTAAATTATTGTTTCTCAATGTGTTTTTAACGGCAAAAAGGCCTACGTACGTACGGTGAACAGAATTTCGGTCTGTTTATTGTTTTTCGCGAGCTAGCAAGCAGCAGCATGGGTGATAAAAATAGCAAAGCGGGGCTTTGATTGATGCGCATGTGCAGAGGTGTCATAATCAAATAAAAACGCCCACACCTAGACCACATGTTTTTTAGCTCCTTTATTTTGACGTAATTTGATAACAATGATCAAAATTGATTAGGTAAACGAGCCAAGCAATAATGACACAATAATTAATTGGTAACATTTCAAAGTTTATTAACACTAGTTAAGTCAAGTTCATTCCGTTTACGTTTTGCCATAATGATTTCCAAATTTATAATGATGCACATTTTTAGTGAAACATTCCTTTTTAAAGTCCTATTGCAATTGTGAATTTAACAATAATTTAAACAAAACAAAGACACAAAGTGAAATGTAAATTGAACTTTATTAAAAAAAAATTCATATGCTAAAAAACAGGGAGTTGTTAACAGTTGCTAAGACATAGCGCTTCGATGTGAAAAAGCCCACCGCAGTTCGATACACAACAAAGCAATTGCCGCCTCGTGGGTTAACAATGAACTGACCTGTCAATCACAGTGTAGCGCTCCATGGCAACATTATTTGATCGTACCGCGAAACGTTGCGCACTTCATGCATGGTCAGGGCAAGGAGTTGTATGGTTTTAAAAAAGCTTTTGTACATTGTGAATGTATTGAATCCGAGTCAGATACGACGATGTTACGTTGTTTTCGTAAATATTTGGAGTTTTTTAACTGTCAGTCCGGTTTTCAGACGCTAATTTTCGTGTTTTGTACTTCATAATTTGTCCGGATTCCGGAATTGGGTATTCCGGTTTTCATAATAAATTACCGTACATTTAGAATAGGGACAAATTGGGCCCTCCAAAAAAGTCTGGTTTTTCGTTAATTCCGGTTTTGGGAGAGTCCGGTATTGGGAGAGTTGACTGTAATTTGAATTGCTTATGATAATCTTGAAAGAAAAGCAGTTATGTATTAACGCAAAATTGTCGGCGAGGGAGTGAATGAGAATGGGTTTTGATGATAATCTGGAAACTCTAAAATAATTTTGTGAAATGTGCTATATTTCGTTGGAAAATACTTTTCTTTAAATTAATACATTATTTCTTTATTTAAGTGTACGAACCTAAATACAAAGTCATATCAATTATAACCAAGCCCTACCAGTAGACCATACAAAGTGTCTTGAGAATGTGTATTGCGTCAACTCTATGTTTGTATTACTATTATTATTATATTATTATTATTTATTGTTTTTATTTTTAAAGGAAAAGATGTCCCAGCTGTTGATCGAAGGACAAAAATAAGAAGAATATTTCCAACCATTGACAGGCCGGTGCTTTTAGATCACGACTTCCCAAGTCATTCAGGCTACCTAATTACACCATGTGGATATATGAAATTGACACTACCTAACCCCCCTGAAAAATCGATTGATTCGCTAGGTCGGCTAGAATACAAACTACATAGGAATGGCCCCGTTACCATCATTAACAGGGGACCCATGACAAAATGCACCGTAGCCTCCCATATCAACGACCTGCTGCCAATAGTGAAAGAGGAAGTCCGTACAGGAAAATCAATTTGAACTATAATTGCAGATGGCGGGTGCGACTTTAATTCCGGTCATCATACAAATTTACTATATTATGCTAGACTGTTTAGAGATACTGGCTTAGATGCTCTGATTGTGACAGCGTATGCTCCAGGACAATCGGCTCTTAATCCGATCGAACATGCGTGGGCTCCTTGTACATTAGCGTTAACGTCTGTTATGTTCACGGATCGACTTGAATGCGAAGACAGACCGCCATGGCAGCAAGGTTTAAACGAAGAAGAAATGCGTCTGAAAGAATGTAAAGTATTTGACAACGCACTAAAAAACTTAGAACAATACTGGAAAAGTGTACATTTTAGCGGCGTTCCGATTAGTGTAAGCCACTTATTGTCTTCGTCAAAAGAAACGCCTTATGATGACTACAGTCAAGTGCACGCTGTTATGGCGTCTAACAGCGGGAAAACGTTCAGACAAAGCAATCTTGTAGACGAGTCCCAGTTTATGCTTCAACATATTGATAAAAGGAAAGGTTTTTTAGTTTTTTCTAAATGTAGAGACCCTAACTGTACACATTGCAGCCGCAATCCTATAATTGCCCACGATGTAATGAATGCCTGTTTTAATAGGGATGGATTTCCTTCACCCATGCAAAGCGAGAAGGAAGGACACTTCCTCACCATTCATGAGGTATTAAAGTTAAATTCATGGGATACTCTCGATCAGCTGATGCCACCTGCTGGTGGAAGATGTGCCATTTGTCCCGCATATGGATTCAACAGCAACGCAGAGATAACTTCTCACAGGAGAAAGTACCATCCAAGGCAGCAGGTCCTTTAGTTGCTATGTTTAAAACTACTTGTAATTTATATATGTTGGCCTATTTCAGCCTTTGTACACTGAAATATATCTGTATTTTATTGTATTTTTATATATCTAGTTTTTTATGAATTTTTTACATACTGTATATTTTTATATAACGTTTTAAACTTTTTTAAACGTTTTTTTATGCTGTTTGTTGCCTTTAGGAAGACAAATTTTAAAATATTATTTTTGGACGATAAAGTAATCTTGATTATCAATACTGTATACATATCGTAGTATAACTGCAATGATCTATTGATGTGTGAATCAGAATTAAAGATTTCCATTTTATGAATTTATTGTACTGTCTTGCTTCTTTACTTTTGTATTATGGTATTTTTATTTATTTATTTTTTGCTTTCAGGAAATGTACGGCTATTATTATTTGAAGTTCAAACAAATAATAGTTCAATAAATAAACAATAACGTGGTTTGTTCGCGTACCATAGTATTTAATAATTAGCATAATATCAATACATTTATTGGACAATGGACGAACAGTAAAACAATACAGAATGAATAAAAATCATACGGTACAATTTCTGTGACTTAATATACTATGGACTTAAAACAATGTATTAAACGCCCAATTGAATTTCGCTGTTAGTTTGAAAATTAATGGAAAACGATACACGAGTGCACTGAATATCGTGCTAAATATAGATATATTTGTACTGTAATTTCTATTGAAAAAGATAGATTAATTTACAAATTGTTTTAACAACGGTAATTTTTCAAAAAGAACAGAACAGATTTGCTTATATTATTGTGGAGGAACCTGTACCATAGTATACTATATATTTCCAATTCACCATAATGCCTAAAAGGGGAGGTGGTTTTATAGCTGTCACTGCTTGCTGCTTCTTTGGTACTTGACAAATCACACCTCAATATGCAATTAACTGATGACCAGATCTTCTCTCTCTAGTATGTAAAAGCGTGGGATAGAAATTCTAATTATTAACCTTTTGTATTATAATCCTTTTGTATTTCGACACTGTTTATATGAAGCTATTTGACACAGCTGTTAAATTGTTAATTTCAGAAGCCATTGAATTTGCCCTTTGCGTTGGCTTATTATTTTTCGTTTATTTTATTATTATCCTTATTCTATATTTTATTTTAATAAATGCAGTTTACTTGTTAGGCCCTCGTTACGACTGCTCAGTACCAGATTGCCTGATTTTGAAAATTGTCTTCTGTTTAAAATATTGATGATAATAAAAAAAAGTGGTCCAGAATTGGGATCCCATAATACTATTGAATGCTCATTGACCCATATCTGTATGTGGTTTCAATGTGTTAAAGATCTGGAATAAGTTCGTTTTAGTAATCATGCTACTAATATAGACTACATAAACCCCCTTGGCGGAGGTAATAAACACACATTAAAAGAATACATTTTGACGACTTTTCTACTACTACAATGACGAACACAGGTATTAGCCAAATATGTAACCTGTTTAAATTACTCCCACACAAATTCACAATAGTTGTGATCTTATTCAAGTTGTTCACACTATTATACTTTCTTACACTGACGGTGTAAAATATAGTTACTTATAGTTAATTAATTTGCTTTATTTTCAATTCATTATGTTCTTAACACTTTCACCGCCAAAGACGGAAATCTCCGTCTTTCGATGCCCAGCACCAGACCGCCAAAGACGGAAATTTCCGTCTTTGGCTTTTTATTACACAATTTGTTAGATCAGGTATATATGGACCGCATGTAGAAATTTCAACATCCAAATCGATCTGGACCGCAAATATTTTGATACTTTATTAACCCTAGTGCCATTGACCCAGCTGGTCTACATCGCGTCCTATCCGTAAACAACATAAAGTGCTTACTGCGGACGAAGCAATTGCAGAAATATTTGCCAACTCTGACTCTGAAAATGAGTATTTATTATCCCCAGATGATGAAGGTATATTTGTACCTAAATCTGGTTTATAAAATGTAATAAATAATTGGAGATAATTTAGCTAGCCTGGCCTAGGCTAGGTTGTAGAATAGGTTGAGAATCATGACACTGACAGACGGTGCAACCAGGCTAAAAACCTCATTATCTCTGCTTTGTTCTCCGATTGAGCCTAAAGTGCTAAAAGTGAGCGAAGTTCTTTGTACAATTATGTGGTATTACAGTTTTATTTCAATAAAGTGTTTGGTACCATTGGAAAGTTTATTTCTATCTCATTATTTGAGTGTATATTGCATGTTATTCTGATTACAAACACCTTTGCTATGAGCTTTGAAAAACAAGTAAATTTATCTAAAATGGCTGGCGGTGAGGGGTACTTCCTTTATTGAATGCCTGGCGGTGAAAGTGTTAAAAATGAGTTTTAAATCACATATCGAAGACTGTGGCTGCTGATAATTTTGAATTTTTAGTATTGCAATATCTCTTGTGGGGAAGCGTGAGGTACCTATATTTAAATTAACAATTTTAATATTAATTTTTGTATTTGTTATACTGTTTTGTGAACACCTTGCAAATTGTTATTTTCAAATCCCATTATTTGTGCATTTGTGTTGGCTTTTAGTCGTAGATAATTTGGCTGTTTATTTTAATATACAGCATTGTTTTAGTTTTCATTACGTAATATACCACGCCTTCACTGTTTACCTGAAGCCTGAGAAAGTTTGATTTGAGCATCTTTGGAATGCGTCCCTGTGCAGTCCAGTAAACAATAGTGTCAATAAATGCACAGTCGAGGCATCCATAACTATCACTTCATCATAATTATTTCTACAAGTAACATCGAATTTTAAAATGTCTCTACGCCGTCAGAAAACTGTTGTACCAGCACATGCTTTGGTCTATTTTGATTCAGACGAAAGTACAGCAATTGTACTATCTAAGAAGTTGCAGGGAGACAAAGTTCCTAACGGTGTCGTTAAAATGGTATACAACCAACAACAATTAACGTGCCGCATTGTGGAACTTTCTGACACATCTGATGATTTAGTTCACAAAGACACACTGTTCTGGGAGAAACGCAAGCGAGAGCTTGGTAAGTAATGTTATATTGTAGTTATTCATTCAAATAGTGAATGAATAATATTTATTTTAACTTCTTAAATACCAGACCTACTGTTGTACTTGCTGTCGAATGTTATCGTGAACATACGAGTTGACGTAATACAGACATTATCCACGCATTGTACGTTCTTGAGGCTGGTCGATTATTTAACATATTTTTACGCCAAAATTGATAAAAATGCGCACTAAAAAAATGTATATTTTGCATATTACACTTTATTATAATTATATTTAAAATATTTAATCGTACCTCAATATTAGCCTATATAACATGTATTTTGTAATGGCACAAGCCATATTTGTAACAGTAGGCCTATTGTTTTTTCTGAAATCATAATAAAATTAAATTATAGGCGCAATCAAATTTTAAACCTAATGATTTAATATATTTATGACTGTACTTTCTTTTATTAAATTATAGACTTAAACCTATTATCCTTTATATTTTGTCATTCCTGTATAACTGATTAATCATTTTATATCGACAGATGATGACTCTGAAGTTACTGTTGACTCCCCTAACAAAAAATCAAGGAAGAATGACCCCAGGAAAGATGACAACACAGAAAATGAGAGACCAAAGAAAGACCAAACGGAAAATGAGAAACCCAAGAATGACCAAACGGAAAATGACCAAACAGAAACGGAGAAACCCAAGAATGACCAAACGGAAAAAGAAAACCCCAAGAATGACCAAACGGAAAATGACCAAACAGAAACGGAGAAATGACCAAAGGAATGACCAAAGGGAAAAGGAGAAATCCAAGAGTGACCAAACGGAAAAGGAGAAACCAAATAATGACCAAACAGAAAAGGAGAAACCCAAGAATGACCAAACAGAAAAGGAAAACCAAAAGAATAACCAAACGGACAAGGAGAAACCAAATAATGACCAAACGGACAAAGAGAAACCAAATAATGAGCAAACGGAAAATGAACGACCGATCCCGAATTTTGACATCCAACCCCAGTCACCCAACGCCGTAATCGTGACGGAATTCGAGAGTCCATTGGAAAGCGGTAAGTCCTGCAATTTGTTTTGTTTAAAAAAAGTAAATAACAACATAAAATCACAGTAATAAGTAACATCATGAATAGTAATTTACATTAACGATTCAAATATTACATACACACAAAATTGGAGAAGCAAAATAATGAAACAAAACGTGTATATTCTAGATTAGATTAATACCTAAAAATACAGACACCAACGACGGCATTTTAATAACGGTGTGTAACGTTTAATAACAGGATATAAATATATTATGAAACCCTCGAATTTATTTACTAGACAAGTAATTGGCAGGGCTCCAATGGTATGAACTACCCTGGGTAAATAAATGAAATAAATAAATAAACCATTATGTTGTTCCCAAACTAGGTGTTGTGTATAACAATTATCATTGACATTTTTTTAATTATAGACATTGAGCTTGATATCGATTCCGACCTTCTTGTCGAAGTCCTTGCTGGTCCTCTATTGAGCAGCACAGTCTTAAGTAGTAAGTATATATCACTTTGAATAATAGTTGTTTTGATAAGTATTTGCCTTTGGATTTATGTACTATTCTAATGTTTGCATCAAATGCTGTTGTGGGTACTTTAAAACAAAGAAATCTATCTATATCTTTAGTACTGTATAACTACTTTGGCTCTTAAATACGTACCTCATTCTTTGACAAATAACAGGACTCAATTTTGACATTTCCTTAGTTTTAATTTGCTGGTTTATTGTGTGTCTTAATTAAGATCCCTTAACTGTTACCTATTTCATTGAATTTATTTATTTTGTATTATCTTCCCAACTTTAACTTAAATGGTTTTTTTTTCTTTTAATTTGTAAAAATCGGTGTTTTGACCCATTTTAAACTATACACAGTGAATGTAAATTAATATTAACTTGGCACCGCATTGGCCTGTTATATTTTTGATATTATAAAAACGTTGGGCATCCTATACGATTATATTAAATGAATGTTATACAATTCTTCTTTCAGATCAAACTGGATGTACGGCATGCGCTTGCGCAAAGTGCATGAAGGTCCCAAACATGCTGGAAACAATTATAACAAATCAAACAATTATTATGCAGCAGCTAACCACCCGGTTAGGTTATTTATACTCAACAAGTGCAGCAAGTAGCAGCTCCGCCGACCAATGCCTTACTTGGTGAAACAAATGGTAAAGCTGACAGTAATGGCATTGTTCATATAGGGGGGCTGGTGCCCGTAGCCAAGGAAAAGTACAAAGCCGCAGTTGGCGTTGGCAAAAATAAGTCAGCAACAAAAATGACTAGAAGACTGCTGGACATAATGTTCACACAGGAGGAGCTAGCAGTATCTAATTTGTACGGCTCTAAGAAAATAGAGAATGGCAAACTTGTCACAAGGCCAGCACTAGAAGCGCCACGTTCGCGGGCACTTTTCAGACAAATTGAACAGGAATTTCCTGGTGCCACCTCAGACAATTATTTAGCTTTAAAAGAGGCTGTCAATAGTAAATGCCGAAGAATTAGAGAAATACTTAAAGGTAGTGAAAATGTAACACCAAAATAGTTGGTTGGTTTTGTTTTGTAAAATAAAATATTTTAATTATTATTTGTTCGTATATTGTCATTTATGTTTACTAGGTCTAAAGCTCTATCAACACTATCAAACTTTATGTGACAAAAAAATGTGATGTGCCCATATATGGTAGTGATATGCACAAATATGGTAGTGATGTGATGTCAACGTGTCCATATATGGGCACATCACATTTTTTTGTCACATAAAGTTTGATAGTGTAGACGGAGCTTTAATAATAATGTTAATGTCTAAAAAATTAACAACGTGAACATAAGATCATAGAACTATTTCAATTTGTGCGTTATTACATTTACTGTGAATTCATTTTTATTTCAACAATATTTTTTATGATTTTTTTCTGGTCCCAATACTATCTTTTTTAAATAATTCAGCGAACTGATTCAATTCCCATACAGAATAATATCAATGCCATTAGAAAATACAAACAATATCTTCAAATTAAACAAAGAAACGGATATCTCCGATCGCTGACAAATAATGATATTATTACAATTATTTGTTTATGTGTACCCAACAATCCGGGCGTTTTCCAAAAATCGCAGAAAAGCATCTATTTTAGGGAGGCTTTTACAATGTAACTCTGTTATTATTTATTATTTAAATTGTTATGGCTGTGTCGGCATTGTTATTAATTAGTTAGTTGTTTTAAATTCGTAATCATAAGAAACACCGTCGGCATTGATGTAAAATGATCTCAAAATCGTTTTTTTAGTGAACTGCTAGTGTTAAAAGATAGGGGAAATTGTCAAAAGCTGGCGACCTGGTACTCAGCAGTCCAAACACAAGAGAATTAATTTGTGATTCGTAATTTTAAAATTTAATTTGATTTAATGTATAGGAATTTTGATACGAGTAAATTCACCCGCTTGTTGTTTGTGAAGTTTTGACAGGCGTTTATTAAACTATAGGGAACATCTATCTATCCCCTTCGGCTTATTTGTTACAATTTAAAAACTCACAACTCAGTAAAGTGGTACAGTCCTACTGTACATGGTTAATTACGTACCACTGTCTTCAGGCAGATGATTAAGAACATTAAACGTATTGATAATAAATAAAAGGGGATTGTATTGTGTGCAGGAAAACGGAAGCCAACAGAAATAATATAGCGCGGCGGCTATACTCGTAACTTGTGAGGGTCCCTAATGATCAGCTTCGGCTGGATGGACCACCCTCGGTAAAGATTGTTGAAATAAAAATAAAAAAATAACCTAGCCTACTTGTTATTTTCAAAACACATTACACGTCGGCGAGGTCCGATGGCATGCGTGACTAGCGGAACAAACCAAATATTCCTCGCAACAAATATCAAGCTAAGAGACCCTTTTCCATCGGGCGAAATCAGTTTATTACCTCCCAGGTTTATGCGTACCATTTCGGGACTTACTATCTCAAGTAGTACGAGAGAAATTCATGACATACAGGACATTGAACATTTAATAACGTAGCTTAATAAAAATATGTTGGCTAAACGAAAATAGCGTGTTTCTAGTTTATTTATGTAGGCCCAGGGATGTCACCACGGTGGTCGGCGATTGATGGCCCCGTCCACCATGCACTCGGAATTTCCGACCACCATTTTCATGACGCCGACCACCACTATATTTACGCATGTAAATCGTATAGCCTATTGTTCGTAACTTACTACTACGATACGATGTATTGATATTATAATTATCAACGCGTCGATCGTAGGGTGGTTCGTAGAGTTAATAAACAGCATTGTCATCGCCTTTACAAAACGCATGGACAATGCAAATTAACAATGTACTGTTCACTAATTAAAATCGGCGCTGCCTAAAAATCCTACCTAAGGTTAGGCCTATAGTAGGAGACGACACATTAGCCTAATTTTGCAGGACGTAATGAAAATGGCCCAAGTATTCTGTAGCTAACCTCACCATGGCGACCACCACTCATGACATCCATGTAGGCCTATACAGTAGGCCTGCAATGAAACGTCTATTTTAGGTACCCCACCTGGGTATAAATCGAGTTAATCGTAAATTTAAAAATTCGAACTAGATCGTAGGCCTACTCTTTTGCTGTGTAGCGCCTGATGGAAAGTAATTCTACGCATTTTGGTCCCTGGATGGAACATGATATATCACGCGTAAACCGCCAATGTTGAACGATTCCCACAAAGTGACACCGCTAGACAAGTGCGTTCCTACAAAAATCTAGGTCGCAATCCGGCGAGGGTGGTCGGAGTCAAACGCAGCAGTGTGTCATTGACGGTTATCAATCACATGTTCTACAGTACACGAAAACTATCGCAACTGGACGAAGTAAGTCGAAGTTGGTCATGTTGACTGTTGTTACACACAATTGTGCGTGATCAAAAGGTCAAATCAAATGTTAGAAAGCCGACTCAAGGAAGCGAAGCAGCCGTATTCACGTATTTATTATTTGTTTGCCTTACTACTACGTATATTTGTTGATTGAAGTCAGACAAGTCAAGGGGCCCGTCAGGGCGCCGTGGGTCGCGATCAAGCGAAGTTCCATAACAACAACTTGAAATCAGTCAACCACATAATGAGGGGCGGAGCTATTTATGGACGCACTAAAACGGAATAATTGTGAATAATCGGTAGTCCCTTGGACGCAACATTTTAGCTGCGTCCAGAAGGATGTCACAATACAATAGATATCGCGACCAGCTGCAGTACAATCCGTCCGATATTTAGTGGAGATGACGCCTAAAGCCAATTTCACCCATTGTTATGAGCCATTGTTAATTTTACCAGTCAACAATGGTACATTGTGCCGGATTATTTTCAAATTTTATGTTGGTACTGGAAATTGACGATCGGGATACTGTCCCGGATGTGACGATCATTCACGCGTGAAAAAGTCAAGCAGCTCACGGAATCTAAAATTTTATAAATATATAAATTACGCCATTATTTACAGCTGAAATTATTCCATAAATAAACTTTGCCTTTATGGATTTTTAAAACAACAGTAACAAAGTATCATGTTATTAATCTATCTAATACAGACAACAATGTGCGTCGCTAATTCGATCTAATTATTAATTGGTAGGGTTGCGGACGAACATTTATAGGGTGTACGTTTTATATAACAGATGAAATCATTTATTTCATCGATAAGTTTGTTTGTTTGTTTTTATTGATTTTCCACACAAAATGAATATGATAATTAAGTAACAATAAACATATATATACACAAGAAAGATGTGTGGCTGGTGGACAAATATGTTCAAAGGACTTTAAGGCTTACCCACCAGAAAAGATACAATAAACATTATCAAGTATAACGAGTAATTAATACATAGTAAGAATATAAAATAAGAAGTAAAAATACATAAGTAAAATAAAAAATTTAAAACGTAAATAAATAAGAAAAACAGAGTATAAGTTATTAAAATGAATCATAAGTGTTTTAAACTTTAGCATTTGCACAAGAAATAATAAGTTAATAATAAGTTAATAATAATAATAAATACGTAGTATTTAAGTACTAATAAATTATTTATTATATTCAGAGACTAAAAGCTTTTTGTAGTTGTATTTAAAACTAGAGACTGTACATTTTCTTTTTAACTCCTGTGAGATAACTCTCCAGAGCTTAGGTCCAACATAAAAAACAGAGTGACGACGGAGCTTATAAAACGACTTATCAGAAATAAAATTATTTATCGAACTTCTAGTGTTATGTGTATGACCTTCAGCAGTTTTTGAAAATAGAGAACTTATATGAAAAGGCAAGATATTTTTAGATAAGCGGAACATAAATAGAGCTATCTGAAGCTTATGCAAATCATAAATGTTTAGAACGTTAAGCTTATGAAAAAGTAATTTCGAATGTGATCTATAAGATTGCCCTACACAAATACGTATAGCACGTTTTTGTAATTTGAACAAGCAGTCAATATGGGTAGTCTCATTACTAAGCCATGGGCACAATGTATCGAACTTATCTAAGTTAATTATGCGTGTTTCAAATGCCTCCGACGCATGCGCACATACCCACAGACTGAAAAAAAAATCTAAATAATTATAATCGTGTTTCGTGAAGATCCTGTACGCTTTTGTTTAAAGCAACACAGACAACGAATGACGGTCGCAAAGTGAACACATGTGCATCCCCAATCCGATCTAAATATTTAGATAGGGTTGCGGACAAACATGTTTAGGGTCTACATTTTATATAACAGATTGAAATGTACCTCAAATCAAAATATTTTGTGAAGATCCTTTACGCTTTTGTTTAAAGCAAAATAAAAAAAAAAACACAATATAGGGCCTATACTAATGGAAACCAAAGGAAATGTTTCACTTTCACATATTTCTATTCTATTGCCATGCTGCAAACACACCGAATGACGGCCGCAAAGTGAACATATGTGCGTCCCCAATCCGATCTAATTACGGCATGGTATAATAGAGCAGAGATAGCCTATAACCTCGTTGGGCTTTTGTGAATAATGACGTCGAACGGACGTATTTGGGTCCCCAATCCCAGAATTCTTTACCGTTGGTATCGTAGCTACTGGGCACCATCATGAAAAGGGTGAAATGTGGTTTATTATAGTTACTTCGTTACAAAAATGTGAGTAAAAACGGTTGTCAACGTACTATGCCATGCCTCGCTAGGCCTATACATAGAGAAGGCGGTGGAGGGAGAGAGGTATAGCAGGCCCCAGGCGGTTGCCGCAGCGGCCGCATGACCTGTTCACTAGGCCTACTACTACTTATTGTTCTATAAATTAACTATAAATTCTCAGAAAAATAGAATAGCTGTCAATCAATAACTTTATTTCATGATTGTTTATCAATAACATTAACGAATCCGTGGTTAGCCGACCGTATAATTGGATCATACGCCTTTATCGGGTGTGAAAACTACTTCCTTAGCAACATGTATTTTGGTAATTCTCCTATTTCTCAACTCGACGTCGAAATGACGTCAAAACGTCGTCTCAAGGGACGCACTTTTTTCAAGCGGGAAGGGTTTTTTTTCTTCTGTTTTTCAGTTTCGAATTCTGTAGTCGAACGTGGATTTTCTGCTATACTGGTATACTGCTGGCCTGCACATAGGATAATGCACAACGTTTTTAACTTCGAACTTTTTAAGTATACCAAATTTGTATATAAAACACAATAGAAAAGATGGTTACTTTTAAAACACTGTTTTCTTTCTACATACACAAACAAATGCTACACAAATTTAATAAACTAGATGGTACGCTCGCGTACCATCTAGGTCGTGCCCACAGATGGTTCTCGAATACACAGTAATTTCAGCGTAGCAAAACTGGCGATTTCAAATGTACGTACCGCAGGAATATAATACATTGTCGTTTAAAGAAACGAATAAATAGACACGATGATTTGTGTAGTCAACTAAAATTAGCACCCTGTGAATTACTTCCGAAGGAGAAACTTATCAAAATGAGTCCAAATTTTTGATTTGGCCTCATTTAAAGAAACCCAATTTGTGTTTTGTATGTAACATTAGGGTTGAGGGATGGGAAAGCGGATAGGTACAAAGAGGAACAATTTTTAAATATATTCTTTATCAACTCAGTAACGAAATGTTTTGTTCTTGTTTTATAGGCCTATAAATACTATACCTCTAAATACAGTAAAACATTTGAGATTTAATAAATAATACTTTGTTAAAACTGTCACTGTCATAATCGATTGAAATATTAAAGTACATGTCACGATACACCACTACGACGTTTATATTTTGGTAATTATTAATTAATATAAACGTTGAGAAGGAACTGTCAGTATAAAGTTTATTTGTATATAATAATGTGTTTATATATCTAACAGTACAGCCTATCCACAATCTCAGTAATAAAGTTTATTTGTATATATTTTTATATTACATCTAACAGTACGAACATTCACAGTAAGAAATTTTCGATTCAAATGAGGTATTTACAGTATTGTCAAAGTATTGCAAGTTTATTCTCAAAGGGCCCATATATTTACCTACCGTATGTGTTAAACCAGGGGCTCATAAATTTACCTACTTGTGTTAAACCAAACTCTGGCAGACTGAGAGATTGGGATGTTCCATTCATCGCAAATCAATACATTTGTATAAACGTATATTAAATCTATCAAAATAGTATTTTTTTAAGAAAATCGGCCTGTCTTCAACATTATGATGCTGTACTCTAGCTGTTCAACCGGTTTTCAGCTATTAAAAACAATTATCGTAGGAGGAGATAGGAAAATGCGAAGCCTCCTCGCATTTTTGTGGCGGGTATTTTTCAAGATGGACATCCATTAGACAGTGTATACCACGATCGGAAAACACCCCTATTTGGGGCAAATCGTTGAACCTAAATTCGTTTTAATCGTCAATAACTAATTATCTAACTTAATTTAATTAGTAAACAGGGTTACATCAGGTGGTTAAAATCAGTACCGAAAGTACGAACCAACTTTATATACCATTGAGTACAAATTCTAGAAGTAAGGCGCAATTTACCAAATTTTGCCCTTACGTAAATTTATATATAGATTGCTAATCAACTTTCAAATTGATTATCAATTATTCCTATTCAAAATTTTGCCATGAAAGTTTTCCCAGTCTATATAAAAAATCTCCCCTATCTGTACCCATTATAATTTGAAAAATTAGTAAAGTAAAAATTCCACCTGTAATTCGAAAGCTTGGACGACCAAAGGTTGCAGATTTAAAAGTCATTGGATTACCTTCAAAGCACTCCAGGAAGAACGTTGTCAAGTGGAAAACCTGTGCCATTTAGAATAAAAGCAACTGAAAAAGAAGTAAGACATTTAGCAACTGACATGTGATAAAAGTATCAATATCATTATTCTATAATGTTGTTTTTCTTTTTCAAACAGTAGACAATATATACTAAAAAACCTCTTGCATTAATTGTAATTACCGTACACGTACATATGCACAAATATGATACTGTAGAGATTTTATATTATATATATCTTTAAAACATGTTGCTAATTAGTCTTATATGTATTTAAATGAACATATATTTTACAATCATGTAAGTTGTTGATATAGGTAATATGTAAGATAATATTAAGAATGAAACCCCAGCAGAATTTTTTTCTGAACTTAATAAATGTAATTTATGTACCAAAAATAGAAACCAAATTGTGACATAGAACTTATGTTTTCAGAGGTCACCAATGATAATATGTGTTTTTTGTGTGTATGCATTACGTGTTGCTCTATGAGATCGTTTTAGAGAATGTGAAAAAATAGCAATTATGTAATTTGATTTGAATGGTAAACATAGGCTTACGTTCATAACATGTCGTGTCAAGAAATGTTACGAACATCATATGGGGCTAGCTTGTGAGTAAACACAGGTTTATTCAATCAACGAATTATTTGTAATTTATATCTTATCTAACTAAAACATTGGCAAGTTTAATAATTTTGTATGGCTATTTATATCAGTTAAAAAAAACAATTCAAAACATGTTTACATGTGTTGTGTCAAGTCTGTTACGAATGTCATTTGGAAGACTGGACAGGCCTAAACCACATGTGCAGAGCGCTAGTCATCGCTGGTCGTTGATAAGGAAGCCCCAGCAGTACAACTAATATAAACAATAAAACGTCTGGATACAGGTCAAATGTCACTGCTACAGACGATAACACCTTTCGTTTTTTGCACGGTGTTACACACATCATAAACTTTATTATCATTAAATATCCTATCACATTTGAACACAATCAAGGTATGTTTTCAAATATTATTGTAATATTAGTATCTATGGACACTAATAACCTTTGGTTTTTTACTTAATGGTAGAAATTTATGTTAAAATCGTAGTTTTTTACAGTTCCCTGGGTGTAAACAAACATTTTTTCAGCTGATACTTTGGGGTTAGCTGTTACAAACATCAATGTAAACATCTGCTTTTTTCCAAATAAAACACATCTTTCTAGTTGTTTTAACAATAAGAAATTTAATTTAAAATCATCATGTTGATTTTGTATTTTAAATAATTATAATTTCCTGTGAAGTTGTATTATATTATGTAGTTCTGACTGTCAATTGATGCATTTTTGACGTTCGTAACTTTGACACAATTACCCTCACTGAATAATCGTGTCACCTGTTACGAACATAAAATTAAATTCATACATGCTGTCATGCCAATAACACGTATTCTAAAGTGTGTTGATCAACATAAAATACAATTATAAGTCAATACATTTATTAAGTATTCTGCAATAAATGTATTATGTTTTGATAAGTGTTATTTTTCTATGTTTATATATAGATGTTGTTGATGTTCGTAAACTTCACAAAATTTTCGTCACCTATATGCTGGTGGACGTTCATGTCAGCTCTGTTACGTACATAATAGATTTTCTAAAATTAATGTTAAAAGTAGTGTGTGCTGACAATGATGCTATTATTTCATTATCTCAGTAATAAGATGTCTGTAACACTTGACACCATAATTATTAGCCATCAAATGCTACTTGTAATAGACTAGGCCTAGGCTAGGTCTAGCCTAGTGTTCAAAGTTTTTGATAGCATTGCACTATTATTACTGTGGTTGATGTACTATTACTGTGGTTGATGTGCAAGTACTGATGACTTTCACAGTCACAGATTATTTATTAAAAAGATAATGTATATTTATGTCAGGAAATGTATAGTCATACCGTATATTTATTTAATTACTATTTTTTAATACTCAGAATGAAGCTTCGTTGCTGTACTGAAAAAGATGATAAAATTGATCTGGATGATGTCCGAAAAAAGCAGAAAGAAGACTGATATTCAACTCAGGCGTCAACTGTTTATGGCCGTGTGTGTCAAAAACAAAGAAAAACACTTGCCCGAAAGCATCTAAGACTGAGTTAGAGTTTTTTGACCAAGCCAATCAATTCACATTCGATAAAGTTTAGAAAGCAAAGGATCAGTGATGCTCTGAGCCAGGACACAGTGTCTAAAGTTCTGTCATTTTATGTTCGGGTGGACATTGCAAGAGAATTGCCAGATGCACGTTCCGCTGTAGACATCAGGCAAGGTGATGGAATGCACAATGAAGACGGCCTACAATGAACTGTCTCACTTAGTTTTACCAAGTTCTCCACACTTAAGTCAGCAAACTATGAACCGGTTTCAAAGACCAAACTTTTGCAATGTGAGTATTGTATCAATGTAACATTTAAGGTAGAATCCTTATATGCCAAGTGCATTGCTAACAAACATGTTGCTTTGAAAAACAAGTACGAAGCCTCATCCATAACAGTATGCGAGGCCCCAGGAATGTTCCCCAAAAAGGAGTGTATAGACCGCACATGCAACAAATGTGGTGTTGGTGTTGTTTCAAAGCACCTACAGCCTCTTCTGCAAGCCCATGGGGATGACCCCATCAAGTGGAAAGTATGGGTCAGCGAAGCTTACACAAAGACAAAACACATGGCAAATGCAAAATGGCAGTATCCCTGATGACTGGTCTCTACTGTGCATGGATTTTGGACAGAATTACAATTGTCATTTTCAAGATGAAGCCCAAAGCGCCCATTGGTCGTATGAGCAGGCCACCATTCACCCAATTGTTGCCTATTACAAGTGTCTGGAGTATGGGCAACCGATGCATGAATCATGTATTTTTATAAGTGACGACCGTAAACATGACTACCATGCTGTACAGCATTTTGTGAACATTACTAATCAACATCTCGTTCAGCAAGGGCTAAGGATTAACAATCAAGTCCAGTTTTCTGATGGGTCGCCTGTGCAATATAAATGCAAGAGTTCCTTTTCTGATGCATCCCATGGTATGCAGGATTTTGGCTGGCCAGTGGAGAATGATTTTTTTGGCAGCTGACATGGGAAGGGCCCATGCGATGGTGAAATTGGAGTAATGAAGAAATGTGCGAACACTGCAGTAAGATCCAGACGATTTTTTATCGCTAATGCTCATGACCTCTTCACCTTCTGCAAGGAAACTTTGTCGCAATCCAAAGAGGAAGACCATGTACACATGAGAAGAAGTTTCTTCTATGTCAAAAATGGGGAAATCAACAGAGAAGACAGAAAGAACTACAAACATCCGTCCTATCCAAAATACAGACAGCTCTCACAGCTTTAGTGGTATTGAACCATATGTTATCGGAACAAAGAAAAGAAGCTGTTTCTGTGACACTTGTAGAGGTACATCAAGCCAACCATGTCCAAACATCAAGTTCACTGGTCATCTATCTTTGATGTCGCTTAAAAGTGGGAAAATTGAAAGGTATGTACTGTAGTATAAAAACAGTAGGGGTCCTTCACAATTATAAACATTTTTACAACATTGTTTTTTGTGGTTGACTGGATACATTCAAAAGTCTGTTTTATTCATAGGTTCATACTCATTGATCATGAAAATGTCTAATTTCAATATTTGCAAATTACAGTGATTTGAATCAACAAAGTGATCCTCTCCCTAAACATACTGTTTGATAATTGTTAAGGACCCCTTATTTATTCATGAAACAATTGTCTGAGAACTGAAAAGAAAAAAAAAACTGTAGTACTATATAATATTCAATAATTGTTATATTGTTCAGAACATCACTTAAGCATAGCAGTGAACCCACACAGACTACAGTGCCTGTCTTGCTAATCTCCACAGATTCTGACCAGTCCGCACAAACTTATATGAATAGTGAAAAGATGTAAGCATTGTACTTAATAAAATACAAATGAGCAGCTCTGAGAACACAACATATACTATTTGGTTGGTTTTTATTTCAGCAAATCTGCCCATACTACATCTATTGTTTTACCTACTAAACAGCGAAGACGGGTTTTAATCACACAGACGCGTCTTCGCCGCGATTAGGTAGCTCATGAATATTCATAATAGATCGTTAATGAGGTTCAGCATTGGACAGACGCGTCTGATGGGTTGCAAGTTTTCAGACGCGTCTCTGTGGTCTGAAATAATTTGTAGATGACGCCTTAGATGATGGGTCTTCTGTACCACCATTACCAGTCCAGCCATTACATCATCAAGATAATCAATCAAAGATGTACTGTACCTGTACATATAATTTGTTTATTACTGTAAAAGTGCAAATATTTGTGTTGTTAAATTTTTGCGATAATGGCTCTTTACACACTCTTGCACGCTTTTATTTAATATTTGACTTGATTTTGAATTATTATTTTGCAGGGATCTTCAAGTTGGAAACTTTGCAGCTGTACAATTGCATTCTGTTGGTAAAAAGACCAACACTACATCTGTGTAATGGCAAAGGTGGTTCACATCGAAATTAAAAGTGGTATCATTACTGTCAAGTACATGAAAAAACAGGGGAATAATTTGTACAATTAGCCATCAGATGAAGATTATTCAACCCAACCCAGAGGGGACATTATCTGCTCTGTATCCGCTCCAGTGCTGGTGAATGCCAGAGAGCAATTCCAGTTTTCTCTTGATGAGCTTAACCAAATTGAAATGTTGTTTAAGAAAATCAATTTCAAATAGTTTGATGAAATTATAAGACCGTATATTGCTGTGTATAAGCATGGTATAAGTCACACCTGTGTATAAGACACACCCATAATTGTGAACGAAATATCTTGTACTTTTATGTCACCTGTGTATAAGACGCATCTAGGTCGAAATTTAAAGCATTTAACATGCTAACGGTGGGCAGTGTGATCTCCGAAATTAACCTCAACATGTTAAATGCTTTAAATTTCGACCTAGGTATATGTGCGTCTTATACACAGGTGACATAAAGGTACAAGATAATTCGTTCACAATTATGCGTGCGTCTTATACACAGGTGCAATTTATATACAGCAAAATACGGTACCCAAGTTAATTTGATGATTTTAATAGTTTTATGAAACTAATATCAAACAATTTGGTGAGATTAATAGTTACATTTGGTTAAAATTCCAAAAAATGAATTAAAAAAAATTTGATGAAATAAATAGTTGCGATTGGTTAAATTAAAAAAAATTAGTTTCAAATAATTTTATATCATATTTAAAGCTGCGATGACTTGAATCAACAGTCAAAATTGTTGGTGTCTTTGTTACCAACAAAATCAACTATTGAATTTTGTGTTTATTATACAAAGGTAGGTTTACAAACAACCATATTGTTTGAACTTGCTGATTGCAAGTAGGCATCTTATTCTTTGTTCATGTTCTTGCAGGGTTTCAGGCAAATTGTTGTAGAACTGTTGATGATATGCATAACGGTGTCAACTAATTTACGGATTATAATAAATGTGTGCAATACATGTAATTTTTTTTGTGTGTGTTTTTGTCTTTCTATTAAGTATAAGTATCAATCAGATATCAAATAAGGAAAAAAAAAGTACTCACCTTGGAGAGGCAATTTTCTAAATAACACCATAATACGAACATAATACATCCAACATAGTAACTTGTGATCTCAATTTTCCCGGGAAGTTGATACTTGACTATCTTTGTTTTGTATTATGTTTGTTGGGATATGTAAATTCAAAATAAAATTGACTTTATTGAATTACGAACAATTTTTTGTCACATTTTTTATTGCAGTATCAAATTTGTGCATATATTATCAAAGGCTCTGATAACCTTTGTTTTCAGTCAATGTGATGTTTTCCTAAATTATTATATTATCCTCAGTTAGAGGAAAAATGGCAAAATCAGCACTGTGGTCATGTTACAAGTGTTGTCAAAACTATATACGCCGTGGTTGGGATTCCGGCACCGGAACTCAACTGCCCAGCGTTGGGGAATCCGACACGCTATTGCGCATGCCCAGAGCAAAGTAATTATAGCTTGCACCAAAGAATAATATATAATAATAATTATATGAAGTTTATATATGAATGAAGCAACAACTTTTTTAATTACGAAATAAATAGGCCCACTGGTCACATCTAGCTAGTAGGCCTACTAGTATTAGTAATAGTAGCGACCGCAATTTGCTACCGCGCATCGTTTCTGCGCATCAATATACTCGGTTCAGTTCGCTGTGCAAAATCTTGGTTTGAGTTGACGCCGCCAGCGGTTGTTTACCTTGTACCGTTCAAACGGTTTTTATGGTGCATTGTGGGTGTATATGTCACCTTTTTAATCGTTTACCTTCGCTATCTTGTTTTTCCGATCGATAAAAAAAAATTATCAAGAACCGTTTATTATAAGCAAAGTTATTGATTTCAGAATAGGTAAGTAATATTGAGTAATAAAAAAATGATTTTAACATAATTTTTCGAATATAAAGACCCATTAAAAACAATATGAAAAACGGAAAGAACAGGTTGTCTTTGACTTGAATGCAATCGTTTCAAGCAGAATAATTGCGATGCTTCCCGACGCCAACGACTTTCTTAGGCCAAGTCTAGGTCATTTGAAGGTCACTTGGCCTAGCTTTTTGACAGTTTATACTTAATCAATAAAACCATAATAAAATGATTTCATCATTTAGTATATTAATAAATAATGTTTGTTGACATTGTAAATTTAATTTTTGATGTATATTTAAAGTTTTTCTAGAATTTTGAGAAATAAATTAAATAATAATACTGTATTGATATTTTTAATTACAGAGGGTGTTAGCCTAGTTGTTAACACCACCGTGTGCAGTCCCTTGATTATTAAGTTTGCTGTTCTATCTGGTAGGTTTACTCCCTCTATTATATAATGTTTTTTGTTGATTATATGTTTTGTTGATTATTTTTAATTAAGTGTTATTGTTTCTGAATTTTGCAATTATTTGTTGTTTGTATTGTTCAATATTGTCTTCTAATGAAAATATTTTATTTTAACGTTAATTTTGTTATTTATATATATAAAATTATTAATATCGATACTAATTGTTTTTTTCAGATTTTGCGTTGAAAATTGTCGTACGGGCTTGTGTGGTTCGTGTCGTTAACTGTATCATATAGTTAATATGATGCATTAGAAATCAAACTTTTATGATCTTTTAGATTAATAATTAGACACCAAAGTCATTTTTTCATAGTATATTTATTCTCAGAGTAATTGATAACCAAAAATTGTTTACTAGGCCTAGTGAAGAAAAATAGCACGTCAAAGAAATCGCGCGCATAGTAACGTATCGTAGTTGAATCGTGGAAAGCAAAATACTGCTCTGGGACGCGTGCCTCTCCAATTCCCTAATAATAGACCTAGCCTAGGCCCTATATTATTATTAATAATATATAATATTATTATTGAACTTCCTAACGTCATAAAATAAGGAACCACGCATTTTAAATTAATAAAGTACATAACAAATGGGAGTAAAATAATTGCTAAATAACGACAGGCCAAAAAAGTTTCGTGCGTTTATATGTTGTTATTGTTATGCTATTTTTTTGTAATTAGTATTTTTTTTTTAACACAAATATGCAGGTTTTTTTTTTCTCAAATATTTAATATACATAAATGCAATAAAAATAAATATATTTATTTCAAATTAAGCATATATTTATGTGTCTGTAATCTAGTTTAAATGACCTATATAGCTCTAGAAAGCCCCGACCGGGGGCCCTTGCCGGCCCCCTGGTCCCCAGCCAATGGTTGTTCGCTCACAAAGTTATTTATTTAGGACTTCAAAATTCTCCTGTTACTTTTTTTTTCTCCTCCTACTTAAAACCTTAATGCAACCCCTGAATTGTTGAGATAAAATGATTAATATACTAAATGGGCAAGTAATTCTTCCTTTAGGATGGAGAGTGACGTAGGTCACAAAGAGTCCAACCTCGGGCTAACACCTAATTTAGGTGAAGACGTTTTGGAAAACCTGGCTGCAAACAACTTAAATGATGTATTGCAACTTGAAAGTGGGTTATTAAACAAACATATTTAACAACTTTATCAATTGAAAGAATCGATTCATGCTACTTGGGAGACCTGTGTAGAATGGTTGCGTGCTTTGACGGAGGAGCCTTTATCGCCAAATGATACAAACTGGGCAAGGAGTATAGGCAATAGTTGGAACGGGCTACATTATGTAAGAAGAAAATTACAAAGTAATAAGAAGAAAGGTGTGATGTTTGTTGAATGGGAACAACAGGAATACAAATTACCTGGTGTATCAGGGCCTCGTCCAAAAAGGCCTAAACCTAGTTGTCATAATGAGGTGAAATGTCTTACAGAGGAAAATGACAGACTTAAACGTAAAGCACATCAACAGGTATTACAAGAACGTAGAGAAAAAAGAAAGTCTGCCATAATAAAAATGCACTTGCATACAATTAAGAAACAAGAGAAAAGTATAGCAAAAATGAAGAGAGTTATTCCTAAAATACAAAAACGGAAAAGGAGAATTATGTATGACTACTCCAAACTAAAAGTGAAGGCTACAAAGCTAGAGAGAAGGCAAGAAATGCAAGAAACTGAATACATATTGGAATTGGAGAAGAAGCTTGTATCTACTGAACAAAAAAGCAATGAACTGAAGGAGGAGCTTATCCAGTGTCGGGAAATGAATGCTTTGTTGATTGATACAGCCATAGAATGGAGGACAAAAGTAGCCAGTCTGAAAGGTGAAACACTTAAATTTAAAGAGAATGGTGCCTTCACTAGTGATATGAGGGCATGCGTTTGGGAGCTTTTGGGTTTCCATGTCGCTCAAGAAAAAATTCCGAAAGTTATTGAGGCTGTCATGCAATTGGTAAAAAAGAAATTTGACAAGGTTCCAGCACCAAGTACAATTAGAGTCATGTCCGATGAGATGCTGTGTGTTGCACAGTCTCAATTGAATGAATTGTCATCTGTTCAGAATTTAAGTCTGCAAACAAGGATTCCTACCTATTTGGTATGCGACACATGGTAGACAAGGCATCACAGACAACATTGGACACATTAAAAGAAATACTGCACGACATCAATCACACATGCTCACATATCAGCAGCACAGACAATTCTGGATTCAAAATTCTCACAAAAATTCATTCAACAATGTCAGATCGAGCCAAAACTGAACATAAATTTCACAACATCTTGGAAACATACCGGAAGGAGTGTTTGCCCCTGTACGTAGATGACTGGAATAACCTACTTTAGATGAAGAAATTCAAGAGAAGTTAACAAAACTTCATAAATTCTTCTGCGGTCTTCACCTTATGGTGGGTATGGCAGATACTGTCAATGCAACCCTCAAGACAATCGAGGGGTTGCACGAGGTTTCTGAAAATGATGAATCATCCAGCATGGACAGTTTGTAAATCTCTTGCCAGAGGAGCTGATCCAAAAAGTGGAAGGCACAAAGATTGGAAAACCTACTGTGCCAAAATACACCACCCCGAGTACACATCAATGTTGCAAACTTTTAAGGGTAATAGGTTTAACATTATATTTCTTTTGGGTGGAAATGTTTTTTACTTGAAGGAGCATGTACTACAATGTCTACAGGAGGTCCCAGAACCTAAAAACAAACTTGTCCGTGCAGCCATTTCCCTGATGGAATCGCCTTTTAATGTTGCTGGGTGCAAAGCACTAGGTATCTTGGAGATGAATGAGCACTACCATCGCCTGAAGCACTTCCTGATCAAATGCAAGGATGTAATTGTAAGCGTTGTGGAAGATTTGATGGATGGCAAAATTACTCCATTTCCAGAAGAACTGATTCAACGGGATAATCTTTCAGAGGCACTGACAATGAACGACGACAGTTCTCCAACTGTAACAACCATCTTACAGGCTTGCTTGGCATTGCTACAGCTGTATGTAGAAAGAACAGTTGATGAACACCTTCCTGAAGGTTTATATTGGGATGCTGATAACGATGTAAGGGATGTGACACGAAGCACCCCTAAGCACAACAAGAATCCAGAGATAGTGTTTGGATTGCTTGACTACCTGTGCCATCACAGACCAAACTCGTCGGCCCTTTCGAATGAGGCGGTACTAATGTACGTCTATAACAAAACAAGCAACTGGCTTAAAAAAAAATCAACGGAAGAGGTAGCAGATTTGTGTGACAAAGTAAAGTCAAGATCGAGAGAAATGCGAGCACAGTTTAAAGTGAGAGAGAAGGAAATCTTGGAGGCCCACATTAAAAAAAACCAGGAAGAAGCACAGAAACTCAAAGAGAAGAGAGACAGAAAGCTGAAGAAGAAAACAGTGCTAACAGAAAGTGTGATTGACAGTGGCCTATGGCAAACAGAAGAGAAGGTTGATGCGGTAATGCAGGGTGTAGAAGCGATGCAGAAAGAAAGAGGGCAATCATCAAACAACTCAACTTTAGAAATGAAGTACTTCAACAGCATTATACAGGATTCATTCCAAAAATCTTCAATGCCACATTCACAGACAAATCGGGAAAACATGTACGAACATGGGAGGAGTTGCGAGAGTGTTTACTCGATTTAATCAACGCTGCTCTTTCTGTTGCTACGTCGGTTTCAATTTCAAAAGATACGAAAGAGAGAGGGAAGCTGCCGATGCTTATAGGCAAGACAGTAAATCACACCTTTGAAGATGGAGTAACCTATCAGGGAAAAGTTATTTCTGTTCATGGTTCAACATTAAATACAAAAACGATGAAAGCATTTACTCATACCAACTAATAGATCTTTTTGCGCATCAAAATATATATTGTATATAAATTATTAGTAAACATATTAATGTTTGTTGCTATGGTAACTGTTCGTCTTAAAAAAGTTAAAAATTATTTAGTTTGCTGACAATTTGTTAAAACTAAGAGAATAACTTTGTTTTTGTATGCAAACACTCTTAAATATCGAGTTAAATCCAATTGTTTATTTTCTTGTTTACATAAATTCTGGTTGCCATAGTAACTTATTTCTAAAACATAATCATATTTGTTTTAATGTGGTTGTTGTCACTTGGTACTAATAGTACCTATTGGTGAAAAAACAATGAAAAAAAAAAGTTTTATATATATTCTACACTTGTTTACCTTTTTGTAGGTTGACATCTTTTTGCGCATCACATTCAAATTATTAGTAAACAAATTAAAGTCTTGTTGCTATGGTAACTGCTCATCTTATGAAATTAAAAATTATTTAGTTTGTTGACAATTTATTGAAACTAACATAATAATAATATATAGTAATAAATATGCGTAAACATTGAGTTAAATCCATTTGTTTATTTTCTTGTTTACACAAATTCTGGTTGTTATGGTAACATATTCGCAATGCCGAATATAATAAAAAATTTGCCAAAATGGGGTCGTTGAGACTTGAGGTACCTATAGGTGAAAAAACATGAAGAAACTATGTTTCATATAGATTTTACATTTGGTTAAAGTTGTTTACCTTTTTATGAATATTTAATTAGCTTGATAACTACCTATATATACATCTGTTTTGACCAATATTCCTCATATATAAAAAAAAATCATGATTTTTCAAATTTTCAAATTGCGATAACTCTAGAACCCAATGTCCAAATTGACTAAGGGAGGTGGCAAATAAAAGCTATAATCCTAACCTTTCTTACTATGCTAAAATGAAGTGAATTCAATGCCTTTCAATTTTTCATGAAATATTGCTAGTAATAGTAGGCATCTACGCTAGTTCGCCGTGGCGCAGCTATTAAAATGATCCATCGCTGTTAGTCTGTAGAGTAAAATAGAGTTGCCGATTACCTCGGTCTGGGCATGCGCAATAGCGTGTCGGATTCCCTAACGCTGGGCAGTTGTTTTCCGATGCCGGAATCCTAACCACGGCGAACAATATAAATAATCTGATAAAGCTCTTGATTGTTATGTTAAAACGATCAAAGTAAAAACATAAATAATATAACAATCTGCTGTTGTTCAATACTCATTGTTTCTTATTAAAGGCATTATGGGCGTGCCATATAGCCTAGATATTATTTGGTTTAAGGTTTTTTTGGTAAATTCATAGTTTTTAACATAAATTCTAACGATTTTTGCTATAAAATTTGGGTTTCATAATAAATCAATCGTTTGGTAGGTATTTGCAATAGGTATTCTGATTGTTTTAATTTTGGTTCAGATTTGGTTCAGTAGGACTTTTCTCCGTGATGGTATTTAGAGGACCTACCTAGGCCTAGTAGTAGCTAGAGTTAGTAGATGAAGAGTGAGACTGAGGCTCCTAAATCTGAAGAGTCAATCCCTCAATTATCATGGAGGTGTAGTCTAACCCCCTCAATCCGCATCACGATGATTTTTATCACAAGCCTATTATAAACACTCACCAATTAAACATTCATAATGTATAGGCCTTGTTTATCCATTGAACTTTCATAAAGTAAATAACTTCTATCAACTTTAGAATTGCAGCTTCCTCTTCTTCACACATGGCCGGCAGGCATCATGCACGTACACGCATCCATAAGGTGGGGTTAGAGAGAATAAGAGATAGATGTTCCGCTGGCCGCTGGTTATATATGGAACGGCCAAATTCATGGCACGTCATTAAGGACAAAATTTGTATTGATAATTTCATTGTTGAACATGACAACGCCATGTTTTAGACAAGTAAAGTTCTATTTCCCCTGAAATATGATGTAAGAAGCATTTTTGGGTATAAGCTGGGATCCACTTGATTTAGGATATTTTGACCTCACTAAGCCCTTAATTTGCATAATTAAAAATGGCGGCCATTTTTTATAATTATCCTATATCTCGAGAACCACTAGTCACAGATAATTAATTTTGATTTCAAATTGTTTTAAATATATGTTTTTATATTCACTTTAATGACACATTTTGTAAAAAAATGGATGCAAGTCTTATTTCTGACATTTTGACCTTTGACCTTTATTTGTCCTATCTCAGCAACCAATAATCGGAGAGACACAACGTAGGGCTCAGATTGTTCAGAAACTACACATTTATATTTATTATAATGACATGTTCTTACACAAAATGGCCGATTTTACAACTATTGACTTTTGAACTATTAGTCAAATATAATAATATAACTCTGAAAATTGTGGTCTTATGACATTTTTTTCCTTTTTAAATTGTTTAAAACATGTGTGTTTCTATCCAGTCTAATGGCACATTTTGTACAAGAATGGCCGATGTTCAAAGGTAAATAACCATACTTACAGCATAGGCCTACTGTATAATAAAATTGCATAACTATGAAATTATTTATACAGAAAAATAATTAGTAAAATTATAAAATTCACTGCCATCAAATATGTTGTAATATGATTTACATAGATTTAAAAAAATTGGAACACGCAAGTTACATTTGGAAATTATCTGCCATCAATATGATGAATTATGATTATAGATTTAAAAAAGAATTTGAACACGTAAGCTACATTTGGAATGAACATGTATGTTAATGGCATCAGTTTTGATCGTTCATGCAAAGGTTTCCGTCATCTTCTTTAGCGTTGTTACAGCGCGGCATAAAGCTGTACATGGTAGTTTTGACTTCTTGCACCTACATCTATTGGTTATACATCGTGTCTTGCATCCACAATAAATCATCTCTAACAAAGCAGTAGGAATAGCTTCATTTTTCAGAAGCACTGGTTGAAGTTTACCATTAGATAGCTCCCAACCAAAATCTGTTGATGATGGCAAATGCTGGATTGGCGATACAGCTTTTTTCCATACGAGTGCTCTTTTTATATGCTGGTGCACTGCATCGCTTGTTGGAGGTAATGCCTCTGGTTTTGGGTTTTTTTTTTTAACATGGCATGCCTAACTTCATTGGTACTTTTAACTTTTTGAACAACTCCGTAAACGTAGCAAATGAATCTTTCCGATTTCATAATAACTTGGTCACTGATAGGTTGTTCTCCCAGCCCAGGTCTTTAATTAGTTCATGATTTTTCTTGAATACTTACCGTGCTGATGCCTTTGAGTGACCACTTAGATATGAGGTAGTATCACATCCAGTAATAGTGTGAAATGAAATCAGTGCTTTTGCAGAACCCTCGGGCAAGGCTTGAAAAATGTCTTTTATAGGAAGATACTTTCTTTTTCTTTGATGTCCCTGTCATCATCCATATATCTTTGGATACCATGCTTTGGTAGTGAGACACTAGAATCACTAGTACGTCTGTATCTCTAGAAACAACTACAACTGTGTCGTATCGGACATTGGCAGCATGGTCAAACTTTTTGGCATTACAAGATAATATAGCAGATCTGGCACGATTTCTATCAGAGGAGTTAATTCGTCAAGCTCCTATAGACAAAGAAATTGTCACAGCTGGTGGATTTATGGAAGAATCAGTTGTTAAATCATCAACAGTCTACACGAATACATTGTCTCTGGTCGGAATTCATGAAGAAGCGGACACGCGACTTGTTCTTCATGCTGCCAATGTCCGATACGACACAGGTGTAGTTGCTTCTAGGGATACACAGACATACTTGTGATACCAAAGCATGGTATCCAAAGATATATGGATGATGACAGGGACATCCAAAAAATAATATTCCCTGAATATATAAAACTCATACAATTTTTAGGCCTACACAAATTACCAAGAAATATTGCTTACAACATTTTTTTTTTGTATTAAATATGCTTTTTTTTATTCATATTATATTTAAAAGAATCTTCAATGAAACTGCGTAAAAGTAACACTTTTGAAATACCCTTCATGAGAACTGAACCTTTAACAATATTTTCCTATCCCATATCTGATGAAATTGATATCTGTGTAATTATTTAGAAATGTTTAGTGTGTAGCGTTTGCTATTTTTTTTTTAATTTTGTCTGTTCTTTGTATTCATTATGTGTAATTTGCCTATATAATATAAATCATTTTTGTACAAATATTGCAATTCAGCGTTTTATTCTGCAATGTATATTTTTTATATGATTGACTGAATAACGATACCGAATAAATATATTCTGAAATGAAGCCTATAATGTAATCCTAAAATATAGTACTGTAGGCCTACACACCGAGGAAGGGCGTTATAGCAAGAAACGTTTCTAATTTCCCAACCGCCAACAAACGTACTCATACTATATTCAAATAATTCTTCATCTATACACACCACGGTCTCAGCAGTCGCTATCAGTTTTAAATATTGTTTGCTACTCAAGATTACGCGTTTTAGTTTTATTTATTAGTATGTATGCACCACGTGTAAAACCCCAAAAGGAGATTTATAACATCTTTTATTACGCCTTACTATCATTAAGTTGAGTTCGGCTTTAACTGTTTAATTTGTCGTCGTTAAATATTATTTTTGTACTAAATTACAGTTGCAATTATTTTCTGAATTTAGTATGAAAGAAGATGCTAAATCAGAGAACTTGAAATTTGAGGACCCGGAAGAGCAAAATGTGCAATATCTTGCGGTTGATCCAAAGATCGACCATCACAAGTAAAAGTAGTATTTTGCTTACATTTGACTTTTCTATTTAATACATTATTTATTACATGCTATATGTTATCTTTATGTTCGATTTAGTATATTTGTGTTTCTTATCAACTTCCTAGGCATTTTGACGACGTTCATGTGAGAGGTTCACCTGTTAATCCAAAGATCTTCCAATCTTTAGCTAGTTTTCGCCGAAATAAAAAAAAACAACCTGGCAATAGCCCATGTTAATATAAAGAGCCTGTTGGCGAAAATTGACCAACTTCGACTGTACTTATCAAGTCATAGTATACAGATCTTTGCTATAGCGCGGAGACCAAATGCGATGATTCAATTGGTAACAACCAGATCATCATCGCAGGGTATAACCAGGGAGTCCTACTTCGTATGGACAGAAATCGTAACGGTGGTGAACTTGTAATGTATATTTCAGATTCCATTGCCTTTAAAGTAAATCACTATAATGATATTAATATATATCTCAGTGAACCTCAGAACCAAGCGTGGTAGCACTCTCACTGTCAATACGTCGTACAAGCCCCTATCAGCCATGGTTTCTTATTACGAGGAACTAAGTCAACTCCTTGAATTGTCGGGAGTCCATAAGAACGACTACATTCTCATTGGAGATCTAAATACAAACTTATTCTACTAATTAAAAAATGGAATTTAAATATGGTAACTTTTCAATTTTAATGTGATGTGTGTGTGATCTCAACCTGTAGGCATGCAACTGAATACCCTCTATAATGTGACTTCACGGCGGTACAAGTGAGAAAATATGATAAAGCTTCTTAATGAGTATGTCCTTTTGGGACATAGCTGGCTAAAGCCGCGGCGCGAAAATCTGACGGAACATGCGCCAAAGAAACTAAAGATATCCTTCTTGAAGAAGTTAACACTTTGAAAAGTTGTATGCCAAAGAGGACATACATGCAATTGATATTCAAAATTATTTAAATTTAATAGACCTTCCAAAGTTGACACACCTTGAAAAGAGGTCACGTGAAGGAGAATTAACCTCCGTAGAATGCGAAGAAGCGATACGGAGTATGAAACAAAATAAAGCGCCCGGTACTGATAGTCTCACGGTAGAATTCTATCAGACATTATGGCCCAAGATTGGCGTATTAGTTTGCAACGCTCTCAATCTATGTTTTAAAATGAATCGCTATCGACTACGCAAAGAATGGGAGTAATTAACCTAATATTTAAAAAAAGGTGATCATGAAGACATAAACAATTGTAGACCCATAACCCCTTAAACACTGACTATAAAATTGCCGCCTTCGTTTTAACAAAAAGGCTACAAAATGTTATTAAATTTAAAACAATTGTGAGCAATGATCAAAAAGGGTATATTAGAGGCCGATTTGGTGATGAAAACATCAGATTAATCGAAGATGTACTTAAATATATGGATACTAGCAAGTTAACAGGGGCATTATTAAGTTTAAACTTTAGAAAAGCTTTTGACACAGATGACAGAAATTTTCTTGTTAACATTTTGTACCATTTCAATTTTGAACCGTCTTTTATTGTATGGGTCAGAGTTCTATGTGCTGAAACGGAATGTATTATTTGGAACAATGGATGGTGCTCAAAAAGCTTTAAAATGTTTAGAGGTATAAGACAAGGTTTTTCTTTATCTGCCCTTCTGTTCATCTTGGTTGCTGAAATTATTGCGTTAAAGATAAAAAATGATAAAATGATTAAAGGTATACTTTTTACTTCAACTATTAATTATTTTGCTGTTTTCGTTCCGTTCAAGACTTACGGTGTGTGTCTCCAGACGTTGTAATGACAAAATAGTATTATCCATTACCGTTGAAATATTTGCATCCTTCGTAATACTTTATCTTGGTTTTTAGTCGTGTGCAACGCGACTCTACAGCTCACTATGTCGGTCGGTCGGTCGGTAAACACTAACTCAAAGTTGAGCACGCGACTGCAGCCATGTATATGGCCTTGTTAAGTAGTACGTGAAGCCTACCTCGCAGTTTTCCTTTGAGCTTTGGAATTTTCCGCCGAAGGTCTGTTAAGCCCTCTCCAGAAACGACCATAGATGGTGAACTGAATATGGTAGAAGACTCAGATGGAAAATATAGTTTGTGTTCGGATCCAGACGTTGAACAATACAAATATTTGGTTGAAGAAGGAAATAGGAAATTACAGTTTAGGATAGGCAACATTTTTCTGAATTTAGATTAGGTTTTTTTTAAACGAAATGATTATAAAAGACTGTTTTCTCGGGACTGTACATTTTAAACGTAATATCCTTTAGGCCTATAGTATCCCATTAGCATAGTTCAAGATTTATTTAGATTTTCACTCCGATGAAGTGCATACATGGTGACTGCGTTGTTCCATCCAACCTACTATATTTATAGAAAACACAACGAGGACAATTTCACCTGTAGGCTAAGACACACAGACCAATGCGATCAAGTTGATTGATAGCCTTGCACAGAAGACATTACATGGGCTATGAGAGGTCTACACAACGTACTATTTTTGGTATCTTTATGTATGCCTACATATATCCACAAAACCTACATCTATGTTAACATTGAATATTCTCATCCCTAAGGCGGGATTTTAACGCATTTCTAATAACTAATTAGTTCCAGATTTTTTGACAATTGTGGGGTAGGAAGGAATAGTGCAGTTTTCCTTGGTCATAATTGTTGGTATCAATATATAAAGCAATGTCAATGATTGTTTATTTATTTATTTATTTCATTTCCCAACCAAGATTGAACTTATGGTTCACCACTTACAGGAGGGAACACAGACAAACACGTAGACATACAATAAAAAATATTAAACTAAACTACTAACAATGTTGCGAAACTTACGGAAATTATTACTAAAGGTATCTATCTAACTCATGGTTTCTTAAAGTAAAAGATTTATAAGTTTGACTTAATCTATTAATAAAACCATTTTTTAAAACATTTACTCTACAAACAGGAATATGAAACGTAGGATTTTTTCTAAGACGACGACTAGGGACTCTAAGATAAAAATTACTAACTAAGTTACAGTCAAATAAAGAATTAACACATTTATACAAAAAACAAGACCAAATAAGGTTCTACTGGCTCAGGAGATTTGACATGGAAATGAAAATCAGGATTCTGGTTGTGGCTGAATATGTAGCGTAAACAAGGCCATATAGATGGCTGTAGTCGCGTGCTCATTAGTGTTTACCGACCGACCGACCAACCTACCAACTGACCAAAATTACTGAACATGTTTAAAAATGTTTAAATGTTTAAAAACATTTATAATTTTTTAATTTACACGTGCGTAGCCTGTCACTTTTGATGTGCTCGTATAACATAATTTCGAGTTGAAAAGTGAGTCAAGAAAACAGAAATCGGGCAAAAAGAGTGCGCAATAACATTTAACGCGCAGTGCGCGCGCAAAAATCTGCGCACTCATGGCAATTTTGTAAACGCTTAAAATTGCCTGAAACGTACTCTTATTTCATCGAAAATAAATTTTGAAAATGTTATGCGCGCGTACGCATGCGTTACATGCGCTACGCACGTAATTGTATTGCCATATGATGATTTATGCCCTGAAATGTATGAGTACCAAATTTTATTTAATTGTGATTCATGGTTGTGAAGATATGATTACAAACGTGATTTCGTTAAATCGTGCGTACACCGCGTAATTTTTTATTGCGCACCGTGAAAACGTAACCACATCGATTCCTGGCCATAAGGGAATATACTGTGAAAAATTGACTTAGCTAAATTAAACTGATATCAAGATAAGGTCAGAAAGCGATAAAACGCATAGTGATACCAGACCGACCGACCGACCGACCGACCGACATAGTGAACTATAGAGTCACGTCCACGCGACTAAAAACGGTTATGCAGACGCTGAATGTGCGTAGACTGAGTTTTCGAAATAGAATTAAAAATAACAGAACTAAAGTTGAGAATTGGATGGATAATTGAAAAATAAAGGTGGATTTTGGTTTACCTGTCAAAATGTTTACAATTACGCCACATCAGCCCAAGCAGTCTATTGCACTTGCCAACAAGATAATCAATATGAAAAGAAAAACAAAGGAACTATCGATAAAAACACCAAAATCTTTTTTGCGATTGCGCCCTATTAATGGGATTGTCATTAATTAAATAATTATGAAATAAAATGTTCTTTTTCAAAGTAATAGTTAAGATATTGCACTTTACTGGATTGAGGGATATACCCCATAAAGCTGCCCAAGAACATAATTTGTCTAAGTCCACTTGAAGCCTGTCAGCATCCTCAACACTAAACCAATAATTTTGTAACATCATCAGCAAACATAAGACATCTGGAGTGGGTAAAGAGTTTTTGGAATATAATTGACAAAAAGATTGAAAAGTAGAGGACCAAGAATCGATCCCTAATAAGGGACACCGGAATGAATAGGAAGCCATTTAGAGGATATACCCCCAATGACCACTCTATGGAACCTACCATTAAAGGCCAGGTGCGGGCAAAACATTTCTATTGACCATACATTCCAATAATTAGAAAAAAAATTTATCGATCTATAGTTTCCCCTATGTTTCATAATTTTTGGGATTTTGTTTGTTTTACACGAGCCTGTTGAAAATAAGCACTTTCTTATCAGTGGGGGGATCCCCAATGTAAAAGATATTTTAAATAAAACAAATTTTATAGACAAATTTAATAAAAAAAACATCTACTAACTGGATAAAGCCATTACAAACAAATACTAAACAAGTTGATCATAACGGGTGGTTTCAAAGGCCCAATGCAAAACAACAACGTTAACAATATTATGTATAAAGGACTCCAACCTTGATAATATTTGTTAAATAAAACTGATTTTAAGAGCATCAATTTAAAGTTTAAAACAAGATCAAACATCATGAGGCTCGTAGACAATCCTGGTCAAAAAATAACACAGGATCATGTAAGATATGTATTACTAAGGAAAAGAAACAGTAAACCACTTTTTGTTTAAATGTCATTCATCAAACTCTGTTATTGAAAATAATTTAAGTATATGTATAATTGGGATAATTTTAATTGTGGATCTCAAGAATTATAACACCACTATATGCTAGACAATTTATTCACTGCGAATGAACATTAGGAAAAATTTTGATTTTATTGTAAAAAATATTTAATGAACTAGATGGTTCCCGAATTCATCAGAGTAAAACAAAATGGCGATTTCAAATGTATGTACCGCAGGACAATGTCATTTACAGGAACGATACATAGACACGGTGATTTATGTAGTCAACAGCATCCTGGAGATTACTTTCGAAAGAGAAAGTCACAAAATGAGTCAACATTTTTAGTCGCGTGGACGCGACTCTATAGTTCACTATGTCGGTCGGTCGGTCGGTCTGTCTGTCGGTCTGGTATCACTATGCGTTTTATCGCTTTCTGACCTTATCTTGATATCAGTTTAATCTAGCTAAGTCAATTTTTCACAGTATATTCCTTATGACAATGTCATTTACAAGAGCATCAATTTAAAGTTTAAAACAAGATCAAACATCATGAGGCTCGTAGACAATCCTGGTCAAAAAATAACACAGGATCATGTAAGATATGTATTACTAAGGAAAAGAAACAGTAAACCACTTTTTGTTTAAATGTCATTCATCAAACTCTGTTATTGAAAATAATTTAAGTATATGTATAATTGGGATAATTTTAATTGTGGATCTCAAGAATTATAACACCACTATATGCTAGACAATTTATTCACTGCGAATGAACATTAGGAAAAATTTTGATTTTATTGTAAAAAATATTTAATGAACTAGATGGTTCCCGAATTCATCAGAGTAAAACAAAATGGCGATTTCAAATGTATGTACCGCAGGACAATGTCATTTACAGGAACGATACATAGACACGGTGATTTATGTAGTCAACAGCATCCTGGAGATTACTTTCGAAAGAGAAAGTCACAAAATGAGTCAACATTTTTAGTCGCGTGGACGCGACTCTATAGTTCACTATGTCGGTCGGTCGGTCGGTCTGTCTGTCGGTCTGGTATCACTATGCGTTTTATCGCTTTCTGACCTTATCTTGATATCAGTTTAATCTAGCTAAGTCAATTTTTCACAGTATATTCCTTATGGCCAGGAATCGATGTGGTTATGTTTTCACGGTGCGCAATAAAAAATTACGCGGTCTACGCACGATTTAACGAAATCACCATGAATCACAATTAAATAAAATTTGGTACTCATAAATTTCCGGGCATAAATCATCATATGGCAATACAATTACGTGCGTAGCGCATGTAATGCATGCGTACGCGCGCTTAAAATTTTCAAAATTTATTTTCGATGAAATAAGAGTAGGCCTACTAGTCTAGTAGGAAATGGGGGTTCCCATGCACCCCTAAGGTATGTTTTTTTAATGTGATTTTTTATAATCTCAAGTATGTCTAGTAACCAGATCAGGTTGTTAACATTTTCAAATCGTGTCCCATGGGGTTGTTTTGACCCATTTAGTCGGCCATGTTGGTTTTAACAAATTAACATTTTTTCGCATTTCTCAGGAACCAAAGGTCGTAGAAATATAATTTTGGTACCAAAGTACTCAGTATATGTATGTTTGTATATGCTGTAATGAAAGTTTTTTGTATACAATTACGGGAAGTATGATTTTTGACCTATGACCTTGCTTTTAAATGGTGTCCATATCTCAAAAACTGGTTGTCATAGAAACTTTATTTTAGTCTCAAATTATGCAGAATACCAACATTTATATTCATGGTAATGCAAAAGTTTGTCCGAAAATGATCGGAAATGATATTTTTGACCTTTGACATAATTTCATTTACATTTTTACACAATTTTGTCCATATTTGAGGGCATTAGGAGTTCTTGATAACTAACAGACATAGAAATATAATTTTTGTGTCAAAGTACTCGCGATATGCATTTTATATTCACACTAATGAAAGTTTTTTTGTGAAAAATGACCGGAAGTAGGACTTTTGACCTATGACCTCAACTTTAAATATTTTCATTTTCTCAAAAACCAGTTGTCATAGAAACTTGGTTTTAGTCTCAAATTTTTCAGAATACTAATATTTATATTTATGATATTTTTTTATCTTTAACATACTCTTTTCTTTTTTGTCAGGAGAAATTCTGTCCGTATTTTGTTAGTATTATCAGTTCTCGATAACTAACAGACATAGAAAAAACATTTTTGTGCCGATCTTTGTTAGTAACAATACACTAGGATAAATTCGTTGTTTAGTTATCAACATTCCGACCTTTAACCCTATTGAATGATTTTGTAATGATATACCTTATCATTTTTAATTTTGAGATTAATACATACATACATGTATTAATTAATCTTCATTCGAGAGGAGTTCTTCTAGGATGTGACCATCCTCATCTAACTCTTCCTCGTCCAGCTCCTCAGATGTTTTCTCAATCAGATCAATGAGAGAAGGAGGAAGGACAGCACTTTGTGACCAAATTGGCTCTAATATGTTGTCAGTTTTCTGCCAGCCTTGTCCTTGGTCATATGGTTTTGGACACCAATAAATCCCTTTATCTGCTCGCTTGAAGATAGCAAGGCGGTGATTGACTCTCTCAACATGTGGGACAAGATTATCTCTGCATGGTGGAAGGCGCGAGAGATCCATCTTTGATTTTATAGTCAGTTGCTCATCCTCGCCTACCATTTTCTTGAGCATAATGCTGCGTACAGTATTTATCGACTGTTCACGGGAATGACCATACATCAAACATGTAAATGCCTCGATATCATCCATAACTTTCGGACTTACGGACCAGTCATCACCTAGTGTTCTGAAGAAAATCATTTTAAAATGAGGACAGAGTACCAAAAATAATAATAACAAAATGATTACTATTAACGCACGAAAGATCATTACCTGAAGGCAGTTTGGTACTTGGGGTAGTTCTGTAATTTTTTTAATGGTCCAACTTTACCCTTGCCCTTGAATGCACTAGTTACGTCTTCTCCAGTGAACACGTATAATCCCATTAATGTAGTGCATTTTTCAGCTCCCTGAATTCTTGCTAGTTCACTTACATTCACAATCTTGCGATGTTTACCAGTCCCTGTATCTAGATAAATTACTATTGGGATTGACATAGCATGATGAAGTAGGATCATAAATATATATGTGTCAGGCGTCCTCACAACTGCCGATTTATACCCCTTATTGGCAGCATATTTAAGGTACAACACAACTCTGGTGTCAGTCTCCTCTTGATGGAACACATCATTACCATCACCAGTAATGATTTGTGGAGTAAGGAATGTAGAAATTTCATCTACAGCTTTCACCAGTGCTGTTTCAAGTTCTAAGCTGAAGTCGTATGTCTCACAATGACCCAACCTATTCAGAATAGTTGTCAATTGCTTACTGCGATAGAGATGTCTAATTGTGGTACTAAGGAGTATGTGCTTCGGCAACTTCCACTCGCCTTTTGTCACAGCACGGCATATATCCTAAAATAAATCAATATATATATATGACAATATATGCATCAATGTATTGTGTAATTTTAAATATGCGTCGTGTACAAATAACATACCAATAAACTGTCGCAGAAGGCTTTCAAAGAACATTCAGTTATGATAACTGTTACGTACTGTAAATTTGTAAGAATAAATTTAAATGTGTCATACCTGGCCAATAGAAAGCACAATACGTCTTGTCTTTTCATTCATGTTCTGCATGTTTTCATCATTAGATATAAGTATACTCAAAAAGCTCAAAAGATTTGGTGGAAGAAGTTTATCGGCTGCGTTGATTTCTAAATCACTTGCTGTAGGTGGCCACGGAAATGGCTTCATTTCTTTAAAACCTTGTTGTACAGAATTTTGAAGTTGCATCGCCATATTTTCATACTGGTTTTTCAATCCCAGTTTAGGCCTATATGCATAACTCACTGCATTAGCGACAGACAGATTTTTGCTAAAAACAACATTATAAGTAATACACCCCTTATCACCTGGGTTAACATTTGTAATAGTAATGCATTTGCTTATATGGTGGTTCTCTAACTGTGCCTTGAGTTTCTCACTTCTATACTCTGGATTAGGGAATCATTTTCTCTAACTCTTTGACATAGATATCACGAAGTGATGACAATAGCATGACTTCTTGCTGCCCAATTACATGTTCTTGAATAAAATAAATTACATACGTCAATGCATTTAAGCGGGCCTCACCTTTAAGACCATTATCATTATCCACATTCAACGACTGGATGTATTTTACATACTTTAGGTTGAATTTTTTTCTGCATGATTGGTGGAAATTGGCGTCACGGGCAAACAGGTCTTCACCTTGCACTAAGCAATGTAGGTCTGTAATAAATTACCATTCCCTAACATATAGAGTAACATAGTATTTACATGAACATTCTAGAATAAGATGGTTTGATTTAAGAAACCATGTATAATTAATAAGAACAATCAAGAACATTCCAGAAGTGCTATTAATAGAAACTGTAATCATGTAATAATGAGAAGTATAAAGAATGATCTAGAAGGATAGGAGCATCTTGTATATAAAGGGATGTAAACTATTGTAAGGTTGTTGGATTAGAGGTTGGATATTATATTGTAAAGTTATTGTGAAACTGTTGTTTAAAGTGCTTACTGGATTGTTGAAAGTTGAAGTTGATTGAAATTAAAGCTTTATTTTTGAGTTATTTTACAACTTTGTGGATGTTGTGTGTATACTTTTATGTCACAAGGGAGTTCCTAAAGTATTTTCAACCGCTCGGAAACATACGTGAGAGGAGTTCGTGACATAATTTGGTGGCAGCGGTTATTTCGATCTACTGTTCGACTTAACTGTGTATTTATCTACGGTTGTGATATTTTGTGGTAGCAGTTTGATCTACTGTATTTTGCCATAGATTGGTGGCTGTTTTAGGATCAACTGTACTTTTAAAACATACGTGAGAGGAGTTCGTGACAAGGTCATGCATTCCTAGTGCAAGTGACCGAGGCTCAATTTGTTTCCATGTGGGATCTTTAAATACACCATTTTCAGTTTTATAAACAGGAAACTTGATGCACCTTTCAGTCTTTCTAGACACTTTCAATTCAAGTTTATTACAAAAAATACACTCTGGTGGAAACAAACTGTTCGTAGTTGATGGTTGTTTACGATTTGAGCGGGAATTTTGAGCTACACTAGATGTTGCACTACATTTTAAACGATGTTGGTTAATAATAAAGCGTTGGTAGCAACCACGATGATAACCAATTACATTCAAATCAGTATTTTCGAGATTCTCTGGAATACCTTTACAGACATCCTCCATACGATAACGAGAATCATAAGGTTCGGTAAGTCGTTTGTCACGAATACTATGTAGCTGATTCAACTTCTCTGAGGCTGATCCCTTGATATCAGTGAGCACCTGGCCTTTAATGGTAGGTTCCATAGAGTGGTCATTGGGGGTATATCCTCTAAATGGCTTCCTATTCATTCCGGTGTCCCTTATTAGGGATCAATTCTTGGTCCTCTACTTTTCAATCTTGTTGTCAATTATATTCCAAAAACTCTTTACCCACTCCAGATGTCTTATGTTTGCTGATGATGTTACAAAATTATTGGTTTAGTGTTGAGGATGCTGACAGGCTTCAAGTGGACTTAGACAAATTATGTTCTTGGGCAGCTTTATGGGGTATATCCCTCAATCCAGTAAAGTGCAATATCTTAACTATTACTTTGAAAAAGAACATTTTATTTCATAATTATTTAATTAATGACAATCCCATTAATAGGGCGCAATCGCAAAAAAGATTTGGTATTTTTATCGATAGTTCCTTTGTTTTTCTTTTCATATTGATTATCTTGTTGGCAAGTGCAATAGACTGCTTGGGCTGATGTGGCGTAATTGTAACATTTTGACAGGTAAACCAAAATCCACCTTTATTTTTCAATTATCCATCCAATTCTCAACTTTAGTTCTGTTATTTTTATTCTATTACGAAAACTCAGTCTACGCACATTCAGCGTCTGCATAACCGTTTTTAGTCGCGTGGACGCGACTCTATAGTTCACTATGTCGGTCGGTCGGTCGGTCGGTCGGTCTGGTATCACTATGCGTTTTATCGCTTTCTGACCTTATCTTGATATCAGTTTAATTTAGCTAAGTCAATTTTTCACAGTATATTCCCTTATGGCCAGGAATCGATGTGGTTACGTTTTCACGGTGCGCAATAAAAAATTACGCGGTGTACACACGATTTAACGAAATCACGTTTGTAATCATATCTTCACAACCATGAATCACAATTAAATAAAATTTGGTACTCATACATTTCAGGGCATAAATCATCATATGGCAATACAATTACGTGCGTAGCGCATGTAACGCATGCGTACGCGCGCATAACATTTTCAACATTTATTTTCGATGAAATAAGAGTACGTTTCAGGCAATTTTAAGCGTTTACAAAATTGCCATGAGTGCGCAGATTTTTGCGCGCGCACTGCACGTTAAATGTTTTTGCGCACTCTTTTTGCCCGATTTCTGTTTTCTTGACTTATTTTTCAACTCGAAATTACGTTATACGAGCACGTCAAACGTGACAGGCTACGCACGTGTAAATTAAAAAAATATAAATGTTTTTGAACATTTCAACATTTTTAAACATGTAATTTCGGTCAGTTGGTAGGTTGGTCGGTCGGTAAACACTAATGAGCACGCGACTGCAGCCATCTATATGGCCTTGTTTAGTCAAATTTAAAAAAAAAAACGATTTGTGTTTTGTATGTTGAAGGACGAGGGAAATGATGGGTGCAAAAAGGAACAATTTTAAATATATTCGTTATTCATTCAGTAAGAAAATATTAATTGTTTTCATGTTTTAAAAATAATATACCACTAAACACAGTAAAATATTGCGATTTAAAACTTTGTTGAAACTGTGGCATTACTTTACAAAATGAGTCCAAATGTTTGAGTCAAATTTACACAAATAGTGTAGTCGATCAAAATAGTAAGTACATGTAACGATACATCACTACGACGTTTATATTTTTTCGTAATTACAGTATAATTAATACAAACGTTGAGAAGCAGCTGTCTGTAATAAAGTTTATTTGTATAATTATAAACAGTTTGTGAAAAACACCTCTATTTAATTGTCAATAAATAATTATCTAACTCTTAATTAACTTAATTAGAGGCCTAATGATTTTCAATTATTTCTTAGAGCCAATTTATACTTAAGTTGGTTCCTATCCACAAAGTTTTTTTGCGTTAGGGCACGTGATCCTTCGTACTGTAGGCCTATCCTAATTTGTTTGTATCTTAGAGCCCTGTCTTAGAACCAAGAGTTCACGGTACTTAGTTATTTACACGGGTAAGTATAGTTCCTACCCACCAAAGTTTGCTGTAACTGTGCTTAAGAAAGCAACTAACTCGGATAAGTAACTAATGCCTAAATTATGTGATACAGTGGTTTTGGTAAATCGTTTAACCTAAATTCGCTTTTATCATTAATAAATAATTATCTAGGTCTAACTCAACTTAATTAGTAGGCCTGGTGGTTTTTAATTGCTGGTACAATTTAGTACGGAAAGTATTAACTCATTTTCTAAAGAATTGAGAAAAAGGTTACGCGCGATTTACTGAAATGTCCTTAACACTAACAGCTAGTGTATATCTCACCTCTGCAGTCACCGATTTTTTTAATGGATGAAATTTCTGTTATGAGTGTACTTGCCTTTGTGTTATTACGCCTGAGGGAATAGACACTTGTGGAAGAAACACGATTGAAATGTTCCATTCTTCGCGAATCAATACTTTGTATAAACGTGTATTAAATCTATCAAAATTGTATTTTGTAAAGAAAATCGACTTTTCTTCACTGCATTATGATGCTGTAATCGAGCTGTTTAACCAATTTTCAAAATCAAAAACAATTATCGTAGGAGGATAGGTAAATGCGAAGCATTCTCGTATTATTTGTGCGGGTATCTTTCGGCATCGACATCCGTTCGGAAAACATATCTTTTAAGATTTTAGGCCATTTCAAATTTCACCTCAGACACTGTCCGATTCCTCAGAACTCGTAAACCGTACATCCTAGAAACACGAAAATAATGGAAAATGATGCAGAAGTACTACTTTCTTTCATGTTTAATAAAAACATATGCATTTAACTCAATACTATAGGAGTTATTTTTAAAAATAGATCAGAACCTATTTCAAAATGGAAATAGATACATTAATATGATATTTTAAATAATAAATAAATAACTGTAATCCAACCCTCTCACAAAGATTTACTTAAAAGTATAATGGAGTCGCAGAAATCTAAAGGCCGTGCTCGGATTAGAAAATGACAAACCAATGCCATGGATACTGTTTACTTTAGTAAGGTTATTTGTAAAAGCTCCATCCTTATTAATTTTATCATAATCAAAATGTTTTATACTAACAGTATAACATGTTTTCCATGCAAACCATTCTAGATCACAATTTTAATTACATTAAAATATAACGTTACATTATATTTTTTTGGGTAGCTGGTAGCTGGTAATACTCTAGACCATGGATAAGCAAAATCTGGACAAATGAATACATGACTTAAAAAAACACTGTACCGACCATGAGACACTCAGTATTATACTATTACCATCGACATATAGATCTGTTTCAAAAGGTGTGGGTAGGGGAAAAGATCGAGCAAATTTCGGCAGGGAGTGAGATGGCTGCCAAGAGCTCTCCCCGGTGGAAGCCCGGCTACTTTAGCAATTGTAGGTTGTTTTAATTGATTTCCACATCAATATAGTCATGTCAAATAATTGATAGGAGGCTAAATAAATATAAACAATTTTGCACGTGACGTCCACAGTGTATCAGAAACTGATACGAACAAATAACTTTAGTTACTTTGGAATTTCTGGTAAGTTACTGTGGGATTGATGGACTTGGTGGAAGGGACATTACTACCTCAGTCTCACCGTGGTTGGAACTTGGAAATATGAATTTTGTGAGTAGCCCGGCACTATTTAGTCACTAAAAATCTCTGTACCGGACTACCTACACAAGGTTTGAAGAGGAAGAATATAGACCTGGAAAATTCACTCATTAAAGTTTGTGTTCACAGTACCCACACTCAATTTGCGATTCAAATTTCGACCAAAAATGCTGTCTTCAACATTATAATGCTGTACTCGAGCGGTTGAACAGGTTTTCAGTTATTAAAAACAAATCGTAGGAGGAGATAGGTAAATGCGAAGCATCCTCGCATTATTGTGTGCGGATATTTTTCAAGATGGACATCCATTAGACAGTGTAGGCCTATACCACGACCGGAAAACACACCAATTTGGGGCAAATCGTTGAACCTAAATTCGTTTGAATTAATCAATAACTAATTATCTAACTCAATTTAATTAGAAACAGGGTTACATCAGGTGGTTAACATCAGTACCAAAAGTACGAACCAACTTTATACCATCGAATAAACATTCTAGAAGTAACACGCGATTTACCGAATTTTGCTCTTACGTAAATTTATATATAGAAGCATTGGTTACTAGATCTACAATATTATCAGCGTTACCTCTGTCGTCAACACGTAACTAATAAATTAATAATAGAAAACAAGTACAACCGTCTTTATGAGGATGTATATGTAATCTGTAAATTTATTAGGCCCTATTATTATTTTTTAATGATATCCTGTTATTTTTTGGTTTATGATATATTTTTTTACTGTTTTTTTTGGTTTTGTTTTTTGGTTATATTGTACAGTTTAAATATTGTTATTTCCATACCATGATTTAATTAATTAGTTTATATTTTGTTTTTTTTATGTTACGTATAAGTATTTAAAACTTTCAGGCTAATGTTATTTGCAATTGTCTGTAAAACTACTTCCTAGTACCTCATAGATTCACCATCATCATCTTATTATCCAATTGGCTTAAGTTTCTAATTTATGTTTCTAATTAATTGTCTCTTATTATAAACACCACTTTTGTTATAGGCCTATAATGGTTTTTTTTTAAAATACATATTTTTAAAATAAAAGCCACGAGAGGGAGGCGCCGTGACGACGACGGGAAGTCGTTTTTGTATGTAATGTTAATATAGTTACATACTATTAACAAAATCAATTTAATGTTTTAATGTTTTATTCACAATTACATTTACAACAACAAAATAACAACACCCAACACGCAATACTAACACTAACAGTCCCCCTAGATATGAAAAATAAAACACAATGATAGGCCTATATTAAGTGATAATACGTAGGGCGTGTGTTCGAGGAAAATGGTAATAGGCTATATCGATATGATATGAATAGATTTGCAACACATTTTATTCTTCTTCTCAACCAAATAGTTTTAATAAGCTAGTGGCGCTCCTATCCCGATCTTCAGACGATAGGTAGGCCTATAGAGTGTGCGCGGCGGAGAGAGGAAAATCAGACGGCCGAACGGATTGTCATCTTTCTTCGCATGCTGCTGTGTACTACTCTGTAGGCTACGTATGCAGAGAAGTAATATGTCATCGATTAGGCCTAATGTATTATTACTATTAATAACAATCGATTACGAGGAGGTAAGGCCAGATTTAAAGAAAGAAAGTAGGCTATAACGTATGTTATTAAGATGGATGGGTGATTGTAACAATATAAAAAATAATACTGGCTAGCTGCCTGTTGTAGGCCTATTTTCGGTGGCCGTACGCGTCCTCTCGACGGCATGCAGTAATTAAAAGAGAAGAGGAGAGAGAAGTTTCAAGCCCGTTTTCAACAACGTGCTTTTTGTATTCGCGGATCCTCCTATTCTTCGGCATTCATTTATAGCCTACACGAACGAAATAAATAATGGAATGGATGAAGAAAGAGATCACAAATAATAACATGATGTTTTTTTCCCTGAAATGTGTTAAAAAATGTTCTTCAAGCCTATATTTATTAGCCCATATTACAAATCAAAAGTTAAATACATTAGGCCTAGCCTAGGGGGCGGGGAGCGGAGGCCGAATACAGGTCAACCCGTACCCATGCCAACTCGTACCCACCAACTCGTACCCAAATTTTGGCTTACTCGTACCCAAAATTTTGGCTCACCCGTACCCATCATTGGCTAACCCGTACCCATCATTGGCTGGCCCGTACTCAAGTTTAATGCTATTTAAAGTATATTTATATAGGCCTATTACAGTTAAACCCAGTTTTATTACATATTTTTAGGTCATATGTTCGATATTATAATGGCAAAAACTATTTACCTAAGTATAATTTATGTACAGACTCGTACGAAAAAAGCACAGCTTTCATCGTATTTGGGTCGTAGTTAAATTAATACTGGAGGGCGCTGTTTTACATGGAAGATGTCAGTGGTCGGCTGCTGTGCTGCATTCTATTTTTTTTCATTTATGAATAGTTATTGATCTATTATTTAAAATCATCTATCGTTGCCATGGAAAAACGAGTGTGGGTCATTTATTTGTAGAATATTATAGAATGCGTATTTTTTTTTAAAAGGGAATCCCTCGTCAGCAAAAACACGTAGCAGTTATTGAGGAAACATCTACCAAAAATGTTTAATTGCTGTAAACAAACAGATAATTTTACTGAATTATTTAAGAAAAAAAAAATAGAAAACGATCGTACGCCAAATTGCGTTGTCTATTTTTTTTTTACACACTGTAGCTGTTATAGAAGAAAATCTGCCAAAAATGTTTAATTGCCTTAAAGTACGTGTATATGATCATTTCACTGAATTATTAATAAATAAAATATATGGAAAACGATCATACGTCATTACTGAGTCGTCTCTTTGACGCCCTATAAATGCGTGTTTTTAGTAATAAAAGGTTAATCCCGGTCAGCAAAAACACGTAACACGAAATCTACGCCCCATAGCCCTGCAGGCCTTACAGTACGTGTATATGATCATTTCACTGAATTATTAATAAATAAAATATATGGAAAACGATCATACGCCATTAATCCCGGTCAGCAAAAACACGTAACACGAAATCTACGCCCCATAGCCCTGCAGGCCTTACAGTACGTGTATATGATCATTTCACTCAATTATTAATAAATAAAATATATGGAAAACGATCATATACGTCATTAATGAGTCATCTCTTTGACGCCCGATAAATGCGTGTTTTTTTATAATAAAATGTTAATCCCGGTCAGCAAAAACACGTAACACGAAATCTACGCCCATAGCCCTGCAGACTTTACAGTACGTGTACATGATCATTTCACTGAATTATTAATAAATAAAATATGGAAAACGATCATACGTCATTTTTTTTATAATAAAAGGTTAATCCCGGTCAGCAAAAACACGTAACACGAAATCTACGAGTAATTCGACCCCATAGCCCTGTGGGCTTTTTGATTAAAACAGTGCGTCGTTAATTTTACCAACCAATTTTAAATATACCAATACAATAGAAACAATAATTACTTGATCGAATCATGGAGGTATACCTCCATGATCGAATGTAATCAGGGAAGATAAGGTGATAAGAATAAAAATTGATAAGTATAAAAATGATACGTTGTTGGTACTTTACCTGGGCTTAATTGAATTGTAATACTATACAACAGTAAAAATATTTTTTTATTAATTAATGTTCTTACGTAAATAAATAAAAAGACACATCAAACATTACGTTTATAAAACTATAATACTACATTTAAATTAATGTTAACAAATATATGCCTAATTAAACGAAGTTTACAATCAAATCAATGGTCATTTTTATTAGCACAAATTTCACCGAGACCTGTAAAATAAAAAAAAACTATTTAAATATAAAAATATTCATACATTTGAAAGCATACCACTAGTTTTGCGCCGATCAAATCATTACAAGTAGGCCTAATTATTCAAATTGGGTACGAGTAGTCCAAATAATGGGTACGAGTAAGCCAAAAATGGGTACGAGTAAGCCAAATAATGGGTACGAGTAAGCCAAGTACTTTGGGTACGAGTAAGCCAAATATTTAGGTACGAGTTGGCATGGGTACGAGTTGGTTTGGGTACGGGTTAGCCAAAGTGGGTACGAGTTGACCAATTATTTGGGTACGGGTTAGCCAAGTTGGGTACGAGTTGGCATGGGTACGGGTTGGTTTGGGTACGGGTTGACCAGCACCCGCGGAGGCCTAGAGGACGGGAATCGGAGGCCTAGAGGACGGGAAGCGGTACCCCACAAGTTCCGTTAATCAAGACACATATTTTGGTAATTGTGTATATAAAATAAGCGAGGGGCAAACGGGGCAAACAGATCAACAGGTAAGTGCACAGCAGATACCCATGTTAATTATGTTGAATACACCATTCCCATAAGGTTTTGCAAAATCATTACATTTTTCAGACTTAGTGCCTCCCATATTATTATTATATGCAATGGCTGTAGTGTTATTATCAGCTCAAAAGTTTCACAAATGTGTGACGTATCCGTTTTTATTATCGTATTCGTATTGGTTGCAAAACCTCCCTATTCACCCGGGTGTGTAGGGTACAGTATATTTACCACGTTGAAACACCGGTTCTCGTCAGATCACCGAAGTTAAGCAACGTTGGGCCTGGTTAGAGCTTGGATGGGAGACCATCTGGGAATAGCGGGTGCTGTATACGGAGCTGGGGTCCCGTTAGGCATTTGAAATCAGCACTGCTGACTCTTATGGCAGCCCCTGCATCTAGTATCTGCCTCAGACCTCTGGTCAAGGTGGGCACTGGACGAGAGAAGCCCTTGATCAATGTCAGGACCAATCAAGGTGCTTTAAACTCTCCTGGCTTTGTTTGTATCAAACCTGTTAGTGGCGGTAATTATCGCTGTTGGTTTCGATTGAATAAAAAAAAAAAATAAATAAAATAAAATATATCTGAGGTTAACAGACCACCAAAACGGTAGACACTGTACAGTACAAAACACATGCACTATATCGAGGCATTTTCAGAGTACCCAAAAAACTTATAACACAAGAATCTCCTGTTCGTCCGAAGTGTGTGACATTTCCAAAATGCATTGTAGGATAGAATAGAGCTACTGGATGGCGCCATTGTGAGCCATGGAGTATAGTGCGCCCTCATCAAATTAGAAAGTGAAAATCTTTGCTATACTGTAGAGGAGATATGGTAATTGACATGACAGGACATAAAAAATGCTCTAAAAAAACATGGATAATCTAAATTTACAAATTTTTTTTATGCTAAGGATACAAATATTTGCTCCATGCTGTGAAATGGCAGAGCCCAGTTTTGACCTTTTAACCCTGTACTTCCGATACCGTGTTTTGAATGGGCATGGGTACTGCATTACCAAATGTTCATTTCGTTTGAGGTGTTTTTCGATCAAAGTTTATTATTAGTTTGTCGAAACAGATCCGTACAGTATTTAGGAAGGATTTATTTAAAATTTACATTACGTTATTTAAATGTGATGAAAACAGTTGCTCTAGCATAGCAACAGTGTGTAAGCATTTATTTTTTCAAAAATGTTCAGAGGCATTTCAAACCCACCCCCCGCTCGGTGCTACCCCGCTCGGTGCTACACCCCCCCCCCCCCCGTCAGATCCTAGATCCGCAACTGTCACCCCCCTAGATCCGCCACTGCTTTGATCAGATTGTGATACCGGCTGTCGTATTTGCGTTAGCAAGGTCCTATCATATATTATAAATAATTAAAGATTCAATCAATATATCTTTTAAAAATCAATTATCTTTATTTAAATCAATGCATATAACCTATAATTCATTTTTTTGTGGTATTAAACTTTGTTTTTTCATTATCACCAGATTACTACCATCGTACAACACCAAAACCTAATAATCTCACATTTTTTATTGCAAAAGGCAAGATTACAGATTGAGAATGTGAGTCATAATAACTAAAGCAGTACTAATAAATGGCAATGCAGTTCAAGGTAGGAGATTTTATTTGTCCATGTTGGTAGAAGAGGTTAAATACCGGCATGAGGTAATTTCAGTTTTTCCCAGGACAAATAAATTTGAAAAAGTTTCTAAATATCACTTGTCCACAATATTACGCAATACATAAAAAAATAAAATAATAAACACAAGTTGATGTTCATTCCTTTCAACTATTTGTAGGACTTGGCTGTTAGTAAATGTCATCAATGATTTTTTCAGTTTTTATGTCTTTATAATTGGCAGGATTACAATTGTCCATGAAGCCTAAGAACTTGTCCATTTTCCGGACCGTAATTAAGTCATTGTTCTCTGAACGTTGCCTACAAAGTATTGTTTGTAACCTACAATGTATTTTTATAATTATCTACGCATCGATCGTAGGGTTAGTAAATACCATTGTCGTTGCCTTAATAGAAGCATGGACAATGCACACAATGTATTGTCTAATTAATATCCTATCTAAAGTTAGAAGATGACAAAGATGTTTTTGTAGTCGGCCTACGCGTCAGTTATCTTAATTTAGCCGGACATCCACCGACAAGATGACATCGGGCCTGTGGGCCTCATCTCATGTAGAGTTGAGGCTAGCCTAGTTTCTACACTATAAATTATTTAATCCTACCTTGGGTTAGTGAATTATAAAAACAACACCTAGGTTAGGGGCCGTCCAAAAACTAATTTTCCGCGAGTTCCGCGATAACAAACCCTATTACTTACTCAACCATGAAAGTAAACGTCTCTTGCGGTAATGAGGCAAAATCATTCAAGCTTGATTTTCTCGCGGAACTCATGAATATTAATTAATATCGCGAGACTCGCGGAAGCCTTACAATATCGCGGAACTCGCGGCAGTATTGCCGATAATAGAGAATATAGTGCTCGTTTTTATTACTAACGCTTTGCATGCCAGCCAGGTATTAATATACGGTAATTGATTTTTACAGAACAAAAAATTATATTTCAATATTGTTTACAATTATTATATCCATTCGTGTGTCTGATCTTGTTTTTGTAATTAATAAATATATAGATAATACTATTAATAAATGAAATGTGAGTGCCCTTCCCGAGTTTTACCACAATAAAAACCACTGAAGTAGATAGAAAATAATGTCAAGAAGATTTGTTTGCACAACGACTCGGACGAGACGCAAACATCGCCTGACTTCGTTGCAAGGGGATTTCCCTTGCTTACAGAGGCCTCCTTTTGTGTCGCCACATTGCCACGCCGCTAGCCTGGTAAAAACAACTACCAAGGTAGGCCTAGATTTATTATAAAATGCTTGCTTGTTAAACAATGATAGTCCCCTGTGTACAGTACAGAAAGAAAATAATAAATCACCATGTTTCAGATTATGACGCATTACACGCGCTCCTAGCCTATCCTCCCAACGCCGATCCGCCGATCGAGAACACATGCAATTCAATTCATTGGGAAAACAATTCCATTTGACGCACACGCACCCTCTGATAAGAAATTTCACACGGCGCGTCGTGTACATACATCCTCTCCACGCACGAAAGATCTAGAAAGATCGTTGGAAAAACAATTCCTTTTGACGTACACGCACCCTCTGATAAGAAAATACCATGTGCGTTCCTGCATGGTGCAGTCCATTATACGTCTAAAATTAGGGGTTTCCACTTTTAGTAACAAAGTTAAACACGCACCTCAATCCGAAGATCGTTTGAAGTATATTATATTTATATTTTATCGCACCCACCTCAATAATCCAGCCGACAGATCATCGAAAAATCTTGTTTAACAACGTCGTACACTAAATTAACGAACGCGTTTTTACCGACCTCAAAGAAATGGTATAGTCCACAATACATGTGCAGAATTAATTCTAAACTAACAGAGAGAGAAGGGTCGGCGTCCGTCCGTGTTTTGAATTTAAAAAAAAAAAGCTTTAGAAATCGAAACTCGGAAAATAACTATAATTTATATTCTACTACATAATGTCATTGGCTTGAATTTTACCGTGGTTGAAACCCTGTGTATGAATAGTTGTAGGGCCTACAAACAAATTGTTTTTTGGTATCATTTTCTCCGTTCTATCAGAGTAGTTTAAGTAGGACTAGGCCTAGTACTAGCCTACTGTAGTCGTAGTCGGCCAACCTAGCTAGGCCTAAAACGTGCTATTCTGTACTATGATCTCATCTATTTATTAGGCTACCCGCGGAACTCGCGATATGTGGGCGGCAACATTTTGATTGTTGTCCCGTCACTCGCATTCAGTGGGAAAGCCACTCGACAAATCGAACAAATTTTCATCTAAGAGAGGGCGCCCTATTTTTTCAAATTTGTTCAAAATACAGAAATTTGTAGGGTTCAGGAGAAAGGATATCATGTAAAATTACTATTAAAAATAAAAAAACTTGAAAATGGAATATATTTTCAAAGGATTAAATTATATGGTAACAATTTTTTATAGAATTTTCATCCATACAAAAATCTGAAATTTAAGGGACAATTCGTGTTTAATTTTTTTATTGAATTAGTGCCTTAAAAAACCACTTAATTAAAATATTTATCAAAAATGAACCACCTCGAATTTAAAATCCCTGTTGAACAAATTTATAAACTACATTTTGAAATATTGGGATTAAAAATCGAGTAGTTGGGACGCAAATCCGACTATTCAAACTAAAGTATGTTCATATTACATCGCGCCGCCTAGCGGGTTCCTAGGCCAGGTTGTTTACTTTTTTCCGCGGTACCATCATGACATGTGTTGTATCGCCCGCAAGAACACAAAGCTATTCGGTAACCCGGCACCTACACCGCCGGGGAACCGAGGCTATCAGATAGCAGAAACAGTCAGTGAAATAAGAAAGAAAAAAACTCAATATTTATACTGATCAAGGCATGTAGCCAATATTTCGCTATTTATTACATTAGATCAGGTAAATACGTTGGGCCCTGGAAGTAAAACCTCCATGATGGACCATATATGATATATAGGCCTAGGCTAGGCCCTATACTATAGTAGTAGGCCTAGCTAGCTAGCCTATTAGGCTCCCAACACACACAGAAGCCTCTGCAGCTCGCCTACTCTTACTAATAATAATAAAGGTCGTCACACAAAATAATTAGGCCTAGTCTAGCCCATGGAGTTACAGAATAAACAATTTTTTATACCTCCAACAAGATGTACTACTACTAGCCTAGAGAGTAGACTTAGATAGAGGCCTATTCTTCCAAGTTCTAACTAGGCCTACACGCACCTCACCTTGTCTGTTGTTGCACAAGAACAACATTTTTAATATTTTAATAATAATAATATTCAGGTAACTCACTTTAAAGTTAAAAATTCTATATTCTATATCATTAAATACAAATTTATGGTAAAGCCTTGGTTGGCATTTTAGGCCTATATATGTAATTATAGTGTAATTAATAACTTCAATGTTGCAATTAATAATTTAGCCTGTCTAAACAATCAACATTCATTTTCCACATTCACAATTTTTGCTATGAATGAACACAAATTTTCTATTTAGAAAATTTGTAATTTCATTTTACACACTTGCTCCTTGTTACTGTTTTATTACTTCATTATTACTGCATTATTTTAGAAAATGGTTTGTAGTGGTAAACAATCTTATTCTTATGACAAAACGCAATGAAGATATTATTAATTTCTGTTGTGACCTGTAGGTTTTGCTTCACATTCACTGCTGATATACTTCCATTCATTTCATGTAAACCTAAAAATTATCAAATAACTTGCTCAGCTTGCTTTAAAGTGTGATCTATCAATTCATATAATCAGAGTCAACAAATAAGCATTTCATTCATAACTGTATATTCCAAGATCATGATATAAGCATTTCATTTATAACTGTATATTCCAAGATCATGATACTGTGTAATTAAAGCACAATATTTTTATGATTGCATTATTCAATTCAAGTGATGCCACATAGTTCAGCTTTTTGAATCCGTGACCATGCATACATTTTTTTCTTTTCCTAAGCAGCCTTCATATCATACAACTCATTAAAATGGTGAAGATGAATAGTACACAGAGTATCTATGTCATAATGAATTGTTGCTTTTAAAATTTTACTGATGCAAATTTATAACTTGGCTTCATGCAAATTTATAACTTGGGTTTCATCATTCTTGACATTTCGTACCATAGCAAATCTTGAAGATCTTTCATTTAGAAAATGCTAACCATACTATAACCATATTGCAGCAATGTAGACCTTGTAAATGTGAGAATGAATGACCACAAATTAAAAAAATTTATAATTTATGTTCATTCATAGCACAATTTTTGAATGGGAAAAAGAGAAGCCGGCTGTTTAAAATGTAATTTATAAATATAATCTTAAAATAGTGTAGCACATATTTGTACACAGAATAAAAACAATACATTTTTAATGTTTTAACTTTATAACACAACTTTTTCTTGCATCAACATACAACATTAATTATTCAACTATTACTATAAATTTAATACTTTTTTTAATGTTATTTGTTAATTCCATCCAATATTTTAAAAGTGCATACAGTATTTCTTATTTTTGTTTAAACTTGTGATACACAACATACATTTAAATAGTATTTTAAGAGACCTATCTCAATTATAAATATGAGTCTCATAAAAACAAAAATCACATTGGTCAATAAAAAAATATTTAACATTACAAACATTCATAAAAAAAAAATCCTCTTTTTCTTATTCAAAAGAGTTTTTTCCAGTTATTTTATAATATTTAATTTAATTATTTTATTTAATTTACATAGCATTTCTCAACTCAACAGTTGTATCTTTAAACAAATACAGTAATATAATAAATGTTTTATGAGTTGGATTGTGAGAATATTTCATGAATTGAAAAATTGACTGCTCTATTTTTAATAAGGCGGGGCCGAGTTAAAATGAGCAGGCAATTTTTCAACGAATGAAATATTCTCACCATTCAATGAATGAAAAACATTCATTATTTGTTTTATAACAGTACAAACCTACTTTTATTCAATTTATCTTTATTTTCATTTACCTGGAGTAGAACCAGCTGATTTTTAGCATCATGTGGAAAAAATGTTAATCACTTGGATCAGTTTTCTGTTAGGTCTAAGTGTAGTGATGCGTAATTAAGAATACATTCAGGTGTGTTATAATACATAATTATTAGTTTTACACAACAATTCTTACAAAAATGTTTTAATGTTAAGTCTAATAGTTATTAGTTTATTATTTTCATTAATGTTATTTCTTAAGTTTACATTAAAAGTAAAAAAAAAAAATTAAACTTTTATTTATCTAAAAATTAAACCTCCCGTTGTCATGGGATTTACAATTGTAACAATATACATTATAATGTATTCCAGTATTATACAATTTAATTAAAAATAATAAAAATACATTGCATCAATTTAGGTTTTTACAAATGTTTTTCTTACTCCTTTGTTGTAGTTTGCCTTACGTCTTATGGTTACTATTGTTTACTTTCTCGATTGTTAATCTTTAGTAACGTTACATTTTTTTAAAAACTTGATATAAATCAAACAAACCACTAGCAAAAACATAGTAACAGTAACAATAGTATATTTACATGCAATACCCAGTTCCTACATACATAATTGAATAAGGATCATGTAAAAATTGTTCTTGTGTAGTAACTACATTTTGTGTACTCTTTAACATTTTTTATATAATTATTTAGCAAGTTTGTTTTGGGTAATTATACTGTAAATTTGACGCACTGTTCTACATTGAAACACTAAAATCATACATTTATAGAAATCAAGAATGTAGTTACTGTAGAATAATTTTGATATGATCACTATTAGTCTTACAAACAAAATAATACTGTGTTGTAGTTTGATATTGCGTCACATTTTTTACAATTTTCTATCAAATTAAACCACCCACTCAGAGATATTGTAAAAACCTTGAAAGAATCAATGTAGCCTTTTTATGCTTGAGGAAGATATAGTATAAAACAAAAAAAGGGTTGAATATTATACAATTAATAAATGTTTCTGTGTTGGATGGTGGGAATATTTCATTAGTTTAAAAATTGACTGCTCTATTTTTTACAAGGCAGATTAAATTTTGAATAGAGCAGTTAATTTTTCATCAAATACAAAGCATTCATGATTTGTATTATAACAAGAATACAATTGTGCATGTTATTGTTATAATACAATATGACCTGGAAGGATAACCACTGTTTTGTAGTATCTTGCTCAATGTAGATATCCAAATCTATGAAGATAAAATTAAATAAATATTATTATTAATTTAAAAGAGAACAAATGAGACAGTCTATACATATGTATTGAATTGAATACATCTCTATGGAAATAATTTCTCCATGGTTTAACAAACTCTCATCTCAACAGTTAAAGATTCATGTTATAATCCTCACTGACTAGTGACTGGCATATAAATTGGTATACAAATCTATATTTCGATAGCAAATTAGCAACAAGCAATCAATTGCTATGTCACACTCAAATCAGTCCTTTGTCCAGGCCTGTCATTATAATTGGTTCAGAAAAAAATGATCATAATGTATATCTTTAATCAAAAAAGGACCAAATACAGTAGGCATTTATAGAAAAATACAGAATTATACTTGTTATTTTAGTACTATAAATTCAGTCTTTTTTATCCTCTTAATTTTAGCTTTAATATTACAGTAGTTTTGTGTAAATTTTGTTTTTTGAGGTTACCATCATCTCCATAAGGATGAAACGACACTTCAATGTTATTATTGTAAACAATTCTAAAGTAGGTATACATTAATAATGTATACAGTATTACAATATTTAAATTTTATTAGGTTATGTATTTCAATCTAATAAAGTCAAATACTTTAAAGGGGAGCCTGGGCTGATTTATTGTGACAATTACACAATTCTCATAAAACTGACCAAGAACCAGAATTAAAGTATTTAAAAAAAATGCTGAACATTACTTCAACATGACCACCCTGTATCTACCCTGGATAACCACTTGGATATTGTTGATTCATTCTCATTGTACATAGCCACATCTATAAAGATAAAATTTAAAAAAAAGAATATTAGAGAATGGTGAATAAACACATTCAACAAACGTTTTTTTATGAAAAAAGCTGAAGATTCATGTCATGCTTCTCACTGTTATCAAAATCATTTAGCTCATCACTGCACTCTGAGTTTGTATCAGATTCCTCACTACTTGTGATTGGATCTTCATTCAGGTTTTTGCAATTTACACAAGTACAACCTGGACCACATTGCTGTTTCCGTTTAATACAAGCACACCTGCCAGTTATGCAGCCTGTCTTGCACTTGCAGCCATTCTTTGGGTACCGCACTGATTCCCTTACTTTCTTCATGTTCTCTTCAGAATCCCATGTGATTGATACTCCTTGATCTGTTTGACTCCAGCCATATTTAGTCAAATCGGGAACATCTACAGAATTTACACTCGCCTGAGACCAAACCAAACCTACCCAACATGACCGTAGCCAATGAAACTTAAGTGCATCAACTGTAGGTATCCACTGGTCCTCACTTTTGATACGGTGGAATGTGCTTTCTCTAATTACTTGCAGGAACTTCACATGTTTATCCAGATCATTTAGGTCTGAGGTGTTTATATTCTGAAAAAGCTCTTCAGCTGTGTCCACACTAAATGCAGCCAAATTCTGTTGGAAATAAACACAACCAACAAGCCTGTAGAATGCTAGAAGTCCAAGGTGTTGAACATCTGGGCCAATTTGATTCAGATATCCTGTATGGATACCTCCCGATACAAACTTGCAGTTCCTATAAAAAACTTCCATAAACCTCTTCTTGGAGTAGCCTTTGAAAAAGGACACATAGTCACAACCACTAGATATAAATAAAGTTTGAAGGAGCTTAGGTACCGTGCACAACATGTCACCTAGCGGTTGCAATGACAGATCTGTAGAGAAGGATAATAGCAATGAATTAATACACACATATACATTATCACTTCTTGATGCCTTTAGTTGAATGATGGTCTTCTTATCTGGTACTGCCTGTACAATGGGAAGACCTACATGGAGCTTATCCCTATCAGGACTATAAATGATCACACAACTACATGATGTCTTAGCAAAATGCAACCAAACACGTGAATCGCCTTCCTCATGATTAGAATTATATTCTGATGCAACTTTTGTTTCTGTATTGCTAGAACAAAAACACTTGTCTGTATTGTCACCATCAAACCCACCAGCTGTTAAGAAAATCTGTCCATTCCTTAAATTCTGTGAAGCAACAGAAATAAAGTAGCTAGAAATAAGATTAACTAACAGACGTTTTTGGCTACGCACTGCCAGGAAAGCCCGCCATTGAGATGGTAATTTATCATCTGCATCTATGGAGTGAAAGTTAATTTCATTGTTGTTGACATTTTTGTCCCTTCTTACTCGTTCAACTTCCTTTGGGCTAGGACCATGTCTACATGGATGATCAAATACAACATGAACTTCCTTAGCTCTGTAATCATAAAAAGGTCTCAAGACCCATTGCCTGAAAAGGAAGTTCATATAGTCTTTAAAAGTCTCATGAGATGGCAAAGGCGTTGTGTTAATTAAGAACATCCCCTCGGCTATGTAAGCTGTTGATTCTAGTGATGGTTTGTAAGAGTCACTGAATGCACCAGGGTATCTAGATTTGAAAAAAGAAGAACAAACAGCCTTATTTGCTTTGTAAGGCATACCATCAGCAGTACAAAGTGCTCTGGGAAGAGAGAGAACTTGGTGGAAGTCTGTGATTACTTGGCCGTGGGATTTTGACCAAGCAACTTGGTGTCTCAAACATTCTAATTGGAGTTTTTGGTCTTGAATCTCTTTCCTCTGTTTAGCAACAGTCGTTTTGGGGGGTGTGAAAGTACTCACTTTCCTATTCTTTCTTACTGGTCTTTTAGCACCTGGAAGAGATAGAACAACACATTTAATGTACGAGTGTAAATCTTCTTGCCCATACTCATAGAAATTTAGAAGGTCACTTGACACCTTCTGTGCTGCTGCTTCATCTGTAAACAAATGATAAAGCAAACTGGAGGAGCCAGTTTGCAGCACTGTTGTTTTCTTTAACTCCATCAAGAATGATCGTACATTTCCTTCTTCATACCTAATTAAAGAAGGAGACAAATATGTTAGTGATGAAGATTTAAAGTTTCTGCTGAGTTGTGACGAAAGATTACACACAGATCGTGTACGATGTGGAAGATAATGCACAAGTTTTGTGAGTCCTTCCTGCCCTGTTGTAGTTAATGCCATCTTTACGTTCTTATTGATAACCATTTCATGTGCTTCGTCAAAAGCGATGCAAGACCAGTTATCTCCAGTTATGCTTACACTGAAGGCACCCATAGAAAAAAAGTCACGAATGTGTGAAGGGTAAGACTTGAGATCTGCAATGTGAAATGGTAGAATATTTAAGTACCGATGCCTATCTAGTGCATAAAAGAGTGGGGCAACTTGTAAAACACATGCATTTCTGAGTGAAAAATTTCTGCTACGAATTGCAAGAAAAAGGCCAATGTAGTGAAACATATCGCGATGTACAAAGTTATGCCAAAATCTAAATGTTGCATTACTCTTGCACAACCTTTGACAAAATTCATTAAATTTGTCCTTGCATGTTGGAAAAATAGATGTAATTGAACTTGTATCTGTATGACATAAGAAATCTTGTCCTTCCTGCAAAGAATGAGAAATGCAATTGTCAAGATTAGTGGTTATCTTTTCACGAAAACTTGGGGTGCAATCACTGAGAAAAGCTTCAACCTGAAAACGATAGAATGCTTCCCATACCTGTAAAAGGAAATGATGTGTTGTGTCAAAACTAGTAGCATTTGCTACAGATGCAAGTTTGGCTCCACGATAGCCACCAGCCAATAACAAATCTTTAAGGCCAGCATCGAGATACACTTTCATAATTGGTGCCTGACAGTTCTTCAACAGATGCCAATCACCTATGTATGGTAGCATCCAATTGAGATCTGTCCCATATTCCCTCTTTAAATTCATGAGGATATCATATGTCTTAGCATCACCTGCAACAACCAACTGCTCCATAGTATTACCTATGTCATACTTACTATATAGCATTGACAAGGTATTCTGTATCGTTTCCTTGCTGTCTGCAGGTTCAGCCATAACAGCAACAAACTGGATATCAGACTGCTCTGTTTGCAAGGAAGTGCTTCCATGATGAGCAGCTTTAATACCTGCTAAAGAGATGTCTGGAGTTAATAAATGAGCAGAGGTTTTCGTTAATACATACTGAAAGAGAAATTGGTCCTGCAAACTTAGAGAATCCGATTCAAGTTTAGTTAGCTAGAAGTCTTCAAGTTTAAGCTGAAAATTACTATGTGTTTGTGACGTATGTGGATGAAACAAATGCTCCACACCACTGTGGTATGTTGTGACAGTGGACAGCTGTATTTTTCTTTGTCTCCTTTCGTCAAGTTCCATCTCTTGTACCTGAGCCTGTAATGGAATTGAACACGTTAATTTAGCAGAATTTGGCAATGGCTGAACAGCCTGAACTGATGTACCATGAAATCCACGTGACATTTGTGATGATCTAACAGCAGCGTATTGCGAGTTTTTATCGATGTTATCTATTGAAATAATTGTAAAGGCATTAGATACAAATGGTTTACTAGTCATTTCCAATTCTGCAACATGTGTTTGATATCTGAGAAATGTATCTTTAGATACACAAATACCAAACTGTGCCAAGAGACCTAAGCACTTTGCTGATGAGTTTGTGAATTTATCAATAGCATCAGTGATGAGCATATGAAATGGTAAATATGCTTGATCATTCTGCAAAAATAAAAGACAACAAAATATATTAAGTCTCTTTAGTTTCTTGCGGTGGCTAAAAGTTGATGACTCATGTGTGTTTAGGTAATGAGTATCCCATTTAAATGACATATCTGTATACAGATTCTTCATCTCTTGCTTATTGAGGGTAATCCTGAGAAGAAAGTTCCACAAGATTGGATCAAAAGAATTAATTAATGATAGAAAATTTACATTGTCAATGTGATTGCACTTATTACCTAAAGACAAAATCTTTGCTTGATTTGAAATTCTTGATTGTATATCATCAGCTACAATAGATAATGGATGGGATTTAGACTGTGCTTCCAACTCTTTTATCTTTCTGTCACTCTCTTCTAATTTGTGTTTCAATGCATGTTGTACTCGAAAAGTGATTTCAACAAACACTTCTGAACATCAGTGCCATACCGTCTAAGAACTGTTCCTAAACGTTCGTTGCCTGGACTACAGTAAGAAATGACGCACTCGCCTAATGAAGCACGAATACGTGTCATTAGCATAGCCTTGATTTGTTTCTCTGTAAATGAATGCCAGTTATGATGTTCACACTTTGATATGTCAAAGGCTTTATATGTGCGGAGATAAAAATGATATAGGTTATCCAATAAAATTGCTTCATCAGCAAGTAAAATCTCACCCATATAACCTAAAGTTTGGACAATACAAAAATCAACACAGCTGACAGCTAACACATTCTGCTCTAATGACCTTAGTATTTCTTGGAAATATGTTTTAGAGCATCGCTGTTCTCTAACAAAAGAATCAGCATTACAAAATCTGTGAAAAGACGAGTGACACGACGAACATAAACAAACAATACTAGAACAATTGAGTGCATCATCAACATACAATGAACGAGCGTTCATGAACTGTGTTAGCTTGCCGACTTTATGACACATTCTACTGCTTCTTCTATGAAATGGCAAATGAGAATGGCATACAGCACACTTGGTAGGTGGTGATAAATAGCGGTTGTAATCATTGTAGTGTATGTGGCAGAGTGGAAAATTGCCATCAAACTGTGGGATTTGCTTTATTTTATCCATGGAAATCTTGAAACAATGCCTTACTTTCGTTTCATCCCCTCTACTTGTTCTATGGATTTGAATGCTGGTGCATTCCGGAACTAGGCAGCCTTCATCAAGCTTCGCCTTCTTTGTAGTACCAGCATGGTCTGTAGCACTCCATTTTCTATGGCAGTTCCAACATATGCAGTCAGTTGGAGTAACATCAAACTGTTTCTGCAAATTTTGTACCACTGCATGATGGTGTGGCAAAGCATTTGCAATGTGCCAAAATTTGTTATTGTGACAACCACAAATTTTACATGGCCCACCTTTCTGCAAAGGGTGTGTTGCAATGCAATTACTTATTTTAGGCATTACTTACCTTTTTAATTGAGCATTTTACGTCTGTAATTTTGGATACAGATCTTCTTGCCACTCACTGGAATAGAATATTTATATACAATTAGATTAGGAGAGATGTCCCGGTTGCATGGGAAATATTTAACCTAGACGGCCTGCCTAGTTTTTACTATTAGGCTAGCCAGGCTAAAAGGCCAGTAAACTTTACTAGGCCTATGCGGCATGCCTATATGTAGCAGGTAGAGAGAGGGCAGGCCGCGATTTTTTTTTTCGTACATAAGTTGGGGACCCCATCATGAAACGTCACAAAATAAACATGAATAATTCATCAGTTAAATTTTCTTGTTCCGTGTGCACCCAAGCGTATAGCAACAAGAAGTGATTACACAAGTGCGGTACGATTCTAGGCCTATCTCCGCTGTGGTTGCCGCGTGCGATTTCATAATAGAATAGCGGAGTTTTGTGTGGATTGTCAAAATAATCAGCCTTTAGTTTATGGTGTTTTTAATATAGTTTATTACTAAAGAATTACGTGTTAAAATTATAGTTTCTATTGATACTATTAGGCCTAATTACTAGTCTCTAAACCCCTGTATATTCTAGTAGTAGCTGTGTGGGTGTGTGTGACTTGTGTCTTTGGGCTATGTCCAATTACTACTTAGTTTAATGTTTTGCCTAGCTGTCGATTAGCCTCGACACATTTTGCATAGTGGACGTGTGTGTGAAGAAGAGTGCGCGAAGGCAATCACGTGAATTGACCTAGAATCCTAGGCCTATTATTGTAGAAAGAATCGTATCGCAGTTGTTGTTCCGTGTGCACCCACAAGCGTTCTTGGACATAGCCCAAAGAAAGCTTAGACCCACAAGAATAAAGAATGTGTTTAATTTGTGTACTGTATTTTTTTAATTCTTCTATCAATTATCAAACAATATGCAATGTACTCAAAGGAACTTTAAAAATGCGCGTATATGAACACATGAGATGGGAAGATTTGACCCACGAGAATAAAAAATGTATTTTTGTGTAATGTTTATTGTTTAATTTTGCTGACTTATTACTCGGATTGTGTCATACCAAAGATAGTGTAACTATTACCAAAGATAGTGTAACTAATCTTTGGTCATACCTAACACACACACACGTCACACACATCCACACAGCAACTACTAGAATAGACATGGGTTTAGAGACTAATAATTAGGCCTAATAGTATTAATAGAAACTATAATTTTAACACGTAATTCTTTAGTAATAAATTATATTAAAAACACCATAAACTAAAGGCCGATTATTTCGACAATCCACACAAAACGCCGCTATTCTTCAACAGCGGAGAGATAGGCCTAGAATCGTACCGCACTTGTGTAAACACTTCTTGTTGCTATACGCTTGGGTGCACACGGAACAAGAAAATTTAACTGATGAATTATTCATGTTTATTGTGTGACGTTTCATGAGGGGGTCCCCAACTTATGTACGAAAAAAAAAATTGCGGGCAGGCCAGCTAGGAATCTAGTTTAGGCCACTTTTAGTTAGTAGGGCCTTATTATAGCCAGGCCTAGGCTTACAGTCTGAGTAGCTAGTCAGGCTAGGCCATTATCCCTTTAATTATTGTACCTAACTAGGCCTATGCCCTACAAGGCTATAGTAGTATAGGGCCTACATACATAGCATATAATTATAGGCCTAGGCTAGGAGTCTGATCATCATTTATAGCCAGCCGTGTAAGTGAGATCATCGCAAATTAGACTTTCTGTCCTAAGCCTAGCCTAAATAAAAGCTAGGCCTAGCTAGGCTAGGCCCTAGCCTTTTATTTACCTAGTCTAGGCCTAGGCCCTGTCTAGCTACTACTAGTCTAGGCTAGGCCTAGCTGGATGTCCCCCTCTACTACCTAGCCTAGGCCCTAGTAGTAGGCTACTACACTAGATAGACAGGGCCTTTAGGCGCTAGCCTAGTAGGCTAGGCCTAGGCCAGGCCTATCTCATGACTTACAATCGGAATAAATTAAACAGTATTTAACAACGATGAACCACCTTCTCATAGGTCATAATCGATATATACTTAATTAAAGCATATTATTAAGCTATTAAAACACATTTTCATTAGTTGGGACGCAAATCCGTCTATTCAGAAAAATGTAAACAAATCAAATGGTAAAACTTACATGATCCTGCAACTTTTCCGAACCAGTGACTGACGGAGAAAATTTTTACTTTATCGTCTGATTTTTCTCCAAGGAAATCGATTGGCTAACAAAATATACTTATTAGGAGACATGTTTACCAAATTAGGAAAATTATAATATTTGAATATTCATGATATTATTCTAATTATAACTTCTGTTTTTTTCGAGTTTTTTTCGCGTGAAGCTTCGTCAAGTTTTATAACGTATGAGGGCGCTACAAAACTCAATCGAACAAATAGATGAAAAACGTTCGATTAACAGAATTATCGCGAAGTGGCTTTCCCACTGCATTACTGTCACTCGCATTACCGTAAGAAATGAACTTAGTATTTACTAAACAAAGCAGATTTTAGAACGAAGAAAAGTAGACAATAATTAATATTGCAACATTAAACCACTCAAAGGATGTTATATCAATATTCAAGTAAAAACTTTTATTTCAACTCATTTGGATGAAGTTCTAAAGGACATCATCTATTTTTAACACTAACAGAACATCTTGTTTTTTTATAAACACAGTAACACTTATACGGTCACTAAAAATGAATTAGAAAATTCAAACAGCCATTTTACAAATTATGGAACTCAAAGTGACCACGGTTGTTGACAACAACTGGTGCTTGAACCTTCTTTTTAAGATTTTCTTGTACATAATATATTGTATCTCTTGGAGTGGGCCATCTCCAGTATTTCCCGACTTGTTCCATAACGGACACTTGAAAATCATTTTGTTCCCCAATAGCAATAACTTCCCCAGGGTACAGCTTTCCGTCGTAATCAACTTGGTACCACTCACCAACATGCACTGTTAAATTATACTCCTTAACATGCCTACTTATGACAAAAGCAGACACATTACTTGAAGTTACATCAAAACAATGCATTTTGGCAATTCCATGAATGGCACAGGCATGATCAAAAATGCTACATGTATTAAGAGAAGTATTTCTCTTATCAATTTCTTGTTGCGAAAAATGTTTCACAGAAACATTTTTCATACCAACAGCAGCAGAAACAAATGATTTGGCATCCGATACAATTGTCTTCTTGTTCGGACCTGACCCCAGACAAATCGTTTCACTGATCCACCTATTCCATCTACAGGGCCTTTTCCGTGTGATGTTGCAAAATAATTCCACCGTAGGGTTACCTTGTGTTTCGCTTGCAGTGGTTGAATTGCAGCAACAATAAACCGGTTCTTGAACTGTGATGCTGGTCCATCAGACCAAAGTGAAACAAATGTTACTGTTTCTGGTAGTTGCTCTAGCACTTCATCAATGTACGAAACTACGGTTTCTTTAGAATGGACCAGATTATCAGACACTAAAACACGTGAATGGACTTCCTCCCCAAACCATTGGGCTATTGTGAATAGGCTCACCTGTCTCTGGTTCCAGTGAGCACTCTGGATTTCGTCTTGGGAGACACACGTATAGTTCTCAGAAAAATCTATTTGGATTACAGCCTCAAGTGGGGAAGCTTTCATTCTATCATCTTTGTTTGTAGCTGCTTGCTGGCGCTTGACATAGCAATGCTCAATAAATTGTGGAATAAGACTGCAAAAATACTCTGTCAGCTCTTTAACTGTACCTTGCTCAATGACTTTTAGTATTCTTTTATCAGTATTAGACATTCTCCAAACATACCATGAACTTTCATTCTCACAAGCATCTTCATCAAGAATTAACTGATATTTCTGCTTGAATCCTTCAGCATCTTTGCAAGATGAGCACTCATTTAACCAGCATTTTTCGGTTACTGTCTCACACAACAAAGAAGCAGGAAAATCATGGGTATAGGATGGAAATGTTCGACACACCTTGTGCAGTGCATCAACTGCAAAGATGAAATTTTCGTGGTACCTGCAAAGGCATACATTGTGAGGCAGTTTATTTGTGAGATAAACATGCTTGGGTCGCATTTCTGCAAACTTGGATTTTCCAACTTTTATTTCCGGAAACTCGTTACAAAAGAGGGAAAATGTTTCCATTATAGAGCTTGTCAAATGACGGACTTGCATCTTGTTTTTTTTGCCATCGACTCCTTGAACTAAACAGTAATCTTTCATTCCTGGTGCCTGACGGCTGACATCATCCCGCACATAAAATGTTGTTATTATTTTAATAGTTTCTTCAGGTATTTCATTTGACCTCCGTCTTTTAGAACTGGTTGGTGTCTCATCGTGTAGCTCGTCGTTAAAAAGTATATGTCGCACACGCTTTCTTCTGCGAGGACTGGATGGCAAACCAGCATCAAGCATTCTTTTTGCCCTGGTAGTGGCTTTAGCAAAAGCCATAGCACTTCTAAAAGGTGATGGCCCATCTGATGCCAAAGCAGCCTTCTTTGCTCTGAACTTAGCCACACGTTTTCTATTAGCAACTTTAAGAGCATCAATCTTCTGCTTCTTCAAAGCTGGTGGCAGAGCTAGAATTTTCTCTTTTCTTTTACTTTTACTTCTTTTCGAAATTTCATTTTGTTTGTTTCTGTATGAGGTGTATTTTCCCTCGGCTTTCAGTTTTTCTAGGTACTTTCTCTGTCGTTCGGCCATTTCTAAAAGCAGGATGCAAATGTGAATGATATTTTAAAATTATTTTTAAATAATAAGCAATTATATATTTTGTTTTTAAAACTAAAATGCTTTAGACCTGGTGGTGTAAAATATGCCTAGTAAATAATAATATATAAATAATAATATATAAATAAATTATTATAGCCTAGGCCTAGGCCTATGCGGTGTTTTCAAATTATAGAATTTGAAATAATTAACACTAACAATATAAGAAAAAAAAACTTAAAAATTGTGATTAAATATAAATGTATACTTATTCTTACCTTCTTATCTTCACAAAAGATTGTACCAAATTTGATAAATCTCACCAGATTTAGTGTTTTTTATTTAATGAGCTCTTACTGTATAATGATTGATTTTTCAAATGATTTAACTGCAAAAAGGTCGTTGCTAGGGATTGTGCTGCCCTCAACAAACCTAATGCTATAATTATTATACTGTACTGCCTCCAAATAAGGGCCAAATCACACATTGTATTATGAAATTAATGTATATACTAATTCTGGGACTAATTCATAACTAATGATAGATTAATTACTATTTTACTTTACAAAAAAAAGAGTTTTAGTAATGTCACTCGCATTACATTGTCCATTTTTGAACGTCACTCGCATTACATGTCACTCGCATTTCACTTTTCAATGTCTCAACAATTTTGTATTTACGGGAATTTTTTATTTTTTTTGGTCAAATTTTAATTGTTCAAAGTAGTATAGCTAAATTATAAAATTTCATTAAAAAAAATTATCATCATGATGGTATAAAAAAAAAAATAATTTTTTTTGTCACTCGCATTACATACCCTAATATATAACAGAATATACACAGCACTCCTATATGGGATATTCAAGATTTGTAGTTATATCATATTTTCCATACATCTTAAGTGTACTATACATGTTACTTTATAAATATTGCTTTGGTGGGGAAATTAAGTTAAGTTAACGTAATTACCTATTTTTCACACCTAAAAAAAAAATATATATTCAACATTGAATAAACGTAATTTTTTGGCTACAAAAAGTCATAAATGAATTGAAAAAGTTAAAAACCTAGTTCCCACATATTCAAAGAGTAACATAAACACAAATTTTGAGCTGACTAATTAATTTGAATTTTTTTGGTCATGTCCATGTTTGCATGGAATTGCCCAGCTAGTTTTTAGAGAGAGTGGTGTTATGTTTCATGTCATGTGACACAAACTTCAGTATTAGTCTTTATTATAGACCAACAGTCTGAAACCTCTCTTTTTGTTGCATTTTTGTATTATTTATCGTCAAAGACAACCAATTGAACGAGTTTTAAGTGTTAATTAAAAAAAATAATAGCGGTGATTTCATTCTTATGTAGGCCTAGAATAGATTTTCTTGCATAGAAATGTAGGTATACTGTTATGATTGTGAATTGAACAAGCGTGACGTTATTACCTTATTTGGTATTCTACGCGCAAAGTACGCCCTCAATTTGTTACTTTACGCGGTCCTATCTAAAACTTTTATAGCAATGGTCTAACAGTGGTGACTTTAGTAAGACCGTCTATCTAATAATGCCGGCTTTAATCGGGGAGTTAAGACCATCAGTTAAGACTGTAGCAATCCGCCCCTGCTCTGTGGTAGCAGCAACAATGGCCTTCATAATATGGCTCGTAATTTGGGTTTACCAGAAATTGAAAATGAAGAGGATATTGATATAGGGGATGCAGGGGACAACAATGGACGTGCAATCAGGCAGATGGTTGCAAAAGCAATTGCTAATTAAATTTTGTTTTGTAAAAAATGTTTATACTGTATAATTGTTAAAGGTTTATTAGATTCAAAATAATTATGGCGCTGTCATAACAGCATCATCATTGTACTTAATACAGGTATTAATATATTAAAGATTTTTAAATTATTTGTAAATGACTCAAAATATGCTAAAGTGTTATAAAACTGTAACACAGAGGTCAATTTTTCATCTTTAACCTTTTTTTTTTTTTATAACCTGAAATTGTTGAGTAAAAACATATCTTTCAGGCAATACTAAAAAAAAGATAAGTCACTGAACATGAACTTCAAAAAATGTATTTTAATTTCATTGGTGTAGCAATTGCGTGTGTTAGTTTTGACGGACACAATTTTGTTGTTTTTCTTGAACAAATAATAAAATTATCATAACTATGTCTTATAATAATTTATTTAATTATGTTTAATATATACTACATTTCAAAGTATAAATGCGGAAAAAAAAATTCTCAATAATCACATAAAAGTGTTTTTGTCTTTAAAAAATTAGCATGCAATTGGTGAAAATTTATTATGCCGTTTTAATTGTACTTTAATCACTGTAAATCCTTTGGTTATTAACTATTCTTGATAGAATGGCAGAAAGTCATAATGGCAAAATGTTTTATGAGGAAAAATAATATCAAATGGCATACCTTTGAAAATAATGACATTATTTGAGGTGTACTTGCGTGTGTTAGTTTGACAGACACTACGCTTGCGTGTGTTAGTTTGACAGACGAAGCTGTGGGTGTGGGTGTGTGTGTGTGTGTTGTCTGGAAAACACTATTGGGCATGTAGTTTGAGAAAAAAATTTATAAAAGTACACTTTAGGTGTGAAGGTTGGCTTTTTATTAAAAATTACCAATATTTTAAGGCAAAACAAAATTTTGGAAAGTATTTTATAAAATCCAAATACCGTTATGTAATCTCCGACATACAGTAATTTTCACTTGGCAAATTCAACTACCGGTATACAATACTTGCAGGTATAAAAACACAACTAAACATGTCATCAAAATGGTTTGAAATATTTAAATTGAAAATCAATCTGAAACAATTATCTTAATTGCCTAATTATTATACAGTCAACATGAAAACGTGCATGATGCATAAATAGAATAATTATTGTGTTATTGATTGAGTTAAGTTAACACACTGACGATGGCTGGCATTCTCTCTTTCTTGAAAACTTTTCCACTCTTCTGAATCTTTTTTTAATCTTTCTCTATATAATTTTGAATGGACGGCACCTCTTGAATTAGTTTTCGGGGTTGGTGAGCCCTTATCTTTATTATCTCTTCCATTTTTACTTTTATTTTTAAAACCATTCTGAAAATACAGCAAGTACAGAAAAAAATATTAATTTTGTATTTATTTTATTAATATTTTTATTTATTATATTAGTAAATCTATATGTTTTATTTATTTAATATTTCTTTAAATATTTTTATTTATGTTAGTACATTTGATGTATTCTTTTATATTTTAATTTGTTTTATTTCTATTTGTTTTAATTTAGTATACTTAATTATTATTGAGTTAATACTAATTAAATAGCCTGTTAGTTACTTAACTATATTTTTATTATAGGTATTAATATTTATAGTATCTATTTATTTATAATTATATTGGACTAAATGTTATACTTCAAAATTATTTTACCATGCTAATCATCAACACACAAAATGAAACTAAATTGTTTAATTCCATTAAATATTTTTTTTTATGAAGTGTAAAAGCTATTAAAATACGCTATTTGTAATTGAAATGAAATACACGATCTGCCAAATCCTTATATACACGGCCGCCGTCCGTCAAATATAACGCACGAGAGCCTTTAACAAACATTCACTTGTTCGCCAGCGCTCCTCCTGAGACGGAATACCAGCGATTGCTACTTGTTTGAAGTAAAGTTATAAAACCTAGGAATTACATGTATTAAAACTTGAAAAGAACATTCCATGATATTAAAATTAACTAAAATCTAACCAATAAATATGTCAAGGCCTAACGCACGGAAGAAATATCTGTCAAATATAACGCACGATTTAGAAAGGTCAGTCAAAACATTGAGCAAATTAGCCTAGGCGTGTGCCTATCGCTGTCGCTTGAGACAGTTCGCCCTAATAGCCGTACCGAGGTAATTATTAGGCCTAAAATACCACTAGAATTAAATATATAAAGCCTAAACTATGTATTTATGTTCTAAATGTATTTATTTATGATTTCTAATAATGTTAAGTACTTACGTGCGTTATATCTTGCGTGCGTTATATTTTTGACAGGAACTAGTTTTCGTTGTTTAGCGACGCAAGTTTACATTCTGTGAAGAATTTTTGCAGCGGGAAGCCATCGCGGGAGCTATATTTGTAGGCTGCCATGTAGTATCGTCTGTTTGCTCATTCTCGGCGGTAATGACAGGAAAACATTGCGTTTTTTAAATCAGGATTTATATACAATTAAATTACATTACATTTAAAATCCGATGCATTATATAGAGTAAACATATCCTTGAATTGTTTAACATTTTGGTTTTCGTATTGCCGTTGTTCTAGGCCTAACCCAGCCTAGGCCTAGTCAAACTTGATTGTTGACGGACACAGTAACGCACGTCAGCACAAGCAAAGATATTAATTTATTATACAAAAATAAAATATTGTGGTGTCAATATATTGATTTTATTTATTGTTTATACATGTACTTCCAATATCCCAATCAATATTTTTTATTATACTTCACAATTATCAAATATAAATTGGATTATGAAGTGACACTCAAAATGTTGGTGTGAGAATAGGCCATTATCACAACAAATTTGAAATTTAAAAAAAAATTAGTGGGTGAAGTGAAATGAAACTGTGTAAGTTATACCGTTGCATGTTAAACTATCTATTAATTCCCTACACATATTAGTGTATAGTATATAATATTTTTTATAAATACAAATTAAAATGGCATTTTATGTAACACCTTACTTAGCATATTTTGACTCAAATACCAATTGAAATTTAATGAATTATTTATCAAATTTATCTAAATTGTATATAAATTGTAATTTACTCAGGTTGAAATTTTCAGACCGTTTGGATAGAGTGCTCAATACCAAGGTAGAGCATAAATAAATAAAATAACAGCAGAAAACTTGGTTACTTCATTGTTTTAATCACTACAAATTTGTTTCGTACGACCAGCATGTAGCTGGCCGCACTCTTCAGGTGAAATATAAAACGTAAGTGACACAGTTGTCTCATAGTGCTTAATAGAAGTGAGTCATCGGGAAGTCGTATACAATAGCCTATTGTTTTAGATAAACTGTTTGGATCTGCAATTTAGTAAGAATTTTTTCCTATGTCTACAAGTAGAGACTAACTCGTTCTTACGGTTCAGTGAGCATAGCTCTGGTTGACATATAATAACATACTTTTCATATATACATAAATTACATCTTTTGTTAATATTTGAGTAAGGTTTGCATTTCTTTACAATTTTCCATTTAATTGAGTAATTTGTTTTAGAGTCTTTAAGTGTCCATATATATTTACTGAGTTCCGTTGCACTTCTTAGTTTTTCGTTCCGGAATGAAGACGTATGGTTTCTGTATCTATAGTTTTAAACTGGTTTTCAGTTAGTCCGACATATGTTTCTTCTTTTGATGAATCTTCTCTCTTTACTGTAGCTTGGTAAACTACACCTTTTGTTAGGCAGTTACCTGGGAGCGGGCATTCATTGGGATTGCGGCAGTTACATCCGCTTGTTTTCGCGTTGGTTTCAGTAGACTTTTCTTTGGCTATCACATATTTGTTGTGTGCGTTAATTACTTTGTCTACGCTGGGCATGCAACTATAGCTTAGTTTCAAGGTATTTTTGTTAAATATTTTTCTGAGCTTGTTGCCGGCAGGAAAACAATCTTCTACTATAGCTAAAAACTTGTGGCCGATGTTGGTTGCTACGTTTTTGCTGAATGGTGGGTTAAACCAAATTATGTTTCTGGTACGTGATTTTTTGGGCTTCTGCTGTTCAGCATTGAACTAAAGTTGATGATTGTATCCACTTTTTTTGAGGGCTTCCTGGTATAGGGGTGCAGATGCATGAAATGTATCTTTGTCTGATGAGATGTCAGAAAGGCGTCTATTTATAGCAAGTGGGATGTTTCGGATAATAGATGGAGGATGGTTGCTGTCATGGTGCACGTAGGTTGGTTTGTTGTTAGGCTTAGTGAAAGGTCGGAAGATCCCTGTCCTTAGGTCGAACGTTACATCCAAATAATTGACTATTTTCTTGTTAGCTTCAATTGTTAGCTTGAGGTTGTTCTCCTGGAAAATCTTACAAATATCTTTCTTGATTAGCTCAATCGTTTTGGCTGATTCGCGAAACGCGGCTAGGCCATCGTCGCGGTATAGACCAATTTGGTTGCCATATTTGTTAGACAGTTGCGACAAAAGATATGTACCTACGATTTCACAGATTTCAGCACCATCAAAGCTTCCCATTGTGACGTCAAACACAGGTTGGTTTTCAGTTCCTTTTTTGCACCATGTAGCGTTATCATGGAAAAGGAGTGACTTTTTCGCTTGGATAATAATATTTGTTTCTTCATCGGAGATTGCTTCAAACTCGGAGGCGAATTCAAGGGCTTTTTTAAGTAGGTCACTGGTTATTGACGGGTAGAAATCAACTATGTCGAAGCAAATAAACGAGTGCTTATCCTTGTTTTGAATGTTCTTATACCATTCGATAACAGAATTAGTGTTCTTCCATTGATTTAATCCTGTAGACGCTATTATTTTCTTATTTATTCTTTCAAGGATTTGTTTACTTACGATGCCAATTTCTGATTTCGATGGGTTGATCAATCTACATGTCGGGTTGTTCTCGAAGTTGGGTTTGTGGTCTTTCAGTGTTATAAAAGCTTCCTTCTCGGCTAAACGCTCGATTCTGCTTTCCAATTTTAGTTTTGCGGCGGTTTCATATTCATCTCTGGCTAATTTAGAAGTTGTGCTTTTGTTCGTCTTCTTATAAGATTTTGTAACATTGTTGTTGAGTAGATTGTTGTATACTGGGGTATCGACTCGATAAAAATTCGTTGTTTTGTCGGCGGGTATTATTAGCTTGTTGTCTTTTTTGATTTTGTTGACATCTTCTAGCAATTTATCTTGGAATTCGCTGTTGCAATTCTTGAATTGAACATTTCTGACAAGATTTAACATTTTTTCTTCAAATTCACAAAGCTCCACTACGGGTTTCGGAGATGTAGATGTTTTAAATCCATACGTTTCATTCTTTGTTGATGTTTGCGGTTGCGGGTTAAGGAAAAAATATGCTTTCCAGCGAACTCTTCTAAGGAACGACTCAGTCTTCTCGATTAAACACTTCAAATAATCCTGTGGTTGTGCCAGTGGGATGTTTTTAGTGGAGTATCCAAGGTTAATGCGTTCCATATTGATCTGGAGAGTGCTCGACATTTAAGGAGCGTAAATTGTAATTTATATATAATATATTAAAGATTTTTAAATTATTTGTAAAAACCAATGGAAATTTAACGAATTATTCTTCAAAAATTGTAACTTGGAACTACAATACAGCTAGCTCTAATTCACACTTTTGTGTTGCAACTTTATAGTATTTGGCCTCGTCATTTAGTTTAATTTTCTCTAATTCAATTTTCTTCACTTCCTTTTGAGCTAATACCATCTGCCACTTTAAAAAAGATTGGTATGTGTCATCATCTTCAACATGTTTGGTTCTTTTCCTCTTCGGCTCTGCTGGTTCTTGAGATGATGTCGAAGGAATATTGGTAGAAAGCTCTAATAACGATGACAATGGTACTTAACAATACATAAATTCTTTAATAAAAATTTTTTATGAATCTATAAATGTTACTAACTTACTTACTTACTTACTTGGGTTTAGAGGCTAGAAGTGTTGCTTGTTTGCCCCTCATTACTTCTCCAGTGTATCTGATGTAAGGGTCGTACTTCATTGGGTGGTTTGTCCAATATTTTTCAAATGCTGATTTGAATAGGTTTATTGTATTGGCTTCAACATATGCCCAGGTAGAGAATTCCAATTATTTATGGCTCTGAATGAAAAAGTGGTTTGTCTGGTCCTAGTTCTGCAACGTTGTTTTTTAATTTTAAAAATATGTCCCCTTGTTCTTTGAGTTCTCATCCATATCAAAAAACATTTTGGCATCAAGGTTATCAAATCCTTTTATAATTTTGAATTATGTTTTTTTTCCTAAATAATTTATCAATGAATGCTTCACTGAAACCCCAATATGACCGTGGTTGCTGTGCATTCAATTCCAACATTGTTAGATACAAATAAACTTTTCTGTCATACAAAACATATGGTTGGTAATAGGATTTTGGTTTTCATACTCAGAAGCAGAAGCTTAAAATAGAAAATGAAAAGAATAAAAAAAAAAAATGTATTATTAATATTATATCGATATTACCTGCTTGAGGTAATTAATATTTCCCAAAGCACTGAGGGATATATATATTCCTGAGAGAAAAATATAATTCCTAGGGGGAAGTCAAATCTTATATTTCACCTATTTAAAAGGCGATATCTGTTATATATAGCCAAAATAGGTAAAAATAATAAAATGAACACATTATTTATTAAATTAAAAATTTTTTTTATTAAACTATTTACAGACGAAATGATCGATTGTTCATGAATTGGTATTAATTATTAGTAATATATACAATACAATTATTCAAGTTCAAGGTGAATTTTGCTAATGTCCATTTTGTCCAATTATTAAAGTTTACTGTTATATTTCAATTATAAATGTTGACATTGCAACCATGGAAATTGTATGTCAGACTTTTACTTCAGTCGAATTTATTTGCAACAACATTTACAGTCTGAGGTGATTGAGAAAGTGAAATTAAAGCGGGAGAAATTGATCCTGGACTGGTAGGAAGGAAAGTTTTTTTTGCCTCATCAACATGGACATAATGTTTAATACAAGATGTAGATTTGTGACCAGAAATAAACATCAAAATCAGAATAATTTTTTTAATCTCCAAAGGAGAAATTCATTTGCTCAGAGTTAAAATTATTAAAATATGTATGTATATATATAAAAATATCAATATCAGAAGCTTTACATAGAAATGATTATTGTTACGGGCGCAGAGACAGCATATAAAGTGTAAGACGGCCATACAACTAAACCTCAGAAAACCATTTATTGGCGTTAACATGCTCAATGCCAGCCGTGAGTAAATAGAGAACAAACAATAGCACACTGTGCATTAAATACAGAGTAGTTGCTACGTAATGACAGGAGGACCATGCAATATGCTAATTAGCCATGTGTCACATTGTTATAAAAAGTACCATAAAAACAATGGATATAAAGAGAAGATATGTACAAATAAATACATTTAAAAACACTCCCCAAAACGAACATTCATAAATACAATTAAAAATATCATTTTCGTCGTCATTATTATAATTATTATTACCATCACTATTGTTATATTTTTTATTTCAATGTGTTACTGTGCATTATCTCGTGATTCATATTGAAAAACATGATGTTCATTATTGGGACAAATGAATTAAGATAACAATTAGTGTGGGAGTATGGCAGTCACATCCTACTACTTCTAGGTATAATAGAACTAATCATAAAGTGAAAAACTATTATCATCTCTGTTAAACGATCGATCCTCACAATTTCCTGTTTCAACAAGTTACAGTACTACTCTCCACACTGTAATACAATAAGCCCATACACCACAAATAACGGATTGGTAGAACATTTATTTAGATTGTTATAAATAATTTTACGTCTGACATAAAAGTCGTTGATTTTACGAAGGCAATACAAATGAGTGTTAAGGTTTTTTCATTACACATCTCCCCATTTAAGTTGATCATCAAAAACGACCCCTAAATATTTATAATGGTTACCTTTTTAATACGAATTTTATTAATTTACAACCTCATCAGTCTCTATTTTATTTTTGCGAAAATCAATTCTTTAGTTTTGGTAGTACTAAGTTTAAGGTAGTTATCATCACAATACTTAACAAAGTTAACAATTTCAGTCCTATAATGACTGTCGTTATCGTACTTTATTAGCCCAAGCAGTATCATCAGCAAACTTAATTACTGGACATCATTAATCACATCATTTAATTTTACAAACTGCTGGTGATTAGAAAGGAAATCGAAATTGAAAATTCATTCGCAACACTGATACCAAGTAATTTATGAGTGAGGAGATGGGGTTGTATCTTATTGAATGTTGATGAGAAATCGTAGTACATTATCCTTACGTTATTACCTTTACTAGAATTACCAAAATGTGAATATAATTTATATTAATTTACTTAATTTATATACAATTGAGTCTTCCATGCTACGTTTGCTGGAATATGCAAATTTGCCTCAGCGGCCTCAGCCGGTTTATTATCATTTTCTCACACACTTTCATGGCAAATGACATAAGCGCAATAGGCCTTAGGTCATTCATGCATTTGATGACCGATTTCTTTGGAATAGGAACTATACAAGAGGTTTTTCATATGTTGGGAATGAACAACATTCAGAAACAAAACATTCAGAATCTAAAACGTAAATTGTTGTTCCTGCTTCTTTATTTAATAGTCTGTATTTTGTTTCCTAATGTGGTTTTCCACACTGCAATATTGTGGCATACCTCATCAATATCTTTAACAATAGTCTTTGGATGCAGCCAAAATGCATTATTTTTAGGATTAAGATGTAAATGTACTTACAATACGAATCTACAGGGAAATCTGGAGATGAGTTTCATACATTCTTTCCGATTGACTACGAGAGTCATAGCATCGCCATGATGATTCTTATACCCTATTCAGACGTGCATCCTATTGTGATTCGTTGTGATGTAATGGATGGTAATCGGTTGGTAGTTACTCCCAATCGCAATTTTGGGACGTATTCAGATACAGGTTTCTAAAATAGCCAACATAGAACTGTTTAATACTTGTCAAAATCACACCTGTAACACTCACCTTCAAAGAATGCAAATTATTAGTACAAATTACATGAAATATGCAAATTAGGAAATGAAATTACAGGTTCCTATATATCGAAAAACACTAAGGCGAGCGAGTTGATTTTAATAACTTGTTCAGAATGTTATTATTATTATTATTATAGGACCGCTTTGTAATTCCCAAAATCACATCTTTGTCATACACCTGGAAAGTATGCAAATTATTAGTACAAGTTACATGAAATATGCAAATTAGGGGGTGAAATTACAGTCTTCCCATATCTCGAAAACCACTCATGCTAGAGAGTTGATTTTTTCAAGGCCTTATTCAGAATTCATATTTAGGACACTGTTGGCTGGTTTGTTACACATGGTGCTTTCAGCTACATCATATAAGTTCTTAAATAGTGGCTTGATGTTGTTGATTGCTTTTAGTTTAAGAGACAGGTTCTCACAGTATTCGCATAGGCAACCTATATACTTTTCTTGTGACTTTAATTTAACATGTTGAGGTTGGTGTCTATAGAAATTGATGAAGAATGGATTATCTGGAAAAGCTTTAGTGAACTTGGTATGAGGCTTCTGATATCATTATCAAGGACATTTCAGGGCTTTAACGATCTCTTGCTAACTAATTTTTTTGTCAGGAAGTTGGTTAGAGTTTGTTTCGTAAAATTCTTGTATCAATTGATTGTTGTAAGAGGCTACAGCTACACGCGTTTTGGCATTTGTAGCTTTCTGCTTACACCAAACTTCCTGCTAGCTGCCCTTTGAAGTTTTGGCCTTCTTCATCACATTACAAAGGCAGCTGGCTACATTCTTTCTCAATGCAGAATAAAGGAAGGACCCAATAAATCGTTATCGCCAACGCACCATCCGTTATTGTCTTAGGGTTTCGGGAACTCGTAAGTCGGTGTTAGTGCGAGCTTCCAGATCCTGACTAGATAGTTTGATCGTGCGTCGTATATGTTGATGCAAGCATCTACGCGACGGTGGAAAGTTAGCTAAATCAATTTTTTTTTTTAACACTGATTATTCCATCTTTTTCCTTGCATTTCCTGCAAAGAAAGTCAAATTGGGATCCATAAAACAGGCATGTGAACTCTTCCAGTTTCAACACTTCTTCAGCCCACGAATTTCACGTCGGCAATCGGCAATTGCCGACCTTATTGCCGACCTTAAATTGTCAGAGGACGGCAAGAGATTGCCGACCTTGAAACTAGGCTAGAGATCCCTCCTTTCAAGCCTCCTAGCAACAACATGGTACTTTAAGGGATCGTATCATTGAAATTTTAACAGGCATATTCACCACCATGTTGTGTTTAGTTAACAAACCATGGAATTAAGATGATCCCTGAATTCACTCAACCATTACATCATGTTGTGTGTGTGTGAGCTGCATGCTCCTATCAAGCTGGCTGGGCACAGTGCTGTGCAACAGACCTGTGTAGGGGAATACCCTGTTATGCCAAGCAAGCAACCAGGCTATGCTCTGTGTACGGCTAGCTCCAGAACCACGATGTTCAGCAATTATCAAATAGAATTTATCTTGTAAATTTTAGTGTTAGGTTTTTATATTTTAGTTAATTTTGCGGATCAACTGCCGTTTTGGCTCCGGAGTTTTTTTTAGGGTTATTCCATTATTAAAGTGGGGGTGTGTGGTTATGAATATTGTGTGCAGGTACGTCAATAGAAATGACATTGAGAGCCCTCTTCTGTCAGTTGACTGGTTCCCGGTCTACCGCCTTGTAATTGACTTAATCATGATCGAATTCCAACAACTTAAAAATATACAAAATGTTTACATAATTATATAACAATGTAGATCTATCTAATAATGTTTTTATTTTTTTGCAGATAAAGGAGGATCATCAATAAAATAAAATGATAACAATTCCAGGCATTTAATATACGGTTTACTGATAAAATATAATGTACCAATGAAATAAACCTGGTGTTTTGAAACATATTTTAATAACTTTTGCCGGCCTAGCGCCTTTGTGTATCTAAATCTATCTAATCTATCTAAATAATTAAGTTAGTACAGTATTAACAAATAGAGGGTTAGGGTTATGTATAATAAAATGATAGAAATGAGGCATTATCTAATAATGTTTTTATTGATTTTTTTTTCTGATTTTTATAGTTTTAAAATTCAAGTACCGTTTTTATAGCGTTATGTATCCTGTAAATGCTAACCTAAAAACGTTATCTGAATGTTTCTTTTTACGTTATAGAAATGTAATAAAATAACGGTTATAGTGAACCTAAACATTAACCAAACACTAACATTAGAAAACCACTATGTGTTTGCTGGACTGCCACAATGGAACAATAGACCTAGGTATGTATGTTAAACAAAGAAATCACGTCAAAGCAGGGTGGAGACGGAATTTTAAGACAAAGGCGTTCTATACAAATGCAAATCTGGTGGTGGAATACAACATGATCAATGCTGACAGAAATTCACGTAAACTCTGCAGTAAAAAAAATGTAGAAACATTATTTGCGTATTAAATCACTATATAAAATGTTCAGCTTGTTTAATTAATATACTGTACAATAATAACCGTACTATGATTTTCTTTTTTAACCTGTTTTGAACGTCTCTTTTATCTACTACAAGGAATAATTTCGCCAGTGTGGCATAGCAAAAAGCTATACAAAACAACCTTATTGCTACACATTTCGAAAATTGTGTAGCAAAAAATACAATACAAAACTATGTTTCTCGACTAAATCAGTTTGATTAGCAATTTTGCTAAAATTTTGAAATGAAATTTTTCACTGTACTACAGACTCCCACTTGTAATTTTAATGCTTGTCGATATATGATTTCTATACTGTACTTACTGTTTATTACAGCTCATACATAGTTGCTATTCTCTTGAGGCTCAAGACGACCAAATAGACAGTTTGATATCCAAGTACAACTTGTAACTAGAATTTAATTCGTCACTTTGACGAATTATAGGTGATCATTTTTATCATTTTATTGACATTCATATTTTTTAAACATGCACCTACGTTAACATACAATCGGAAAATGTTGATGTATGCCACCCTCATAGTGCTGAGTTGTGCCTTTTATATGCCATACAATATGTACAGTATATACTGTACTGTGTATATCTATATACAGTGTAGCATAGGTGAAATTACGGGACCCACATCATGTTCTAATTTTTTGGTATGATGACGTTGTCAAAATAAACTTGAAGATAACAATATCGAAAGATAATGAATTGAGTAATAAAATATAACAATTGGATGAAAATTTGGCACGTAGAAGGGCGGTGCGCGCTATTTAAAAATTGTATAACTTTTACGAAAGCGATGAAAAAAATACTTTTTAACTTCAACTGGCCATACGGTAACGTCAAAACATCCAATAGGCTTAATTTTTATATGAATTAATATAAGCTTCGCTTGACGACGTTACACAAATGTCAAAATGTTAACATAGTTCACAAAATGTTATGTTTGCAAGTTTCAGAGAAAAGCGTTGCGCAAAAATCATACAGAAAGAAAGAAGAGAAATAAAAAGTTGATGATGATTTCGTACAATCACAAGAGGTTATCAGCAACTTCGTTGCGGATAACCAATAAAGATTTGATACAATAACAATAGGTGATCATTTTATTCTAAATGATCACCTAATTATGAATATTAAATTCCTGCTTCCAGACAACGTCACACTTGGGTTTAATCAGACCTTAAAAAACCTAGTATTTTATTTTCTTTACCAAAATGATTATATATTGTACCGTTACTACTGTATTATTCCAACACGTAATTGCTATTCTCTCTCTCTCTCTCTCTTTTATTTCTAGGCGTTTTTTAAAGATAAATCAGTCCTTAAAAACCTAGCTATTTTGGTTTGAAATAATCATAACCTATTGTACCGTTATGTTGATTTGTTAAACAGTACAGTACATAAAATTTCATTAAATTCAATCTTCAATTTGAATGAAAAGGCTAAACGGTAGTGTTTCAAATTTTGAGTATAAAAAAAAAAGGTTGGGAAGAATAAATATTAATAAAATATATGTAATCAGGTTAAGAAACAAAAACCGCTGTAGCATAGTTTTACTTTTTTTTATCGCTGCACAAAGGTGTCTCATTGAAGCTTACAATATTACATAATAAAGCATATAACAATATCACTCATGCCGACATGGAGCTATGTATACAAACTAAAATATGGCACATGTATATAAACCAAGATCAGTTGTCTTCAAATCACTCATTTTTCGAAAAACTTTCAACTATATTATAGGCCTACAACTCCGATATTTTACTGCGTTCTCGATTTGATTTTACTGCGATTTAAACCAAGGACCATGCTGCCGAAGATAGGACCACATTTGTTTAATGGATTTGATGACTACCTGGACTTTTTCCAACGAAGGGGTTTTTATCCAACTGCCAAGGATTGCTCGTACTGTAATGTACCAATGTACATGTCTACTCGTAACCGTAAGTGTTCTCATCATTAATTATTATAATTACATTTAAAAAACGTAATTTAAATATTTATAACCTGTACCATTATATGTATACTTATGCCTTTATTATAACCTGCATTTTATGTGCAATTATTTAGTAATTTTATGTACCATTTATTCAGTTACTGTAATGTAAGTTAAGTAATTAATTAATTGTAAGTAAATAATGATGTAATTTAATAAAAAATATTTATATTATTGAAATGAATTTCTAAATAAAAATACATTGTCAATTTAATTTTGTTGTTGTTATGTTTGGTTTATTTTTTGCTATCCTATGTATTATGATAATTTTGCTATTCTATGTATTAGAATATTTATATATAACAGCATATCAAAATCTTTTAATAAAGAAACTAAACAAAATTTGTAAAAAGTATACATGAATGATTTGCATTTGTATAGAACGCCTTTGTCTTAAAATTCCGTCTCCACCCTGCTTTGACGTGATTTCTTTGTTTAACATACCTAGGTCTATTGTTCCATTGTGGCAGTCCAGCAAACACATAGTGGTTTTCTAATGTTAGTGTTTGGTTAATGTTTAGGTTCACTATAACCGTTATTTTATTACATTTCTATAACGTAAAAAGAAACATTCAGATAACGTTTTTAGGTTAGCATTTACAGGATACATAACGCTATAAAAACGGTACTTGAATTTTAAAACTATAAAAATCAGAAAAAAAAATCAATAAAAACATTATTAGATAATGCCTCATTTCTATCATTTTATTATACATAACCCTAACCCTTTATTTGTTAATACTGTACTAACTTAATTATTTAGATAGATTAGATAGATTTAGATACACAAAGGCGCTAGGCCGGCAAAAGTTATTAAAATATGTTTCAGAACACCAGGTTTATTTCATTGGTACATTATATTTTATCAGTAAACCGTATATTAAATGCCTGGAATTGTTATCATTTTATTTTATTGATGATCCTCCTTTATCTGCAAAAAAATAAAAACATTATTAGATAGATCTACATTGTTATATAATTATGTAAACATTTTGTATATTTTTAAGTTGTTGGAATTCGATCATGATTAAGTCAATTACAAGGCGGTAGACCGGGAACCAGTCAACTGACAGAAGAGGGCTCTCAATGTCATTTCTATTGACGTACCTGCACACAATATTCATAACCACACACCCCCACTTTAATAATGGAATAACCCTAAAAAAAACTCCGGAGCCAAAACGGCAGTTGATCCGGATTTTGCTAGTTCTTTTTGCATAACATATAGCTAGGGAGGCTAGGCCTTAGGTTAGCAAGAGGTTAGGCCTTGGTGAATTTTCTATTTTTAGAACTGCCGAGACTGCCGACCTTGGCGAATTTAAGGTCGGCAATTTTTTGCCGACCTTTTTTCTGAATTTCGTGGGCTGCTTCTTCTATTTCCAACTTTCTCCTACTTTCTTGAAAACCTCTCCAAATTTTAGATATTTTTGACAAGTTTTAATGGCCTTTAATTTTCCTTTTCCATTGAACGCGCTGGTCGTGTCGCACTGTGTGAATACATGTAGCCCTAGCATGGCATTACATCGACTTGGGGTGATTTTAGTGGCTAAACTGGTGAGATCGGTTATTCGTCGATTCCTGCCACTGCCTGTATCGAATAGGACTTTTGCATTAATGGACGAAACAAAATGTAAAAATATAAAAAAACATCGCTGTCTGGAGAGCGAACAATAATGCGATCATGTCGCAATAATGTGATTGTCTGGTACAATTTCATCTATTGTTGTGGCCTCAACTCTGTATTGGTATGAAAGACTTTTGTATGTTTCACCTGAAATTAACAATCTTTTTGACAAATGAATGGTTATTTGCAACTACAGTTGATCAAATTGTTAGTATACTTGAAAAACCTGAGAAAGGATAAGGGATAGAATTTGATGATTTGAACATGTTTACACACCAGTTGCAATAAAACGAAGCGTACTTGCTAATCTTTCTCCTGGAGAGAAATCCTCTGGTGCCAGTTGGTGTTTTGTTTCTGTATAGTGGGCTTGACCAAACTCAAGAGGTTGTCAAATGTGCCAGTATCCATTCGTAGAAAATTTCTGTAGGATTCCTGGTCCTGAAGCCGCAGTTCTTGAATTAAATTTCCATACGCTCCTTGTTGCTGTCGTTTCAGGATCCAGGGCTTACACCATATTCTGCTGGTTTGTCTTCGCCGCCTTCTTTTTAAGATCGTTTAGCTGCCTTATCACGCATCATTTTCTCATTCATTACTTATGTCCTTATCATAATCCAATTTTGGATTGGGTATCTAGGATTCGATGTAAAAAAAAACCCCTCTTTTTTGCCTGCAAAATGAGAACAAAAAAAAGTGCAATTATTTTATTATCAAGATGTATTGTCTCTGGAAACAAATAATTTTAAACACATTTTTGGTTAAATATTTTGATTTTGATATTGAATATATTCTCTGATTTCTGTATTCATGACATGTCGCATATGCAGCATACCATACAGCATTTTTGCCTATTGGAATTATAGTATGACTAGCAGGTATGTTGGGCAACGTTATAATTTCGTCTCATCTTAGATCAAGATACGCTTTAGTGGCATTCACATCTTGTTTTGAAACGAACACTACACTGATTGCCTTTGTCCTGTTAGATGCTTCTGGTGCAAATATATGACTTGCATTTCATACAGTAAATACAGGAAAATCTTGCTTCAGATCGAGAATGATGCGATCTAGGAAAGTAGCAACTTGATATTTTCCATGAATTAAGTCATCACTTATAATAACTGCATCTTAATGGATATTAAAATAATACAGAATTATTTTTTTTAAACATACCTGTGAGATTGTCATGGTTGTAGGTCATCTCCTACAGAAACAAAAACAATTTATAACATTTATACATTTTAGTTCTTGATACATTGTACATTTGTGTTTTCAAATGTTTTGCTGCTAATATTGGAGTATAGACTTACCTGATGTTGTGGCAATTTCTAGTTGTCCATAATCATCAGCATCATCTGCTAATGAACAACAATAAAATGTTAACAATGTAATGTTTACGGAAATCTGATTTGTGTATGACAAGTGCCATTTCCGGCATCTACAGTTGCACAACTCTTAAACATTTCTTATGACACAGGGACAGCTTGAAATGGAAAATGGGACAAGGATTAATTAATTTTAACACTTAAAAACATTGCAATTTGATAGAAAAAGTCAATCTTAATTTCTCACCTCAACCCCAGCTGGTATAGATTTTTGTTACTAATGTTTTATAAGCTTACCTATGATGTCATTGTTTTCTTCTGCTTCAAAATTTCATCTGCTGATCAATAATAAATAAAAAGTTAACAATTTAATATATTCTTAATATCTATCTGTACATTAAGTGCTTTGATTGCATGCCCTTTTTAACCCATTGACCCCTAAGTTTATTTTGGTTTTCAGGGACCTAAAAAGCATATGTCACATATGAACCATAACTTTTTTTTCTCAATGAAGGAGAAAAGAAAAATAGTGCCAAGGACATTTTCTTTTCAATGTAATCAAATTTATGTTACGACTTACGATGGCAGAGGTGGATTATTTATGAATAAAACTATTTTTTTTCTTCGGAACCTATTTCTTCTCTTCAAAATAAGACCAAACTTGACCATGAATGACCGGTTTCGAAGTTATGAATAAATTAGTAAAATGGTGCATGAAGTGAGGGTATCAAGTTTCTATATAGGAAAGTAGGCTTCGAAAACTTGCATGTATCTGTATTTCGAAACAGTTTCGAACAACATGGTTGCACAGTGATGTATTGTTGCAACTTGCACTTGTCCCATATAAACAGCGTAGTTGTATACATAATCCGAGATAGAATCTGTGAGTGTCCAAATTTTAAATCCGGGCTTGATTGGCTTTAATGGATCATACTGTTTCCCGCTAGAAGCTAAAACAAAATTGTGATTACAGTATAACATTTTTATATTTTTGCGAATATAATCAATCAAAAAGAGGAAACATGTTTTGATATTATAAAATTTTGCATATAAATAATATTAATACAGTGAAAAAAATAAATTACCTATGCCGTCCTTGAAATGTTACCATAGCTTCATCACCGTCAAAATGCTCGTGCAGATTATACTGCACTTGAAATTGCGTGGTAAGGTGGTGAATCACAGGGCGGATCTTGAATAGACGGTCTTGAGCTGGATCTTCTGGAGCTTCATTGTTGTTGTTGAATTGTATGTTCCGTAGTAGCCGGAAGAACCGGTCACGAGGCATGATGTTGGCCAAGGACGGATCATGGAAGAATGGAAGTGTCGATCAGATGTGCTCAAGCACCGTCAGTCTCTTGATGGAAATAATCACCACCATTCCAAAAATGGCTTGAAGCTCCCTGGCTGTCAGCTCCATAAATTGAGTTCCGGGCTTTCTCTGAGTAAAGTAAAGATAGGTCTGGTCTACAATCATCTGCAAGAGAATTTGGTTGAAAAAAAGAAAAAAAATAACTTATTGGTGTCGACAGATACGATGCCATCCATCGAGCTCCTCCTGACTTCTCTGGCGCTCTAGAGCTGCTCTCCCACCACTTCCTCTCGGGGAACAAGCTCCTCTCCCTCTGTCCCCATCTCCCCGTCCTACTCCAGCCCCACCTAAACCCGGGTCTACTTTCCCTCTACATAAATGGGCTCTTCTATCTACACTCCCCCGACCCCCATTGCCACCAATACGGGCCCTCTTGCTCCCAAGTGGACCACCAACTGTGGCTGTGTTCAGGCCACTTGTGGAAGGCCTATCACCACCAGTAGAACCTGACCCATTTGAGGTTACCTCCATATCTTTGACTGTCTCGTCCTCCTCTTCTTGTATGTCCCCCTCCTCGTAGATGGACTCGGTCGACGATGACCATATAGGCCTATGAGGAGCCGCCTCGGGAGCAGGACCGTCGTCCCCACTGTTTGAGTCAGACGAATCCTCATCGCTTTCACTGGGAATGAAAAAAAAAACATCGCGAAAGCAACTTGGAATTAGCCTTTCTTGCGTAGGGCGTTTCTTGGGAGCTTAGTCCGCCATCTGTGAATGATGTGTAGTTTGCAGATAATTAGACGAAAATACGGCAAAATATTATGAAACCAAAACAAGTTTGGTATCAAAATGTCTGGAATTGTCTATTCTATTAGCAAAAAAAAGTATTTATACATAGTATATTGGTTATAAACTATTAGCCGGTGGCAGTACAAATTTTGCGGAAAAAAAGTAAAGGATAATTTTTTTTTGGTTTTTCTGATTAAAAGTATACCATAGAATGTCTATGAAAGGAAAAAAAATCCCCATCCCAGGTCTCGGGCAAAATTTGTTATGCCACTTTTAAATTTTGGCCTACTGTACTGTATATACAGTGACACACACAAATACCTATTACACACACAAATACCTACAAGTGCTAGACAAAAACTTCAGAAAAATGTAAGATTGTTCCTTTATAGCAGTAGTAAAGTCAAAGTCTTTTCCACCAAGTCCATCAATCTCAAAACACAGTAACTAAAGTAACTGAAATTATTGTTTGTATCGGGTGTTTTCAGATAAACTGTGAACACGTACAATATACTGTAGTTTATAATAATTTAGTCTCCTCAATTAAATTCTTTGACATGACTTTATTGATGTGTAAACTGATTAAGACGGTGCAAGTGCCTTTTAAGTCGAAGTTACCATGTAGTCATTTGTGTAGATTTTGCTCATCCATGGTCTAGAGTAGTACCAAAACAAATATACTGTATATAACAATTAACATTAAATGTAATTACAATTGTGATATCCAGAATGGTTTGAGCAGTTAGCTTGCACAATGCAATAATGCATGGCAAATAAGTTATACTGTAGTATAAAACATTTGGTTTAAATAGATTGTTAACAATAGCTTCACTATTACTTTTACAAATAACTTTACTAAACTAAACAGTATTCATGGGTCTTGGCAAAAAAACATAAGAGGGTGGCACGTATCATCCATAATTTAGTATGTTGCTATTGGAGTTACAAAGTTCATATAATTTACATCTACTTTCAAAGCGCATAAGCTTCTTTGTGATTGTATGAGATCTGATTTCTGTATTATTATTCTTTCCACCCTATTTTTGTGCGTCGCGTTTCTGTAAAACCTGTAAACATAACATTTCGTAACTCTGTCATATTTACGTGAAGTTGTGCACCTCCTATTTTTGAAAAACGTCAGAATTGCGCAACGTGACTTGCGTGCGATTTTATGAATTTAAATGATTGATCATAGAAGTCATTTTGTAGTGAGACTTGGTGAAAATGTTAAAAAATCAGAGTCAACTTTCTGTGGATTAAAAATGGCATGTTTCACACAAAGTTACGTGCACACACATTTAAAATTGTTAGATGCGCAAAATTATTTATTATATTTTCTATACGTTTCAGGACATTTTGAACATTTCAAAATTTTCGATTTTTTGGCATAGTGCTTACATGTGCGCACAGCTTGTACATCGATAGAAAGGCCGTTTTTGCAATTGATTTTTCTTCTTCATACCTTCTGTTTTAATTGTAAAATAATGATGCACATGCACGTTAAACTTTAAAAACCGTGCGCTTAAAAATTGCAAACTTATGGTGCTTCAGGAAGAGCGTTTTTTTCAACTTATTTTGTAGTTGCTTTCATATGGCCACTCGAATGACAAAAATAAATTGTTGTTTTTTTTGTCATAGCTCATCTCATTTAATAGAACGCATCTCGCTTTTTTGTATTCCATTTTCCCCCAGTTTTTAAAATTGTCTAGGTTAATCAATTATCTTTCGATTGATTTACAACTATTTTTAATTTGGATGATGTCATCACATCAACAATTTGAATAACGTGGGTCACTTATTTTCATCTTTACAGTAAATTTTAATATGTTCTAGCTTGTCAGAATAAAAGTGGTACTAAAAAATTCCCCCCAAACTTTGTGTAGAGGACTTTTGTGTATTAGGCCTCTCTACTATAAACAGTATTATTATTGATTTGGTTTTTGTATTGTATAATCAATACTTCCATACATGCACGATGGGAAAAATTATTTGAACATTTTTTTTCTCTTTTGTGGTTTACTATCACTTTCATTCATCCATCGTTTGATCATACATAATAATTATATACTGTCATTTTCATTCATCCATCGTTTGATCATACATAATAATTATATACTGTCACTTTCATTCATCCATCGTTTGATCATACATAATAATTATATACTGTCATTTTATGGTTTTTTTCTATTACTCTTACTTTTGTGTTATTTTTAAAATAAAAATTGTTGTGACTCATTTCTTTCATAATTATAATCATAATTAATCGCCATTCTGATCAGATCCAATTAATCTGCTCCACGCTTACCAGATGTGTTGCAAAATGCACGCTTTTCTTCTCTACAAAGTATACGCCACCAAACACTTGGCAACCTTTCAACAATCGTCTAAATGAGCCATGTTGCATAAATATGGTATGTGGTATATCTTCATCTTCTTGATTTTGTTGTGGTAGTTGTTGAGCTGATGGATGTTGTTCCTTTCTTCCTACCAATTGAAAAAGAAACAGATTGTACTTGTGTTTACACCTTTCATATTTCCAAGCAAATGATCAAGGTGAATTAAAAATTTTACCATACATACCTCTCTGTGCATAGGCATAGTTCCAGATATTACTCTACTGTGACTTTAGCTGTCAAATTAACATTTTATTTAGTTTGCGTTGATTGCATTCTTTTGGTATTTTTACAAGTAATACTGTATCGGTAAATGACATATATGGAAATCAATTTCTATTTCATTTATAGATACAGTATTAATAAAGATATTTTATAGAACACACTATAAATATATTTTTGCCTTTTACACTCTATCCAACAACAAGTACATTTGACAAAATATATTACTGTATGTTTAGAGTTACATCTATACAAACAATTTGTATAAGTCAAACTACACAACACATTGAGGCATAATCTGAGAAGCTTACCAGATTCAATTCCAACTGTGATAGCAATATCATCCCACACATCATTTTTTGTTGAACATCCTTGTACCACTTGTCAGAAAGATTATGGAGGATGCTATTTTTTCTACCTGAATGAAGAGTTGTTTGGTTTGTTCTTCTGTAAAAGCCATTTCTAAATAACGGTAATAAAAAAAATGTATTAAGTGATTAGAAAGGTGTACTAGGGTACCATAACTAACAATACTTGAGTGTGTTTTATTATGCCTAGCCTAGGCCTATTATTACATTAACATAGGCCTACTGTACGTAGACTATGCACTTGTCAATTGTTAAACTCAGTCGAGATATGAAAGCAGCAGAAAGACTAAATGAACTAAAACGTTTAATCAAAGACACTAGACCTAGGCTAAAAATAATTTGGATACACAAGCTTAATTATTATATTTATGGATGGTCCATCCAGCAAACAGAAAGTTGTGTTAAAGTCATCATCTTGGATGCAGTATGTGTTTCATCTTCAATGTTGTCCATTATTGTTTGTGCTATTTTGTTGCAATTCAAGTCAATGCATTTACTGCACATAGGTACAATAGAGTCAAAGTTTCTTGCAGCTACATGTCATACTTCTGCAACCTTCTGGTTTCCCTCCGAATGCTACCATATTAAGCAACATATCTGGTGCAACAATGTATGTGTCTACAGGTGTAAGAGTTACTTCCCGAAACCGCCAGTCCCATTGTATAGAAGGTAAAGAGTTACCCATCTATTCTTGAACTGTCAGATATGTACAGTATGAATGTTGTTTGGCTGTGGCACTACTTGGAGGCAAACTTTCTAACTGAATTATTGAACTTGGGGAACACTTTGCTTAACCTTAGGACCTTTCCCATCATTAAACCAGGAGAGATTGACATTATTTAAGTACAGATTTGACATTGCTATCCATCATTGAAATACCTTGTTATACCATTAATCACTTCTACCCAAACACCACTGGATCAACTTAGCACCAATCATTAGCTTCAGAGGCGACGTAATGACATATGCTAATGAACTACGGTCTAAAAAAAGACTCTTGCATAATAATACTTATGCATGGATTATACAGTATTGGTCACAGCTATCAGTGGTTGTTAATACTGTACATGCACATTTTACTTACTAATTAATCTTGTTCAACATTAATTTTTCCTCAAGTTCAAGAACGTCATCTACAGTATTCATTGTTGTTGAATATTTCCCTTTCAGTTGTGTCCTCTGTTAATGATTGTAGGAGGGTCCATTAATTTATTTGTCTGTCTTTCAGCTGTTTAATGGTATCTTAAGAGAAGCGATTTCAGTTAACAAGTGTTTATGAAATGCTGTAAAGGGAACTTATAGTTACAAATTATAATTTCAAATTATAATTTAAAGATACATTTTTACTGGAATTAAGGTTTGATTTAGGTTATTCTTGCTGTTTAGCACTGTATAAATGCTCATGTTTTCATGGTAAATGTTTCACAATTTGTACAACAATGTTCAATGTCTACACTAGCAAGCACAAGAGTTTTCTCCATTTACCATCCAGTTGTTACAAATTCTCCATGGCATCTTGGAACGTCTAGAACTTTAGTCCATCTGCCATTACAGCAATGTCTGTGTCGTCATCTTCCTTGGGTCTGTTTTTTTATTCTGTCCATCAAGTGGGACGTATATAGAACAGTGCAGGGCCGTACTCAGGATTTTATATGGGTGGGTACGGATTAATATATTTTGGACCATTTTCATAATATTGAGTACTTTGCAAATGAAGCGTGAAACCATTGGCTGGGGGCCAGGGAGCCGCCAAGGGCTCCCAGTCAGGGTCCAGGAAGCCCTGGCCGTTAGTGCAAGTTGGTTAATTTCATTGGTCTACCTGGCACATAAATATGGCTTCTAAGTTTCTTTCGTATAAAATGTTAACAATATCATGCTCCCCAACTGCCACGGCATGTGTTTCTTTTTGCGTCTCATTCGATTCACCTTCTTCTTCTTCCTCTCTTAGTCTTACTCATCCACTGTTCCAAAGAAATTTTTTAGCAGCTGCTTTTCTTTTCTGTTCAATTTGTTCTTTCGACCCATAATGATAATAATTGTAATAAATGACCATTGATGATTAGCCTACGATGCATACAACTCGTAAACAGGCTAACTATGGACGCGGTACAATATTGTTCACTTTATTTGCTGTTCACTTGTTTGTACATGCCGCGCCATCTAACGCTACAGTGTGTGTTGGCACGCGGTACAATATTGCTCACTTTATTTTTTGTGATACTGTACCTGGTTGGTAAAAAAATTACTGAATGACTATAATTTCTTTTACAATTATTTTGAATAAACAAGATCCAGATGGGGGGGGGGGGGGGTGGGGGAGCACCCGTTGCACCTCCCTGCGTACGGCCCTGATAGTGTGCCTTTCTCCCCACACCAAAAAGTAGGTTTGACCTTGTCACTAGTACGACACTGAAATGTGTGTGCAAATATTGGATGCAAGTGTAGGCCTGTGATGCAATAATGTGAAGTTTAAGGTGAAATTGATTTTAGAATTTTACAGTCAGTCTTTGCCTTTGGGAAAAAAACCCAATAAAAACAGCAATTACTATGAGGTATATTGATATCTGTTTTTACTTTTTAGATTTGAATATTAATTTAATTATTCTTCAGAAGTATCTGCACCAAAAGAAATGCAGCACCATTGAAATAAAATACAAGCGACATTCTTTTTGGTTGAACTGAACCAAAAAGTACAATAAAATATTTTTTTTTTTTTTTTTTTTAATTTTATTTCATCATCACCCTACAGTGACCAAACGTCACCATTAACAGAGTTGAAAGTCGTAAAATATAACATATTATACAAGCAAAAATCAACAGATAACAAGACAACATTTAAATATTACTGACATTAGACAAAACCTTGTGACGGAAACAAGCAAGGGAATCAAAAAAAATATCAACAGATCCATCAATTTTACATAGTGAGTAGTATAACTTACTTAAATTAACATACATAAAGTACAGTTAACACAAAATGTTAAAAGAATACATTTTAACAAAAACAATGAAACTACTTAAATTACTGTACTACTGTATGTCTCTCACATGTTTTACAAAGTTAGACTGTTGATGTTTTTTTACAGTCTGGTCTGATGTCACCTTATTGTTGAGAGCATTGTGTTTCATCACATCATTAACATCTTCCATCATCCCTGTAGTTTTTGCTAATCCGGATAGATTAGTGTTGTTGAGTTGAATTGCATGTTCTGTGAAATAGCAGATTTATCAAAAGTACAAAAAAATAATAGCTTAAACTTTCTGATAAATGTAGAATCAACAATATACACAAATTTTATCAAAAAATCTCTATAATTTTGCTCAACAAGCGAAATTTAAAGATAGAAATGGTTATCTGCAATGACCTGACGGATGCCTGTTCTTTTGGATATCTGACTGGTTTTTCTAGAATTCTTGTTATAATTGTTCTTCCCTTTTTTCTCATTAAGCAGTTAAGACGAGAGACTTTGAAAATGAACAAATCAAAATTACTTGCAAACATTTTGAACCTTCCTCAAACAAGAACAAATCTCCAAGCAGAAGACATCATAGCTATTAAAAAGGTATTGAATACTAGTTACTTCCGCTTTAACTGAAAACTATACAGACAAAAGAAAGTGATAGTATAGTGGGAAGTCCACAGTGAGCCTGATATTAAACAAACATTTCTTCATGGAATGAGTAGAACAACATCATCAGCATACAAGATTAAACTTTGTTTGAATCATTCTACGACCCATTACACTTTACTGAACTAAACCAACTGGCTGAATATATGTTTATACAGAGTGGATCTCTTCAAGTACTATTAGTCCAGACATACCAAGGGCAAGTAAAAAATTATTATTGAGTAGTAGCTGAAAATGCTAGCAGGATTTCTAAAATTGACTCTGAAGTTTTTACTGGATTACCGAGAGTGAACTGCATACTGAAAGAAACTGAAAATACTATACAACTACATATAAATCAATAGCAATAACATAGTTAATTGTAGCCATGTTATGTCACAATTGACTAAAAATATTTGCTGCTATCAACAAGATCAACATACTGTATAAATCATCCAAAAATAAATGAAAATGAGACTGATTTAACAATAGGAATGAAAGTTTGTTGTAAGAAGGAGAAACAAATAATAGTAGTAGTAGATATAACGTCAGCTGGGCAAAACCAGGAAACTAAGTATGCATCCACTACAGTAACATTGTTTTTACTACTGTGTTTTCTTACTGTGTGTCTTCGGTCTGCAAACCTATACCAATGAAGGATGAAATTGTTGGCTTTCAATAATCAGACTATATCATAGAAAAATAGATACAATAAAAAATGGAGATGAAAGAGGAAAGGAAACAAAATTCTGTTAACCAGTATTTAGATGCTTTAGAGCATTCAAAATACTTATTATATTGATGAGATATTATTTAATCCAAAGAATATGGCTGCTATAAACCTAAAAAGGAAAAATTCAGTCAAACTCGAATCAAAAGTCAAATCAGTCAGAAATCAGCCATCACCCAATCTATGTAATTCAACTCAACCACACACAAAAAAGGAAAATCAGTCAGAAATCAGCCATCACCCAATCTATGTAATTCAACTCAACCACACACAAAAAAGGAAAATCAGTCAGAAATCAGCCATCACCCAATCTATGTAATTCAACTCAACCACACACAAAAAAGGAAAATCAGTCAGAAATCAGCCATCACCCAATCTATGTAATTCAACTCAACCACACACAAAAAATGAAAATCAGTCAGAAATCAGCCATCACCCAATCTATGTAATTCAACTCAACCACACACAAAAAAGGACAATCAAATCACATTGTAACATCTACAGTCTACTAAAACAGTGAATTTTTTCAAAGTGTAGTAGTAATATAAGTAGTTTTTTTTGTAAATATTGGTTTTCGTAGTTATTGGATCAACAAAAAAGAATGTCACTTGTATATATAATCATTTTAATCCAGATAAAATGATTTCAAAGAGGATCATTGAAGTTTCAACAAAATTGATAAAATAAAGCACCAGGGTACATTTAAAAAAAATCCTTTGTTTGCCTTCAATTGGTACCTATTGGCATCACATAAGGTTCTTTTGGCTATCTTTGTTAACCTGATCTAATAGTAGTAGACCAGAAGCTTTGAATTTGACTTTTCAGTTGTATTACAGAAGGTGACATGTCATGTGGTTTTAAGGGAGACACTCATTTGCCCTAAACAGAATAGTGTAAATCTGACAAATACTACCACTCTTCATATACTAGTAATAGTATACTATTATTATCTCATTATAATCTGAACCTAAGTCTACAATAACAGGAATTGGTTCCACATGTTGAATTGATGTACCCTGATGTACCACTCTGATCTGCATTCACACAGGCATAGCTAGAATTGTTGCCTACATTACCAACATAACCTACACAAGTTAATACCTACAACAAAATGTTGTTATGCAACATTTTAGCAGACTACGCTTCCAATAGTCAGTATAATCTATAAGAGTATGTTAAACCAGTCTTTTGACTTTTGATGAGTAGTAAATTTATTATTGACCACTCCTGTGAGAATGCAGTGAGAGATATTTTAAATTTAAGAACGAAATAAAGAATGAAATGCTTAATATACGCTATGTAAAGTATTTATTGCAAAAATATTCTTTCAAATAAAGTAGGAAACTTAGGGCCTATTAACATTTTCTTTTATGCTGCCTCTCCCCAATCCTCAATGTCTTGCATTGAAGCTGCCTGCAAATCAAACCTATCATTATCAGTGTTTTCCTCAGACATAGTTCTTTTGATCTTCAAAAGTGCTTGTAGTAATAACAAGTTTTAATACACCTGGCCATTTGAGCCATTGTAACCCTTCTTTTCATGATCTATTGATAGTGAAATTAATGTTAATACTATAGTACATTAATGAGTATAAAACAGGTTTTTGTTTTGAGACAAACACTTTTTTGTTGTTTTTATATTCTGGTGTGTATGTAATTTTACTTAGAGCATCCTATACTAGTTCTAAAAAAAATTGTTTGGCAAACATTCAGTGTCCAATTGTGTGGTAGGTATTTAGGTGATATTTTTTTCTTTTGAACAGGCTCTGTCCGTTAGTAGTGTGCGACTATGTAGGCATTTCTTTGCCTGTATGACATTTTCCAGAAGCTTATCATCAATTTTTTGAATACAACTTTTCTTACGGGATGCCTTGCATGTTGGAAGGACATTTTTCTATTTAAAAAAATAAAAGAACAGATTAAAATACTATTTTTACGGTAAAATATTTCAATAATTCAATCAAATAAAGATATGTTAAAGTAAATACCTTTCTTTGGTGCTATTATTAGTTGTCACATTCTAGTGTTTTCGTTTACATTTCAGTAATTATCATTACTCTGCACATTTATATTTTCTCTGTCTTCATTTTGGGATCACTCTGCACATCTATGCTTTATTACTATTATAAGAAGGTAAAACTGAAACTGGTTCTGTGTTGTGCATCTAGTAGGTGCAGTCTTCAAAGAATAAACCTACTATTTTAAGAATTGTAAACATGTAATTGGTCATCAATTTCTCATTTGTATACTGTATGGCATTTCTTTGTCCCAGTGTTCAGTTTTGCGTTGTTTGATACTTGCCTCATGCATACTGTCAGCCTTTGTTCGACAGATATTTTCTTTTGCAATGCTAACTTTGATTAATTCTAAAATTTAGTAAACCGTTATTATTATGAAAAGGGTATGCAAATCACTACATGTTTCTCATGATTTATTTATTGGGTGAAATTATAATTGTTACCCTTTTTTTCTGTTGACTTCTTTTTGCACAATTTCAAGGTATGGAAATATGGTGTTCTGCTAAAGAAATGCTTTGTGAGGTGTAACACTGCTGACATTAGTAATACTATTTTAGCATGGTTATGAGCTTAGATTTCAGCTCATTCTACTGAAACTTGTCATATTTATTTGCAGGACCACATCAGAAAATGATTAGATTTTTCAGGTTGTCTGAGAGGTTTGACCACTTGAACCAACTAATTAAGCCCCATTTAAAGACGCGGGTAAATACTGTAGGACAAGATCATCAGAGACTGTGGGACAGTAATTGATGTGTGAACTGCACAATATTTAGCTTGGTAATTAATTAATATGAATAAAATTAAATTGGAGCAATAAATAGTTGATTTTTCTAACTCCTTAGGTACTGTATGTAATTTAAAAATCTAATATTAATATTCTTACAATTAATTTTCAAAAATTAAGGAAGTGATATGTTTCATCACTGTTCTCTGACTCGCTTCATCTCTGTTTCTTATTTCGGCTTCCAACCACTTACAAAAATTACTAATACGGTCCGGTTCTGGTTCTGGTTGTTTCACGAAATCAATGACAGCCTGTTCATATTCTGTCAGATTTCCAGTTTCATTCTGAATGAGACAATTCAACATTTTTGTTAAATGGGAGAATTTTTACAAGGTACAAATTAAATTTTTTTATACAGTATTTATGCATGACAGTTACAGTAAAAACCGACATAAATAAAACAAGGGGTTTTTTATCAATCATTTAAATACCTTTAGAAGTGTTCTCTTCTTGGCCCAAGGTTTTCTCTCTAAGAATGATAATATAAATGGTATATTTTAATAGCCACATATATTTCAACATACTTACTACAAACAATGCATTTTAATTTTTATATTTATACAGTAAAATGACTAAATGTGTATTAGGTTAGTATAAGGATATGATTAGTAAATGAAAGATGCATAATGAAGCGACATAAGATCACAATATTTATTAAGAGTTTAAATAACATTACAACATGTAGGTACTGTATATTAAAGCAGGCTGACCTTTCTTAATATTACTTCTTTGGTCCACATTGTACTTAGGTTTTTTAGGAGTGGCTGCAGTGGGAGTAACGGTATCTTCAATTAGCACAACTTCACCTTGGATTAAATGATAAGTACTACGGTAGTATTAATTAATTGTACAAATTGTTAAAACCAAATTACCTCAGAAAAGAATTTAAAGATATAAAACTGTCAATTACTGTGATTGTATTTGTTTATAATTACATAAGTTAATACATTAATTTAAGATTTTAGATTTGAATTAATAATCTTTATTGTTTATTTTAATGGTAGACTTAGATACTGTACGATATTAAGTTGTTTTGTTCTAACCTTGAAATTCATCAACACTGTGCATAGTTGATACAGTATGATCAGCATCTTGTTGTTCAGGGTCAGTGTCATCAGCATCATCTTCATAACATCAACACTGTGCATAGTTGATACAGTATGATCAGCATCTTGTTCAGGGTCAGTGTCATCAGCATCATCCTCATAACATCAACACTGTGCATAGTTGATACAGTATGATCAGCATCTTGTTCAGGGTCAGTGTCATCAGCATCATCTTCATAACATCAACACTGTGCATAGTTGATACAGTATGATCAGCATCTTGTTCAGGGTCAGTGTCATCAGCATCATCTTCATAACATCAACACTGTGCATAGTTGATACAGTATGATCAGCATCTTGTTCAGGGTCAGTGTCATCAGCATCATCTTCATAACATGAATTTATTAATTAAAATTATTTTAGCAATGTATATATTGAGGTTAAATACTGTAATAACTATTTTATGGTTTAATTGTTGCTGTTAATTAACTGTATTCATAATGCACTCACAACGATCCATATCAATTTCCTCTTCAGTTTCTGATACTGAAAAATCAAGTTAAATTTAAAGTGTACTATAGGATTTGGTAAATGGTCTTGTAGTTGTACAGGTAAATAGTAAAAAAACTTAATCGCTTACCATCTTCATTAATTATTGCATCTTCCTCATGTTGACTTTCTGTAGAAATATGTACCAATATTTTACTCTCATTTAGGGGGTGCGACTTATACACAGGTGCGACTTATACACCAAAATATACGGTAGGTACTAGCTAGTCTTAGGTCTACTCTACTACATTAGCTACTAGGCCTATCCTTCCTACTACTCTAGCCTTGCTTAGAGCAGGGCCTCTAGCTTGCTAAGCCTTCTACTCTACTACATTAGCTACTAGGCCTATCCTTCCTACTACTCTAGCCTAGCTTAGAGCAGGGCCTCTAGCTTGCTAAGCCTTCTACTCTACTACATTAGCTACTAGGCCTATCCTTCCTACTACTCTAGCCTAGCTTAGAGCAGGGCCTCTAGCTTGCTAAGCCTTCTACTCTACTACATTAGCTACTAGGCCTATCCTTCCTACTACTCTAGCCTAGCTTAGAGCAGGGCCTCTAGCTTGCTAAGCCTTCTACTCTACTACATTAGCTACTAGGCCTATCCTTCCTACTACTCTAGCCTAGCTTAGAGCAGGGCCTCTAGCTTGCTAAGCCTTCTACTCTACTACATTAGCTACTAGGCCTATCCTTCCTACTACTCTAGCCTAGCTTAGAGCAGGGCCTCTAGCTTGCTAAGCCTTCTACTCTACTACATTAGCTACTAGGCCTATCCTTCCTACTACTCTAGCCTAGCTTAGAGCAGGGCCTCTAGCTTGCTAAGCCTTCTACTCTACTACATTAGCTACTAGGCCTATCCTTCGGGTGTCACGAAACCTCAGACCACGAAAGCTCAGACCCCCTAAGACCTAAGATCACGAAAGCTAAGACCCAACACCTAAGATTACAAATATTTATCTTTCGCACCTGCCTTGTATTTTAACTCCTAACATTTATTCTGAATACCACACCTTAGAATTGGCACTTTCATGAAAAAGAATCACATAAAAAGTAACAAATACATTTTTAAATTGATGATTTTACAGACGTTTTTCTCGCACACAAAATGACTAGCCTACAGTACAGTAGGCCTACCCCATGGGCCATGTTCAATGTTTTTGTTTCTATGGAACGTCAAAAGAGCAAAAATTATATAGAGGGCTGAAAACTCTGTGGAGTCCATCTACAGTGTGGATGGAACAATGTAAAATTAAAATTGTAATGATAATAGTATAATCATGCAAGTACGAAGAAATAAATACTGGCAAATAAATTTTAATTTAAAAATCATGATAAGTTTTTTTGTTTCGTTTTCTTTCTGTATTTATACTTGTACTATTATTGTTGCTCTTTTGGCGCTCCATAGAAACAAAAACATTGAGCATGGGGACCTCGAGGAGTTACATTACAGTATACAAAGAAACACATCTGTAAAATCATCAATTTAAAGGATTTATTTATTTGTTATTATGTGTTTCTCCTTCTGAAAGTACTTATAAGTCCTAATTTTAAAGTGTGGTGTTCAGGATAAAGTTAGTCAACAAATTTGGAGTCAAAATACAAGAAAGGCAGGTGCGTAAGAAAAACATCCTCTGAACCAACACAATGGAGTAAATATATACCAACAAACAACCCGTCAAGTTTGTTTGTTGTAAAGAAAAAATATACATTTACTCAACGGGCGAAAATAATGTGAGTTTATCTATGTTTTGCGGTAGTATTAAATTATATTTATGGTAATAAATGAAACCTACTGTGTTTAAAATTATGTATGGATAAACAAGTATTGTTTTTAAGCTGTAGTATATCTTAGTATTTGTAATCTTAGGTGTTGGGTCTTAGCTTTCGTGATCTTAGGTCTTAGGGGGTCTGAGCTTTCGTGGTCTGAGGTTTCGTGACACCCCCTATCCTTCCTACTACTCTAGCCTTGCTTAGAGCAGGGCCTCTAGCTTGCTAAGCCTTCTACTCTACTACATTAGCTACTAGGCCTATCCTTCCGGGTGCTGGTCAACCCGTACCCAAACCAACCCGTACCCATGCCAACTCGTACCCAACTTGGCTAACCCGTACCCAAATAATTGGTCAACTCGTACCCACTTTGGCTAACCCGTACCCAAACCAACCCGTACCCATGCCAACTCGTACCTAAATATTTGGCTTACTCGTACCCAAGTATTTGGCTTACTCGTACCCATTTTTTGGCTTACCCGTACCCATTTTTGGCTTACTCGTACCCATTATTTGGCCTACTCGTACCCAATTTGAATAATTACTTGTAATGATTTGATCGGCGTAAAACTAGTGGTATGCTTTTGCCGTATGAATATTTTTATATTTAAATTGTTTTTTTATTTTACATACAGGTCTCGGTGAAATGTGTGCTAATAAAAATGACCATTGATTTGATTGTAGACTTCGTTTAATTAGGCATATATTTGTTAACATTTATTTAAATCTAGTATTATAGTTTTATAAACGTATGTTTATTTTATTTTATTTATTTTATTTTCAATCTTTCTACATAGCAAAAAAACAAACATATAAGTATAACAGGAGAGTAGCGGAAAAGCAAAAGTGTAAAACTGTCATCTTGTGATGTGCTTGACCAGCCCCTGTCAACTTGAACGATACAATAAAACCGACATTTAACAAATTTAGAAAAATACATAGAAAAATAAGGTATAATAAAATGTTAACAAAAGTGTTATAAAAATGCAATTGCTATCTGAACAATCTGATTGTGTAAAAGTTAAAAATTCTGATTGTATAAAAGTTAAAAATTCTGATTGAATAAAAGTTAAAAATTATGAATGTATAAAAGTTAAAAATTCTGATTGTATAAAAGTTAAATTCTGATTGTATAAAAGTTAAAAATTCTGATTGTATAAAAGTTAAAAATTCTGATTGTGTGTCTTTTTTATTTACGTAAGAGAACATTAATTAATAAAAAAATATTTTAACAACACCCTGTTTTAAGCGAAAAGCCTGCCGGGCTATGGGGTCGAATTACTCGTAGATTTCGTGTTACGTGTTTTTTCTGACCGGGATTAACCTTTTATTATAAAAAACACGCATTTATAGGGCCGGCGTCAAAGAGACGACTTAGTAATGACGTATGATCATTTTCCATATATTTTATTTATTAATAATTCAGTGAAATGATCATATACACGTACTGTCGTACTGTAGCCTAAGGCAATTAAACATTTTGGCAGATTTTCTTCTATAACAGCTACGTGTTTTTGCTGAATGGGGATTCCTCTTTATTATTAAAAAAAAAAACGCATTTGTACGGGTCCATTTGTAGTGTGTCCAAAAGGTTCAATGTGGCGTATGATCGTTTTCTATTTATTTTTTTTCTTAAATAATTCAGTAAAATTATCTGTTTGTTTACGGTAATTAAACATTTTTGGTAGATATTTCCTCAATAACTTACAGCTACGTGTTTTTGCTGACGAGGGATTCCCTTTTTTAAAAAAAAATACGCATTCTATAATGTGTCAAATAAGACAAATGAAATGAACTACGATCGTTTTTCCATGGCAACGGATGTCGTCTTATTTACTAAAATAATATAAACGTTCTGAAGGCCTACCTACACGTGTCTGAGTTCTTACGTATCTGTCAGCGATAAGATGATTTTTTTAAGTTTTAGTAGTATTTATTTCGGTTTTTAGTCATAATAATACAGTAATAATCATTATAAAATGAAAAGGTAATAACAGCAAATGTCGTCGTTTGTAATTAAATGTTAAATTATTGGAGGTTAGTACAGTAGTTACCTTTTATTATTACTCTCACATCCGTCATTGTATACTAGATAAACGGCATAATCTAATCTACTACTAAATGCTCATAGCAGCAATGAGGCTGGTATCCACTTAAATAGTTTCGTGATTTTAAAATACGAGTGACTATTTAAAAATGTATTAAATATTTTCGAAATGTTAAAACAGTTTAATATTTTCCAAAACTTGCAAAACAAAACAACAAAAACCATTCGTTTTAAAACGATTTTCAAAAAGCACATTACTTCATTATCTGTAAAATAAAATGAAAATACAAATTATGTATAAAAGATATTTATGTTTACTTTTAATAATTCAAGTTTTCATCATCACAGACTAGTGGGTATTTCAATTTCCGTGTACTACTATTCGTAGAAAATAATAGATTAATAACTCATAAATGAAAAAAAAATAGAATGCAGCACAGCCGACCACTGACATCTTCCACAGAGCCATATAAAACAGCGCCCTCAAGTATTAACTTTACCAAATACGACGTACGCAAATACGATGAAAGCTGTGCTTTTTACGTACGAGTCTGTACATATTATTATACATTTTAGGTCAATAGTTTTTGCCATTATAATATCGAACATATGATTGGTATCTAAAAATTTAATAAAACTGGGTTTAAATGTAATATAAATATACTTTAAATAGCATTAAACTTGGGTACGGGCCAGCCAATGATGGGTACGGGTCAGCCAATGATGGGTACGGGTCAGCCAAAATTTTGGGTACGAGTAAGCCAAAATTTGGGTACGAGTTGGTGGGTACGAGTTGGCATGGGTACGGGTTGACCTGTATTCTATCCTTCCTACTACTCTAGCCTAGCTTAGAGCAGGGCCTCTAGCTTGCTAAGCCTTCTACTCTACTACATTAGCTACTAGGCCTATCCTTCCTACTACTCTAGCCTTGCTTAGAGCAGGGCCTCTAGCTTGCTAAGCCTTCTTGCCTATATTATATACTATAAATAATAGATAGTAGTGCCTGGCCAAGCCAACATAGGCCTGGTTAGCTTACATTGCACAGACCTACAAAACGTTAACAAACTGGAAACAAATTAAAATGTTTTGACTTACATGTTGTCAATTTAAATTATCGCGCGACGAAAAAAATGTACGTATAGATCCTCTGTTTATCAACAAAGATTATGTAATTTGTTAACCACTTGATTGGTCAGTTTCAACGATCGAATGACGTAATTTGCGAACCATTTGATTGGTCAGTTTTAACGATCGTGTCGTTGAAGTTGTACCGAGTTCAACTTCAACGATCGTAATCGTTAATTTGTTTCAACGATTTTCAGCGTCGAAAATTACCCTTTTTCCTGTAAATTGTTGAAATTTCAAGGAAATGTACAATGACGACGTAAAGACAGTTCTTTTCCAGTAAAATCTCGATTCAACGCAACTCAACGTATTTCAACGTCGACAGGAAAACAGGCTTTAGGGCCTTTGCTCTTCTTGTGTTAAATGAACGACATGCCTTCATCAGTTGACTGCAAGTTGTTGCAGTATGCTGCTGATAGTGCTTTGCTAGTGTCACATAGGGACATGGATGTGGTCAAAGCAGAATTAAAAAAGAACAATGAAAATTGCCAAAGATGGCTTATAAACAATAAATTGTCCCTTCATATGGACAAAACGGAATTTATTATCTTTTGCTCAAACTCTAAAACGAAGTATACTAAGAATGCATCTATCAAAATTTGTAATTCAACTATCAAAGCAAAACAATCTGTAGTTTACTTGGACCAAAATCTGTCGGGGGAGGTAATATGTTCGCATATCCTCAAAAAGGTCAACTCGAGACTCAAATTTCTATATAGATCTGCTAGCCGCCTTGATCTTAAAACAAAGAGATTGGCATCTGCTTTGGCGGCTCTATGTCTTATAGACTATTGCTGTTGCTCTTGGTACTGTGGTATTTTTAAATTGTATGTCTCCAAACTCCAACATGTCCAAAATAAGGTCATTAGATTTGTCCTAGGAAAGGGACCACGATATCACCTTTCTGCTTCCGACTATTTTTAATTTAATGCACAAACTCTCCCCTTTGTTCTGAATTTGTTGTTTTTTAAGTCGGCGACTTTTGATGTATATTTTTCTACAATTGCTATTTTTATATGAGCAAGAATTAAAAACAAACAAACAAACAATGGTAAATAATTACTCTAGGTTGTTTTCTATTCTGATGATGAGAATAGTCCAGACATTTTAAGGCAGTTTGCATGTTTATCAAATGCCTCACAATAGTTATTTTAACTCATAATTTTATTTTGTTAGCAATGATTGTGAGCAAGTACATGTTGTAAATGTTGTTCAAATTGAACAAAAAAGTACAAACTTTTTTGAAATCCTTTATATTTTAATACTATTAGATGTGAGCAAACGCAAGTACATATACATTTATCAAACCATTTTGTTAAACACCAATCTTTTCGGTAAGGTTTGACACTTAAAGTACACCTAACAAACTGATTAGTAATGTAAAGTATCATTAGTACATATTTTACTATGATGCAATATTTTAATAGTTATTTATACCTATTTATACCTTTTTCAAAGCTATTTCCAGGGCTGCAAATTAACTTTTTTACTTGGTAGCACTATCAAATTTGTATGATGGCTCATAATAATTTTTGGTAGCACCACCAATTTTTTTAGTAGCACCTTTTCATCGACCAACTAACCCCTTTCCCTCAAACCCCATTCCGCACAGATCCGTTTTTAGTAGTTGGGGGGGGGGGGGGGGGGGGGAAGTGTATAAAAATGAGAGCCCCCCCCCCCCCCCCAGCGCGGGGGGGGGGGATTTTTAAGTAATTATAGGTTGTTTCAATCGATTTCTGAGCTCATAAATTGGGTTATGCACATTTTAGGCACTGGTTCTGATGCGCCACTTATATTCACGCAAGATCTATTCTTTTTACGGTACAGAAAGAAATTACTGGTTTGTATGTAACCTTTCGTAGCCTACGCGTAAATAGATCGTAGGTCATTGTTCTCTAAACGTATCCTGCAATTTACAAAGTACTGTTCGTTGCCTACGATGTATTGTTGTTTATGATAATATCTATGCGTCGATACACCAATGTCATCGCCTTTAATAGGAGCATGAACAATGGAAACAAACATGTATTGTTGGCTAATTAAAATCCTAGAAGACGTTAATTTTTGTAGCCGCCCTACACATCGGTTGTCCTAATTTGGCAGGACATCCGCCGACGAGACGACATCGGACCCGAGGCCCTCAACTCACGCAGAGAGAGTTTCGGCGGCCTACATGATTCAATCCGGCCATTCAACCCTACCTTGGTTTTTAACGAATTATAAAAACAACAACACCTTGGCTAGGACACCAACAAAATATATGCAAAATAAATATATATTCCATGTTAAGATTTAACATAGGCCTTTGTAAATTATTATATTACGATAAAAGGCCCGACCAGAATTTGGAGGGGAAAAACGTGCGAATCGTGGGAACAGTTTAGAGCTGTATTACGTTTCATGTGACGCAAAATTCAGGTACAAGTACTGTACTCTGTTTTGTAGCCACGCGAGAGGTTTGCGGTGGTAAAACACAGAGTATCGCATTTCATGACATGTGACCAAAAAACTAGGTCTGTATTAATTACGGTCTTCTATCGGCAGTCTTTTTGAGCGACCGATTGAACGTTCTGATCAGGGAGTCTTATTTTACAACTCCCTGTTCTGATACTATATTTAGAATGAATTTTTTACGATATTTTTGTTTGCATATGTTTTTGGATCGACTGGACGTTCGCTATAAGTATTTTTATTACTTGGCATAGTTCATTGTGTTAGATCGTGTCTCTACGTTTACATTGTGGGAAATTTATATTCGCCGCTGAGAGTAAAAAAACACACGAATGAAACATCTACGAATAAAAAATATTATATTATATATTTCTTAGTAATGTACAAATTGGTCCTCCTCCGCCAGTCAAAATTAACACATCAAATAATAATTTTCACACCTTGTTACTTACTAAGAACATCGTGAGGTTGTTTATTGAGGTTACTAACGAAGCCAACAACGTAGCCTGTTTTATCTACGAAGCTACTTCGTAGGAAAGTTGCGGTATTTTCTCTGATATATAATTTTCGATAATCAGAATCTGGAATAAAGTATTAAATCTACCGATAAATAATACTGCTGTTTAATCTATATAATGAATAGATATTATTATATATATTATACTGCCTAAAAATGCTGATGGCTGCGCGGCGACAATCCTTTGTATCTGCCGCGCCCGCCCTGGCTAACTTCTGTGTACGGCGGTACAATTGTTTTTTTATATTCCTTCTTTAAAACGGAGGTGATTTTCCACGAGGTTTGTGTCGTCCGCGCGTCACACGGTGCTGTGTGTTTGGTGTCCTTTTGTGTGATGCAATAAATGGACGAACTTCCAATCACAACGAGTGTAAAATGTTTAGGGGCTTTGTACGCTTGAATGAACCTAACTCCTTTGCGGCGGCGGTGACTAGTGGAAACTCCTGAGCCTTCCGTAGTAGAGAGATTAAATTACAACACAGGTGTGCTTTCCCTATTTCAAACACTAACTTCAATTTGAAACAACTCGCACAAGCAGACGATCTTGTCGCGCTATGCGCGACCTATTCTGTTTCTTTAGTCGCAAACAGAAAAATTAGGTCGCAAATGCGACCAAATACCCCTTAATTTGCAGCCCTGATTTCACTTGGCTCCGGTTGCGGCTATGGCACTTGATTGGCTGGGTTCCGGGCTTGCGGCTATGCCACTTGGTTGGCTGGCTCCCGGGCTTCCAAGTTCTGTTGCCTGTAATAAAGCCAGCCCATAACAAAAAGTCTTAGTAGATATGGCTCTATAGCCGTTAGCCTTATAGTCTATCCGGCTTAGTAGATATAGAGCTGTCGCCTATTTATCACCTAATAGTAGATACATATTTGATGGATTTTTTATAGTTGTTAAAAGATTTTTGCCTCATTAGCATATTTCGCGATGATATTATTATTATTATTAGTATTTATTGCCAAAAACCAGTTACAAACAAACAAAACACAGAAACTAAGGGAGTAGGCAGGAACCTAAAAGTGAACCTAATCACTATAACAAGAGTTCAGGTTCCGTACTCCCAAAGTAACAACAATGATATAAAATAAACTATATAAAAATATTTAACACCTACTAAATACAACTATTATTAGGCTATCAATAATCTATCTAGAACGGACTCTTAATTGGCTATTATTTGGCTTTTAAAAATCTACATTAATTTGCTATTTATGGGCTATTAAAAATCTACTAATTAAACCGCTAATAAAAATATACATAAAATGGCTATTATTTATTTATTAATGCGGTAGGAGACTGCATACAAATAAAATCACAGACGGGTTCTTTGCTTCATTCGATATAATTTGTTATCTGGAACATCAAGTCACATTCATACATACATGTTTAATAATATTATCATTACATCGTATCTGGAACATTGATTCACATTCATATATAATACGCGTGTTCAATATAAGTACAACTCTATCTGGAACATCGATTCACATTCATATATACAGATGTTCAATAAGTACAACTATATCTGGAACATCGATTCACATTCATATATACAGATGTTCAATATAATTACAACAGTATCTGGATCGATTGACATTCATATACAGATGTTTACCAATCAGCATATACGAAGAATTAAGCACAACATAAACAATGTACATGAATACATTTCAGTCAAACCCAAACCAAACCCCTTGAGTCATCTGTCAAATAAATGGAAGTTCACCGGCTCCGAGCAAACCAATCTCAAATTCTTCATATCATATCTATCCATAAACCTATCATTATTTACCTTATACAGTAGTAAAATAACACTATCAATTACAAGAACGGGAACGTCCCATTCCGCCGCCATGTTCTGTAACTAGCATACCTACGGTATGCACACACGTGTGAATGACCATACATCATAATACCCTTCTCTTACTCTAGCTTCTATCGCCGGTGAACTACGCTGAAACCTTGTATAGTACAGTACCAAAAATACATCCGCGGCATAATATAGTTCAGTAAATACCGCCCTCCCACATAAAAAATCTACATTATTTGGCTATTAATATGCTATTAAAAATCTACTAAATAATTGGCTATTATTCAGCTACTAAAAATCTACATTATTTGCCTATTATTGGGCTATTAAAAATCTACATAAAATGGCTATTATTTGTCTACTGAAAATCTACATTATTTGGCTATTATGGGCTATTAAAAATCTACTTAAAAATGGCTATTATTTGTCTACTGAAAATCTACATTATTTGGCTATTATTGGCCTATTCAAATTCTACTTAAAAAAGGCTATTATTTGTCTACTGAAAATCTACTTAAAAACGGCTATTATTTGTCTACTAAAAATCTACATAAAATGGCTATTATTGAGCTATTAAAAATCTACATCATTTGACTATTATTGGCCTATTACAAATCTACATAAAATAGCTATTAACTACTATTAAAAATTAGATACACAAAATCTACAGAAATTAAAAATCTAATCTTTTCTGGCTATAATACAGATACAGAACAACAATTCATCTTATTGGCAAATAACAAATGTATAGTGATTTAAAAAATAACAAATTAAGTTTTCCCCCGTATTTGTAAATCTTAATATCTTTTCCATACACATGTGAGTCCGAAAACTTTAAGCACATAATTAAACTCAGATGTAAAAGGAAGAATACCGAACAACAACAGTCATCACTTTTGTAACAATTTAGACTTATTAAATGAAAGACATAGTAACCAAATATACATTTTATAAATTTATTAAACTATTTCAACTTTTAAAGAACAATTGAACACTATAAAATATTGCGTTCTGATGTCACAATACCATGTGACGTCTCTCGTTACATTTTTCCGCAGACTGGAAAATGTAATTGAACGCTTGGGCCGTTGCTAAGAAACTAAGAGATGTCACTTTAGGTATTGTCAGAATGTGATACTCTATTGCCATGAAAATGAATTACGCAATTGAACACTAAATATAAGAATTGTGTGACAACACTCAGAGGTGAGTTGCAGCAAACAAGCATGTAGCGCATAAAGAAAGGAGCACTCGCTTGTTGTTGCAGCAAACAAGCATGTAGCGCATAAAGAAAGGAGCACTCGCTTGTTGTTGCAGCAAACAAGCATGTAGCGCATAAAGAAAGGAGCACTCGCTTGTTGTTGCAGCAAACAAGCATGTAGCGCATAAAGAAAGGAGCACTCGCTTGTTGTTGCAGCAAACAAGCATGTAGCGCATAAAGAAAGGAGCACTCGCTTGTTGTTGCAGCAAACAAGCATGTAGCGCATAAAGAAAGGAGCACTCGCTTGTTGTTGCAGCAAACAAGCATGTAGCGCATAAAGAAAGGAGCACTCGCTTGTTGTTGCAGCAAACAAGCATGTAGCGCATAAAGAAAGGAGCACTCGCTTGTTGTTGCAGCAAACAAGCATGTAGCGCATAAAAAAAGGAGCACTCGCTTGTTGTTGGCCTATTTAATAAGACCATGAAGTTTCTGTGTGTATACTTTTATTCCGACCAAAATGCATTGCAGACCCTTTTTAAGGTATGATGTGTTCGCCGAAAAAAACCAATTGAACACTATAAAATATTGCGTTCTGACGTCATAATACCATGTGACGTCACTCGTTACTCTGTAACAGCCCAAGCGTTCAATTACATTTTTCCGGTCTGCAATGCAAAATCTCTAACATCGCAGCCTGGAAAAATGTAATTGAACGCTTGGGCCGTTGCTGGGAAACTAAGAGATGTCACGTGATATTGTCAGAATGTGATACTCTATTGCCATGAAAATTAATTACGCAAAAGTACACTTTGCATATTAAAAGTGTAGCATTAAAGCAAAAATTATTATAACATTATTTAATTGTTATAATAATGTTAATTATTACTTCAGGTTAGTAAAATCAACAATGGAGGGTATGTGGTATACTTTCATAAAAACATTTTAAGGCCCATTTACACTATGACGATAACGATTGACGATAAATAGATAGGACAAAGGATTTTTCTTGTATGAAACAAAAGAACTTTTCATTCTATAACTATAGGATAACCTTTTGGGGACCAATACATCTTTAACCAACAGACGACACAACATTTAAAATGTATGTGTCTCAACTATTGTTTTCTGTAAAAAAAAAATCTAATTTTACAGCCTTTAATTTGTTTTTTTTGCAGTCTATACTGATCTACCCATGCGACTTATGCGATTTCGCTTGAATGTGCCACATACATACATATTCCTAACAAAGTCATTGTTCCTTGCACCATGTTGGGCACGTCCCACTTGTTGCGTTTGCTGTAACTGAGCACAAATTCTAAATAAAAAAAACAAAATAATAATAATTAAAAAAAGCATTTTGAACTACATTTAAAACTAACTTTCTCAATTTTTTTTATTAAATAAAAAAGTCATAACATTAATGAATTAAAAAACATTAACCAAAGTACATAGATATAAAGTTTCAATTGGCCAATTTATGTTACTTAAAAATTAGCAAGTTCAATTCAAATTTGTATAATTATTAGGGAGACAATCTTTGCTTTTATAGTTAAAACTAGGCATTGACATTAATAGACAAAAAACACATATTATATATATATATATCAGATGTTTAACCTATCTTTGAATTTAGAACAGATAAACCGCAAGAAAAGTTATGTTGTGTATTTACCTTTCAAACATAGTACCTTCTGCTTTTCCAGTGGTGGAAGTTGGTTGTCCACCTTTGCTTTCCTCATTCCCAGTCCAGTGGATTTCGCTAGAACTTGTGGCTTGAAGACGACCTTATATTAGATTTGTCAGCAAATGCCTGCCACTATTACCACAGTTAGCAAGGCATTCAGACCACTCTTAATTTTGTATAAAGACCTGGTGGTTTGCCATCAAACGTTTTTGGCCGGTTGAGTCCTAACACAAAAATAACAAAGTAACAATGCAACAACAATTTGTTTTTGTCATCAGGCTAATAAACACATAACTGAACTGTAAGTTGTAAGTAATAAAAATGAAAACTGACAAGTAAAATAGAAGATGGTCTGTGGTCAGATTCTCCATGTCATTTAATGTTTCTTCAGAAAGCACTGTAAGTAGGAAAAAACAGGATTAATAAATAAATAATACATTGGCATTAACCCTTCACTGCGGAGCATTATTCCCACCTCTGTGCGTAATGTATATTTAAGAAAAACATATGGTATTTTAATAAATTGCAAAAAAATACTAATTGAGATAATTGTGTAATTATTTTTGTGGTGTGTGATGGGCAAAGGGTTAGTTTACAGTTAGGTATAAAAAAAAAAAGTAATTTGCATATTGATGACGTCATGTGACGTCATTACAGGTATTTTGGATTTCGTGTTTTTTATCGAATCAATGATAAAAACTATATTTTCTATAAGAAATTCTGATGGAATACGTTTTTCCAACTGGATATTGATGAAGATACGTATAACAAATAAAAATATAAAAAAAAATTGAATTATTTTTATTGTTTTATAAAAATTATGCACAAATCAAAGTTTTGGGGCAAAATCGTGAAAATAATGACATTTTCCAAAAATTCACTATAGTACAAAACTAACTATTGTTTCAGCATTTTTTTTTTGCGTGTTGTGATAAATACAATGTTGCCCTATTGGGGCTGGTAAATTTTGGTTACTTTCAAAATGGCCGCCATTACGCTACTCAAAACAACTTTCCAAGATAGAATACTATTATATACACTATACATATAATATAACTATAGAGGGCGCATGATTTTCAAGACAATAATACAGCTATAGAGGGCCGTTTTTTTTGCTGGAAAAATTTTTTAATGACTTGGAAAAATATTCAAGTTCATCGAACAAATATAGAGGGTGCTATATATTATAGGCAAATACGATTAAATCATTGTTTTGCCCATACCCGGTATTACCGGGTATACGCACTGAAAGGGTTAATAAACACAGTAAGTAGTAGACCATTCAGCTAGATATGGACAAGTAAAAGTAACCATTCTACTCAACATTGCTTTTAAAAAGTGATGACTATGTTGTCTACGGTGGCCCACAACTGTCACGCACACTATAACACAGAATCACACAATTAAAGAAGGAATCACACAATTAAAGAAGGAATCACACAATTAAAGAAGAAATCGCACAATCAAAGAAGAAATCGCATATAAACAAAAGAAAGCATGAAAATATAAAACGAAATGCACAAATAAAGAAGAGAAGCACAATTAAGAAGTCCGCAACAAATTCGAAAGCTCCTCGCACAATTAAAGAAGTCCGCAACAAATTCGAAAGCTCCTCGCACAATTAAAGAAGTCCGCAACAAATTCGAAAGCTCCTCGCACAATTAAAGAAGTCCGCAACAAATTCGAAAGTACCTCGCAAAATTACAGTAGTCTGTATGGAACGCCATTGCTGCCTCCGGCAGCAAACTTAATTCTATTCGGCTCTTTTACCATTACGTTCGGCTCTTTTAGCATTCGGCGCATTTCTATTCGGCCCATTTACCATTACGTTCGGCTCTTTCAGCTTTCGGTGCATTTCTATTTGGCCCATTTACCATTACGTTTGGCTCTTTCTGCATTACGTTCGGCTCTTATTGATTTGGCCCTTTTTTATTCCGCTCTTTCTGCATTACGTTCGGCTCTTATTGATTTGGCCCTTTTTTATACGGCACAATTAAATTCTAACCTTTTACATGGGGTCAAATGGAAGAAAATCAACGGCTGGAAATGAGTCTATGAGAAGTTTACAAAACATGTAGAGTGTTTGGTTGGTTGAATTAAATGAATTTGAAGGCTATTTCAATATGACTAATCATGTTATTGACATGATTAATGTGTTAGAGAACTTGCAATTGTCCCACCTTATTGACCACTTTGAGAGAGAAAAGGTTTGATTTATGGCATAGGCTAGCTAGGCCTAGGCTAGTGTCAGCCTAACATTTAATAATAATAATTTACCCTTTCTCTCTCAAAATTTGTTAAAAGATGAATTAATTTTAGGTTATTCAACACATCTTTAATCGGTTGGCTACTCATGGTTGGCGACATGATGATGAAATGTTTGTAAACATTTCATAGAATCATTTCCAGTCTTTGATTTTCTTCCATTTGACCCCATGTCAAAGGTTAGATTTTAATTGCGCCATATAAAAAAATGCCGATTTAAAAAGAGCCCAACGTAATGCAGAAAGAGCCGAATTTAAAAGGGCCTAATCAAAAAGAGCCGAACGCAATGGTAAATGGGCCGAATAAAAAAGAGCCGAATGCTGAAAGAGCCGAACGTAATGGTAAATGGGCCAAATAGAAATGCGCCGAATGCTGAAAGAGCCGAACGTAATGGTAAATGGGCCGAATAAAAAAGAGCCGAATGCTGAAAGAGCCGAACGTAATGGTAAATGGGCCAAATAGAAATGCGCCGAATGCTGAAAGAGCCGAACGTAATGGTAAATGGGCCGAATAGCGGCGAATGGTAAAAGAGCCGAACGTAATAGAATTAAAGCTTGCTGCCGGAGGCAGCGATGGCTTTCCATACGGACTACTGTACTTTAATTGTGCGAGGAACATTCAAATTTGTTGCGGACTTCTTTAATTGTGCGAGGAGCTTTCGAATTTGTTGCGAACTTCTTTAATTGTGCGAGGTACTTTCGAATTTGTTGCGGACTTCTTTAATTGTGCGAGGAGCTTTTGATTTTGTTGCGAACTTCTTAAATTGTGCGAGGAGCTTTCGAATTTGTTGCGGACTTCTTTAATTGTACTTAGCTCTTCTTTAATTGCGCGTTTTTCTTTATTTGTGTCTTTATTTCGTTTTATATTTTCATGCTTTCTTTTGTTTGCGATTTCCTTCTTTAATTGTGTGATTTCTTCTTTAATTGTGTGAATATGATTTATATAGTGTGCGTGACAGTTGTGGGCCACCGTAGTTGTCAAATACTGGTATTATTCAATTCAAGTAGTATACTTCTTTATGGATGGACACAGGAAAAAGTAGCACCACTCTACTTTACATTACTAAAACTAGATGGCACGCTCGCTTCGCTCGCGTACCATCTAGGGGTGCTCACAGATGGTTCTCGAATACAGTAGAATCCACGGACGGGGACTTTTTTGGGACACTAAACAAAAACGGAAGTGTCCCCCTAATTGGGGTATTCAGAAATAGAGACAACAAAACCAATACTGGATTCCATAAAGGACAATTAATTTATGTGGATTAAAGAAATTAGGGAGAAATGGAAATGTATGTACGGGAATTGGGCGGCGGCACGTGGTGGTGGTGATGGAACCGCAGTAATAAAGTTGATTGTATTTATATATTATAAGAACCAAACTAAATAAATAGACCTAGACATTCTGCGAAATGGAAATCGGAAATTCAAGCTCCTATTCAGTGAAAAATTTAACTGTAGTCTACCTAAATATTTAGGGCAAATCATCGGTTGTGGTGTTGAACTTCCTGTAAACATTTGTGTGAACCAAACTGGGTCGAATTTCTGTCATGAGTACTGATTTGTTGGCCTGTGATTTATGACGCCTAAGGGATCTATCTAGACTTATTTTTTAGAATAATGTACGTACCTGTCAGATACAATTGTCTTGTGTCGTATAATAAATAAGTACTGTAATAGTTACTGAAGTTACTATTACAATCTCGTCAATGAAAACACGAAAATGTATATGCACTTACTTATGAAAACGTATACAGTATTATACTCAGTTATTGAAACAGTAGGTTTAAAAAAGTTTCGTTTGTCTGTAAAATGATGTAATCAAGCTGTTTACATGAGTCTTAATTTATAAGCACATCAATAATAAAATAGTTTATCTATCCTGTAATTGGCGAGATTATGGTTGCTGTTGAATGAAATAAAGCCAATCGGTATCATATTTGTACAGAAACGTTTTCGCGGCCGAAGGGTGTAACCTAAATTCGTTGTATTATCGTCAAGAACTAACTGTAACTAAACTTACATAGAAAGTAGGGTATCATAAATTTGGCCTTAGCACTCGGGGGAGTGGCTAAGATGAAGTCCGTGGGACTACTAAATATAAATTGTAATGAACCTCGAGGGACATAAATAGGAATATTTCATGTTTCATTATCAATGTATAATAAATGGAAACTGTTTACCGATTCAAATAATAGAAATTGGTTTTTAACATTTTCCGAACCTATTGCAAGTTTATTCTCAAAGGGCCCATATACCTACTGTATGTGTTAAACCAAGGGCTCATAAATTTACCTACAGTACTTGTGTTAAACCAAACTGGATGTTCCATTCATCGCAAATCAATACATTTGTATAATCGTATATTAAATCTATCAAAATAGTATTTTTTAAAGAAAATCGGCCTGTCTTCAACATTATGATGGTGTACTCTAGCAATCTATCAAAATAGTATTTTTTTAAGAAAATCGGCTTGTCTTCAACATTATGATGGTGTACTCTAGCTGTTCAACCGGTTTTCAGCTATTAAAAACAATTATCGTAGGAGGAGATAGGAAAATGCGAAGCCTCCTCGCTATGTAACATTAGGGTTGAGGGATGGGAAAGCGGATAGGTACAAAGAGGAACAATTTTTAAATATATTCTTTATCCACTGAGCAGGGATGTCACCAGCTTTTTGGAGTGCCGGTCGGCAAATTTCCCCCGGGGGGGGGGGGGGGGTACCCCGGGTTTCCCCCCCCCCCCCCCGGGTTTTTCGTTATTTCATAAAGAATTATGAAAATAAATAACAACAAATTGCGTCAGGTCTAGGCCTAACCTTGTACCACCGGGGAGTCGCCGTTATTATTCGCGAAAACAAAAAAAAACGCTCGCGAAATGAATAGCAATAGATCGCGTCAGGCTTAGGCCTAGCCTTGTAGACACTACGACCACTAGGCCTAGCCAAGGCTTAGATAGATGCCCCAAAACCCAAAATCTGAATTCCACAAAAACGGGCGCTTCTTTATTTAGGCCTAATCCCTAATCAAATAATGTAGATAAATTATTAGCCTAGACCTTACTACTTGTTGCTCGATATAATGTTCGTGTTCTTTTGCGCGAGAGTTTTTTAGCGTATTCGCGAATTCCGGATTTTTTGTTTCACAACTGTGCGGCAAGCATGTATGTAGTGCATGGCCGGCAAGAACAGAGACACGTGTTTATGGGTTAACTGAAGTTCAGCAACCTGAAGTTATCCCAGGGACGTGTAATTGTACCATGCTCGGCAATCATAAACGAACGAACTTGCCCGGTCTCACTGAACCATGCGCATGTTTTTTTATTTTTTGTAATAGTTCGTAGAGTACAAAAATGTAAAACTAGTAACATAATATAATTAAAGCAGGGTGACAAAACATTCAGCAATTAAAAATGATTTTGTTTGGGTCTATGTAGTTGTACATTTTTAATTACTGCGTACTTGTTTGTATTTTTAATCTGTGCAAAATAAAACGCTTGAATGGTCGCTATGTGAACTTTAAACTTGTACACTGTGCTGTGTAGCACGTTGTTCGCCATGACTCACAAGCTGTAACAATGAATACCAGGGCATGGTAGGCCTGGTATTGTGTTACAAATAAAGTAACGTACGTAACCACGGAAACATTTGCTGTAGTCTTTTGTCTTATCTATATGAGGCTAGCTTGTCTGTTATTAACGATGTGCTAGGTAAAATGTTTTAGTACGAATTTTAGTTAGGCCTAGGCCTAATATAAATATCGTAATGATTAATAAATAATAGTGGTGGTCGGCAGCCTGTAAATCCTGGTCGGAAATGTTGAGTGCTGGTCGGGGCCGACCAGCGCCGACCAGCGTGGTGACATCCCTGACTGAGTAACGAAATATTTTGTTCATGTTTTATAGGCCTATAAATAATATACCTCTAAATACAGTAGGCCTAAAACATTTGCGATTTAATACTTTGTTAAAACTGTCACTGTCATAATCGATTGAAATATTAAAGTACATGTCACGATACACCACTACGACGTTTATATTTTTGGTAATTATTAATTAATACAAACGTTGAGAAGGAACTGTCAGTATAAAGTTTATTTGTATATCTAACAGTAGAGCCTATCCACAGTCTCAGTAATAAAGTTTATTTGTATATATTTTTATATTACATCTAACAGTACGAACATTCACAGTAAGAAATGTTCGATTCAAATGAAAAATAGTTAATAGGTATTTACAGTATTGTCAAAGTATTGCAAGTTTATTCTCAAAGGGCCCATATATTTACCTACCGTATGTGTTAAACCAAGGGCTCATAAATTTACCTACAGTACTTGTGTTAAACCAAACTCTGGCAGACTGAGAGATTGGGATGTTCCATTCATCGCAAATCAATACATTTGTATAATCGTATATTAAATCTATCAAAATAGTATTTTTTAAAGAAAATCGGCCTGTCTTCAACATTATGATGGTGTACTCTAGCTGTTCAACCGGTTTTCAGCTATTAAAAACAATTATCGTAGGAGGAGATAGAAAAATGCGAAGCCTCCTCGCATTTTTTTGGCGGGTATTTTTCAAGATGGACATCCATTAGACGTGTATACCACGATCGGAAAACACCCCTATTTGGGGCAAATCTTTGAACCTAAATTCGTTTTAATCGTCAATAACTAATTATCTAACTCAATTTAATTAGTAAACAGGGTTACATCAGGCGGTTAAAATCAGTACCGAAAGTACGAACCAACTTTACATACCATCGAGTGAAAATTCTAGAAGTAAGGCTCGATTTACCGAATTTTGCCCTTACGTAAATTTATATATAGATGACTGCAGCGATTGTCAGGGTGAACTTTAGAGCTTTATATAAATATAGTGAAAAATGTTAATAATTGTCATTCATTTAATATTCAACTTTAAAGTTAGTACATACCTAATTCAGTTTGTTGCCCAGTTTTGTAACACAGTTTTGTATTATCTATCAACTGTCTACTTATAATAGATAGACAACAGCTAAACCTAGTATAACGAATTTCGATAATCGACCAGTCCTACTCCTGTATGGGAGCCGATTGGCTGGTAAAAATAGATGGGGAACAGCTACGCGATGGCCATGATTCGTCCATGATTCGCCCAATGTAGTTAGTCTTAGCTCGGGTTTCAAATAAGTTAGACATGTTTTGGAAGTCAGTAGAAATATAGTTGGGATATCGGTACGGTGGAAGGTAGGACCTGTAGTAATTCTATAATTGTGGATTATAGTGGAGCTCAGCAGTGTTCCGAGACGCCCAGTAGGGGGCAGGCCTAATTAATTACCGATACCCGGTGGTAGAAGCGGCTGGGAGGCTCGCCGTAGGACCGTTTACTGTACTTATTTGTTTCTTGATTTATGGTAGAGGTTGCTCAAGGTACTCAAATTTAAAATGCAGGAGCTTATGTTCAAGCTAGAAAATAATATGCTTTGAACAAACTTTATGATTTTTGCCTTAAAAAAAAGTAATTTTGATTTCACAATATTTATTCACTTGAACCAAAGATGTAATAATTTATTTTTTCCTTTTACAGTATAAGCGAAATCATTACCTTTGGATTTTTTTTTTTGTGGAACTGAAGTGAATATTTTTAATTTTTAAAAAGCCTATTCAAAATTTGATTATATTAATCTTTTAAATACTGTATTGTATGTTTTGAGAGGCATTGCATCTTTAAATTTAATTAGGATAGTACAATAAGGCTATTATTAATTATAAATTTATTCGAATGGTTGAATAGCTGTGTTCAAGTTTGTGCAATAAGTCTGTAATATAACTAATTTGTATTAAATACTAATTGCTAATGCTAATGTTTATTAAGTGATAGGCCTTGGCCCTAATAATACCAATATTATGGTTGTGTTGAATTTCAGTATTAAATCAAGTGCATTATTTCCATGGTTCTTCTACATAATAGTAGGCCTACTAATTATTTAGGCCTACAGTATAATAGTAGAAGTAGTAAGCGTAGTAGGCCTAGCTAGGCGTAGCCTGGGTGGAACAGACAGAGGCTTAGTAGTAGTAGTAATCCGGAAAAGTTAGTTATCCTGTGCCTACTAGAGGCCGTGCCTACTAGAGGCCTAGCCTAGGCCCAACCCCAGAGCTAGGCTATCTGTAGAGCCTTTCAAGGCTAGACCAGGATTTAGTATTCTCGTTTAAAAGACAGCATAGCCTACCTTAAACAAACAGCCAGGTGTTCGGCAGGTCCGACGGGTTCTCTCCAGTTGGTTGTTTCTTGGTCATTTATTCAAGATAAGATGTTGGCAAATTGGAATTTTAACATGTGAAAGTACGAATAAAACCGATCTTGGTCGGTGTTTAGTTCCACTACTAGCCTGTGGAATTCACCCAATTCTTTTCTCTTTTTTAGTGTGTCGTGTATCCACATATCTCTTTTTCTTTTTCGGGACCTTCTCCGGATAAGTATGAGGCACAGCAGACCGTTTTCTTCTTTTTTAACCTCAATGATTAAAAACATGTTCTGTCGTCAAAAGTTAAATGTGTAGCCTAGTGACCACAATACACTGTATCATCGACCACACACGCACCACCTCCCTTCTTCCCAGACGGTTCGTGTAAATTGGCCTTAAAGGAGAATACACTTTGATTCTTTCCTTCTATCTGATTTATTAGTTTCGTATTGTACTCCTGCATCAAATCATTATACAAATCATTTCAAGTACAAGAATTCAAGCCCTGCAAAATATGAATAAACAAATAACAAACACTGTATCTAACAGTCAATTATACATTCAGGGGTGCTGTTTGTATTTTCGTGTGTAGAAGTTTACCAAATTATTTGTTGTAAATCGCACTCCTCAATTACATGGCCTGGTACCAATCCAACAACGAACAATCACAATATAATAGTACCTCAAGTGCCACCTGTATTCCAATTACAGAATGACTACAGCAGCGCCCTTAATACTCAATTAAATCCAATTCATTACAATTACAATGTCAATTTTTTGACGAAACGAAAGAAACATGAACATAATTCTATATTAAAGTAACATTTTAAGCATTAATGTTATATGTTATTTCATAAACCCTTTTTATAAATATATATATATATCCTGGTCTAAACGGCAATAGTCATTTCCATCTAAATACATACAGTAATCATTCAAGCGTAACATGAGCAAACCATGCAGGCCGTGCTCGCTGCTTGATACATGACAGTGAGTTCTGTGTGTAGGTCTACGTATTTGTACAAAATCAACACAAACCAATTCTTTATTAAAACAATAATAAAGACATAATAAAGACAGTAGAACCGTTCTCCAACCATATCATTGACAGGGGTTTGAGGCTCACTTGCTTTATTGTTGTGATGGTAGAACGAGTCGTCTTGTTAATTTTGAGGGCTGTAGATCACCAGTGTATCTCGTAAATTTTAACCCCAAAAAAAATGTTGATTTGTATTCTTTACATGTTTATTTTTTCATATTGAGGTATGCTTTATATTGTCTTAACCTTTTCATTATTCTGTATACAGGAAGTATTGAAAGATTCAAATTCTGATAAATGCGAAGATGAAAATGTTGTTCAAATTGAACAAAAAAGTACAAACTTCTTTGAAATCCTTTATATTTTAATACTATTAAAGATGTAAGCAAACGCAAGTACATGCATTTTTTAAACCATTGTTAAACATCAATCTTTTCGGTAAGGTTTGAAACTTAAAGTACACCTAACAAACTGAATAGTAATGTAAAGTATCATTAGTACATATTTTACTATGATTGTAATGTATGCAATATTTTAATAGTTATTTATACCTTTTTTAAAACTATTTCACTTGGCTCCGGTTGCGGCTATAGCACTTGGGTTGTTGTGTTCCAGGCTTGCGGCTATGCCACTTGGTTGGCTGGGTTCCGGGCTTCCAAGTTCTGTTGCCTGTAATAAAGCTAAATCATCTCATCCTCAGGAAAATCATCAATTTTTATGGATTGTTGTGATTCAGAGTCTAGAGAGGGAGGGGTTAATATTGCGGATGAAGTGGATAGGCTAGTAAACGGTGTGGTTGGTATATTCTCTGTTTTAATATACTTCGTGGGTGTAGTATGCATAGATGAGGTTTGAGATACTGTCCTCTTTTTAGAATTTTTGTAGTTGTAGCGAGTTGTTTTTTTAAGGTGTACGTCAGTTAAATTTATAATTGTTGACAGTTTGTTGTTGACATTTTGTCTAAAGCCGTCAATAGCTTCGTAGCTGTGCATGTTGTTGCCGGTACTTGTCACTTGCATATACAAGTTCTCTTCCGGACATGTACTGAAGTTGTTGTATTTTCGTTACGATGAGTGTAGCCTGACAATAATTGATGACATCTGAAAAATTATATATATTATATAAATTAACATGGTAGAGTAATCATGTGCATTATTATTATAATATTAATAATAATAATAAACAGTATTTATATAGCGCCTAATTGATCACTGACCCCTCTAGGTGCTTTACATAGGACCTTAACTAATGGTAATAAACTATCCCCCGTCGGACACCATTCCGGTATTTCTTAGTCGAGGTTTCGGGGATGGAGACAATCAATAATGTGAAGAAAAAAAAAATATAACTAAGCTTAACTATGCTTAACTAAGGTAAAGCTAAAACCCGACGGACCGTTTATCATTCAGGCCTCTGGGCCTAGTTTAGTGAAGTTATCTTAAACGGTCGCTGAATAACGAACGTTGTGTGTGATCAACATGGAGTAGAGCGCTCTCAACGTTTGAATACAACAAAACTTTATTCACAAAAAACACAGAGGGCTCTCTCTATATTGTACTATTCTGTTTATCGTGTCACGATATCGCGAGAAGTATATCGCGAACACGGAGACGGCGATGCGGTCGTCGACCTCTCTGCGCGTGACAGAAGATCGTCAGAGGAGGAGGAAGAGGTGGTGACGCGCGCTTTTATTATATAATATGGAATGTGAAATTAATTGCGCGTTTCGATATTTTTCGAGCCTCTTTGGTTGCGTATACAGTGTGTCTTGTGGTTATTAGCGGCCTTTCTTCATACCCTCTTCATCGTGATACAAGTCTTGATAGCAGCTATAATCATGGCACTCCTCCTTCTGAAGGAAAGACACAGATATTTTGTAAATATTCAAAATTGGTTGATTAAAAAATTCAAACTGGGCTGCTGGAAAAAGTGTTGAACTCGAGGTTAAAACGGTCTTAGCTTAGTTAAGAATGTTTTATAGCTATCCGTCCCAGAACAATAATCCATACAAACTTAATACAAACATAGGAGAACAGGTAAACTTGTGAAATAGTGTACAGTACACCAGTGTGTTGAAAAGAAAGGAAAGTAGTAGACAGAGCTATTTAAGGTAGATTAATACTAACAAATTAAAGTTCAATATGCTTTGTTTGTTTATTATAAAAATATTGCATAAAAAATATAATTGTGGCTTTTTTTAAATGTTCAGCTGAGTATCACCAATGATGAAATTCACCAAACATTTAAATTAGTTTATTACATATTTTCATAGAAGAATTAAAGCTCTAAAATAATACAAATATTTATATAACCAGAAGAAGCTATTTAGTTATAAAAACAATCATGAACAAAGCTATATACTGTTAAGTTGCTACTTTCTCTGAAGAACAGTAGAAAGTATATCTGCAATAATAGTTTGTTTTAAGTTGCAGACCTTTAAATGCATGACTGAGAGTCTATTTTAGAAATATTTTCATTCAAGCTACATATATATTTTGGTATCAATCTACCCTAAATTAAAATGATGCTTTGACAAGAAAATTGTCAGATCTAGTAATATAAGAATATGTTTTTAATCCTAGTTTACCGGATGACTCAAATACCGGTATATAAAAATAGAATGCAAAAACTGCCTAAAGCGTGGTTCCCACTAGCGACGCAACACAAGGGCGTAACGCAACGCAAGTGAATTGACCAATCACAAGCGATGGCTTATTCGCTTGTGATTGGTAACTGTCTATAACTTCGCTTGTCATTGGTTAAAACGCTTGCGTTGCGTTTACGTCCTTGCGTTACGTTCTAGTGGGAACCAAGCTTAATGAAAGAAATACAAATCAAATACACACCCAAAATGTTCTGGGATTTTGTGTAATTACTGAATTAAATTCAAACTAATTTCATGAAATGGCTGATTTCTCTGATACACTTTACTATTTGAAGTATTTAAACATAATACAAACATGAAGAACATGTTAAAATTTAAGAATTGTATGCCTGATGAGAATATTATATGCTAGATTGCCCCTGTAATAAACATGATTAAAAGTAGCATTCATCTTTTTAAAAGTTAGTTTTAAATTTAATTTAATAGGAATTGGGCCTGCACAACTTAAACAAAAAAAATAAAGTATTTTTTTATATTAAAAAAAACTACATTAATATGGTGGTAAAATGCAAAGGTGGGGATAATTGAAATTAATTAAGTTGCTTGATGAACATGTTCATTGTACATGCATGTTTATAGTTAATTGATCCCTTTTTTTTCTTCCGTAAACAGGAAGTGTTAGAAAATCGTGGCCAATTAGAATCGGATACTGTGGAATGTTTACAAGGCTCCGATCATGTTTTTGAGTCAGATAATTGTTGCGAAAAACAAATAAACATGGTAAACACTCTTTGAACTGATTTTTGATATTATTTGCAAAAAACAAAGTCTAGCACTAGACATTTCCCAAAATCTTTATCTCACACTATAATTATATATACTGTATAGCACTTATGTTCCAAAATTTTAAGTTCAGTATAATCATAGAGATATTATAGTGAACTCTATGGTATAATGTATTTTAAATTGTTGGTACTGAAATGTTGCAGGCCTTTACTAGCTCCAAATCTAATAATACATGACCTAGCTAGACAAAGCTAGCATATAGGCAAACCTAAAATCAGAATTCATTTCATCTAGCATAGATTATGGCATTATGACCTGAACTGAAGAATATCATATGGTGTTAGTGCTGAATTCTGTCAATTTTGTGTCATATAGTATATACAGTATAAACATTATAATCTGTATACATATTACATACAGTATAGGTGAAATTAGGAAATTGTTCAAAAGTTGGTAAAATTACTAGAAAAAGGTTGGAGAAACATAAATCACATGGAAAAAATTGTTTTCAACGCTACATGCGTACCACGCGCGTAAAAAAAAAGCTCTAGCTAGGCTAGCTATTTCTATTATTATATATGTGGCATACTACTAGGCCTACATCATTCATATCAATATCATATGTGGGTCTGATTAAAATAATAAGCATAATTCAAACAGAAATTACAAGAACTATCCTAGGCCAGGCGATCTACCTGTACTACAGTAGGCTAAAGATGCATGTTTACAGTAAGTAAAGTATCATTAGGTTTAGGCCGATACTCGCATACTTTTTTTGGCAAACCCGTTCTGTTATATAAACCTAATAATATATGTTCTTTTTAATTTACACCAATCTTAAATCTATAGTACAGGTAATGTCATGGATCAGTTGTTGTTCGTGTGCGTTCTGCGTATTTGCATATAAGTGTCTTGCTGCTAGTTGTTTTGCGAGCATTGTGTTTGGCGCATTTGCATATAGGTGATGTTTTGGTTAACTACCTGGTTTTTCTGTCTGCGCGTCAGAAAAGCTTTTGTTGCAAACACAGGAAGATGTGATTTTTGTTACCGTGTTGTATATATATATTATTAAGCCGTTGTTGAAGTTACCATTGTAAGTAGTAAAAAGAATTATATTGCATGATAGACGGATCATTGTCTGTTAATTTATTATACTAAATTGCATGCATACAACTTAAATAAAGCAAATAATGTTCTCAAATCTTTACTTCAATTTATAGAGAAATGGTTGATTGCTGTACGATCTTTCGTTCTTAGTTAGTAAATACATCATTCAAGTTGATTCAGGTATTAATCATTTGTAATGACGTTTAATTGATTGTATTGTTCTGAATGATAACCAGTTTGTACACAGTGTGTTTAAGTATAGTGGTAATACAGTGGTAAAGTGAAGTGAAGTTATAAACTGACTGTTATTGAAATTATGTTTGTATATTTGCAGGGTTTTTTCCTTTCTTCGTTCTCTTTATTTTCTGAGTGACGTTGAGTTGTACACAATAAATGGTCTGATAACGGCAATCAACAACTTGTTGTCTTTCTGTTGGTCTTGATATTGCATTCATTTGAGCCAAGCCTCGCACGCTTGATACCCGGGGAGAAAACTTCCAAATCAATCCGGGCATGGTCTCACGTACCACGACAAATTGGCGTCACGGACAGGATCGCAATTCAAGAATGACGTTTAGCGGCAGATGATGGTGATTAGCGGGTATATTCTTTGGAGTGACCAGTGATTGGAAAGCCCTGGATCAACTGTCGGTGAATCCGAGATACAGATAAGATGTATACATATTGAACTATCATTAATTGATGTATTTTCTTTATGTTAATTATATAGATTTCTATATACTGTATGGGATTTATTGATCACTGTAGATTGATGTATTGTATTTACGCAATTATTGATTTATAATAATAATTGACATTGATATAACGTAAGTGATATTGTAGTTTGAATGCAGTAGCCGATTATTTAGAGGATTTGCCTAGTGATGTTATGGTGAACTTGTGTTATATAACGTGTAATAATATTGTTAAACGATAGTCTGTTTAAAGCATATTGCGATAATTAAATGTTGATATATGCTACTTTACTATTGTAACTATAATTACAGAACGTTAGTGAGATTGTTATATGCTGTTTAAAATCCATAGTGAAATATTAATATCCAATATATTATATGCTACCTTCGTAAATAATTCATTAGTGAAAGTCACATTTTCTCGTTATGGCAACTGGTGGTGGTCAAAGCGCGGCCCCGCCTAAGAAACAGACTGCGCAAGGGGGTGGTAGTGCTGCGAAGACAACTGATGTTAGTGAAATGATATCCGCTCTTACCAATGCTTTCAAGGGTTTGTCCACTCAAAAATCTCCTCCACCTGTTAAATTATCCAAGTTTTTTGGTACACCTAAACTTCCTGGGCAGAGTTCTTTAAGGGATTGGCTTATTGATTTCGAAGCTTATTGTGACCATTATTCTTTAACAGATTGGAAAAAATATGATACTTTGATAAGTCATCTTGGTGGCAAGGCAAAGGATGAAGTCCGGTGTCAGATGATGGTGTCCGGTAACAGTAAAGATGCTAAGCGTGCTATTGGTATATTAAAATTTATGTTTGGTCCAGAAGAAACTGTTTCAGGATATAGTTCTTCTTTTTATTCTAGGCGTCAGTTAGAGGGAGAATCAATAGCTGATTATAGTCTAGAGTTACTCAAACTATACACACAGTTGGTTGAGGCATCAGATAGGAATGAGCAGGCAGCCTTAAAACACCTCCAGGATACTACTTTGAAGCAGAGATTAGTAGAAGGGGTCAGAGACCATGAGGTTAAAAGAGAATTAAAGCGAATTGAGTTGGCGTTCAGAGGGAAGACCTTTCTTGAAATGAGGGAGGAGGTTGTAGAATTGTTTAAAGGGGAACGAGTAAATACTAAACCAAAAATTCACGGGGTAGAGTGTGTAGATTACGGTCTGACTGAGATGAAACAAGAATTGCAATCTTTTCTTAAGCAGCAAATCAATGAGACCATTGATAACAAATTCGGTGCATTATTGCAATCTCAACGTCCTAAATTCCATTCAGATGTTCGTTCTAATATTTCTCGTAGATGTTTCAATTGTGGTAACGAAGGTCATAGTAGAAACCAATGTAGTGTCCCTCCTGGTTTGTGTTGGACTTGTAAAAATCCAGGTCATTTTGCGTATGCTTGTCCTAGTAAGTATAGTAGAAACCAAAATGTCAATTATAACTCATCTATTAATCCTTCTCAACAGAGTGTTGTTCCGCAATCGTCATCAGGTATCCAGAGTAAGGATACACAGATATGTCACGATGTCCGTGCCCCTGTTGCAAGTGCAGATACAAATATTTCTAATGCTATACCTAATTCACATGTTCAAAATACCGTGTTATTCGAGAAATTAGTTGCTAGAAGTCCTTGTACTACTATGAGTGTTGGTTCCGCTGAACTTGGGTGTATTTTAGACACCGGAGCTGAGGCATCAATTATTCCATCATCCATATACCATAACATACTAAAGCCTGAATGTGGTGAACTGGGTAGTGTTGGTGGGTTGTTCATGAATGTTATTGGGGTCTGTGGGGTTGAGGTACCCATAGAAGGGTACATTGAAATTCCCGTTGTGATTGCTGATCAGCAACTTAAGGGTAGTTTTCTGGTTGTCTCCGACATCGCCGTTAAGAATAAGCAAGTAAATTATCCGATTCTTATTGGATGTAATATTTTACGCCAGTTGCATGGTTTCAGTGGTCTACATGAGTTGCGACAACTGGTAGATGAGCATCCTTCGGCGCCCGAAATAAGTAGATCTGAAGTAATGTTGAGAATCGATGAAGACGAGTCCAACGTTCTTGTCCCATTAAAACACATAAATATAGTTGTTCCTTTCCAATCTTTAAATGAATCTATTAAACCTAATGTAAATGTTGGTTCTCATGCTAACTGTGACTCTTTTACTACTTTGAACAGGGAATCGTCGGATGTTGGAGCAGATAGAAGTATCAACTCAGAACCAGATATTGCTTTAGATTTACCTCCTGGGATAATGTTGAATGGTTTGGATCTTCGTGTGGAAAAATTTGATTGTGATTTGGACGATGTTTTGCAACATGGTGTGGTTTCTCTGGATGGAGATGGTGAAGGGTCTGAACATCATTACAACAATGATAGTGGTTCTAGTTCTGAGTCGGATGATGATATACCCGGTGTTATTGTTAGTTGTGACCTGCCTCCAGTATTGAGTGATAGTGAGCCAATAGTTCCTCTTAGAAGGTCTACTCGTAGTACCCAAGGAACTCATAGTAACCCTTTTCGTTTACCTAAATCTGTTTTGGAACAATACCTGGTGTTATGTGCCTTGTTACATTTGCTGGTTAACTTCTCCTCTTTATTTTCGTTTGTATCTCCTTTTGGGGACAAAAGGATCTCAAGCGGGGAAGGTGTAGTGAATCTATATTTTTTTGTATTTTTTATGTTTCTTCTCTTTTATAGGTTCTCCTTTTGGGGACAAAAGGATTTTAAGCGGGGAACATGTCATGGATCAGTTGTTGTTCGTGTGCGTTCTGCGTATTTGCATATAAGTGTCTTGCTGCTAGTTGTTTTGCGAGCATTGTGTTTGGCGCATTTGCATATAGGTGATGTTTTGGTTAACTACCTGGTTTTTCTGTCTGCGCGTCAGAAAAGCTTTTGTTGCAAACACAGGAAGATGTGATTTTTGTTACCGTGTTGTATATATATATTATTAAGCCGTTGTTGAAGTTACCATTGTAAGTAGTAAAAAGAATTATATTGCATGATAGACGGATCATTGTCTGTTAATTTATTATACTAAATTGCATGCATACAACTTAAATAAAGCAAATAATGTTCTCAAATCTTTACTTCAATTTATAGAGAAATGGTTGATTGCTGTACGATCTTTCGTTCTTAGTTAGTAAATACATCATTCAAGTTGATTCAGGTATTAATCATTTGTAATGACGTTTAATTGATTGTATTGTTCTGAATGATAACCAGTTTGTACACAGTGTGTTTAAGTATAGTGGTAATACAGTGGTAAAGTGAAGTGAAGTTATAAACTGACTGTTATTGAAATTATGTTTGTATATTTGCAGGGTTTTTTCCTTTCTTCGTTCTCTTTATTTTCTGAGTGACGTTGAGTTGTACACAATAAATGGTCTGATAACGGCAATCAACAACTTGTTGTCTTTCTGTTGGTCTTGATATTGCATTCATTTGAGCCAAGCCTCGCACGCTTGATACCCGGGGAGAAAACTTCCAAATCAATCCGGGCATGGTCTCACGTACCACGACAGTAATATTGCTACCAAATGGAAGACCGAAAAAAATATGGATGGCAAACATCAAAAAGTAAACAGAACTTTTCACATGCGGACCTATACATGCTCATGCATACAGAGTGGCAAAAATACAACTGATACGCGCAATGTCTAATGATGATTAGCGTTTAAGATGAATATTGCTAGCTTTGCACAGATGAGTAACATAAAGAATTAAAATTTTTTATTACAGTATTTATGAATATTGTTTTCAACAACATTACATAAAATTAACTTTCTTATTGTATTCTTTTTCCTTTAAAAATAAACCTTAACAGGCAGTTATTTCAACAACATACAATAAACCTTAACAGGCAGTTATTTCAACAACATACAATACACCTTAACAGGCAGTTATTTCAACAACATACAATAAACCTTAACAGGCAGTTATTTCAGCAACATACAATAAACCTTAACAGGCAGTTATTTCAGCAACATACAATAAACCTTAACAGGCAGTTATTTCAACAACATACAATAAACCTTAACAGGCAGTTATTTCAGCAACATACAATAAACCTTAACAGGCAGTTATTTCAGCAACATACAATAAACCTTAACAGGCAGTTATTTCAACAACATACAATAAACCTTAACAGGCAGTTATTTCAACAACATACAATAAACCTTAACAGGCAGTTATTTCAGCAACATACAATAAACCTTAACAGGCAGTTATTTCAGCAACATACAATAAACCTTAACAGGCAGTTATTTCAACAACATACAATAAACCTTAACAGGCAGTTATTTCAACAACATACAATAAACCTTAACAGGCAGTTATTTCAACAACATACAATAAACCTTAACAGGCAGTTATTTCAACAACATACAATTTAACCTGCATTAAAATGCTTATGTCTGGCAAAACTACTATTATTAACATTACATAAATTTAAACTTTCTTATCTTATAATACCTTTCAAAATTAACCTCAAAAGGCAGTTAGCTCATTTTACTTATTTACAACACCACAACATTAATGTAACCTGCATTAAAATGTTGTCACAATGCATACTTGTACATTTAATTATTCTTCATCTTTTCTCTGTTCCGCCTGGATTGTGTCTTGGATCTAGGGGGCTCTTCATCCCATACACTGACCGTTTCTTTCTATTAAATTCAGCGTGAATTAATTCACCTCCCTGCTCGGCTAGTAAGCCGATACCAACTTTCCATTCCCTCATGAACTGGATACAATGATGTTCTAACATGTGTAGCTTTGGCTGGACTACTCTAGGAGCAACTCTCATGTACTCTTTTGAAAAAAGTTTGATAGCACTTTCTGTGGGAAAAAAGCATATTGTAACATATATGGTAACCTGCATGATATCTCTTCGTCAGTTATAGATCGTGTATGATTGATAGCAGTGTGCACTTTACTAAAGGTTGAAAACACTGGCGTAAAAGAATCTTGGATTTTCTTGAATTTTACTTCAAGGAGCTGTTTGCAATTTTCTGGGCACTGGTGCATTTGTTGTTTGAGTGTTCAACACCATCAAATAGCTTGTCAATTATATTTGACTGAAAAAAAAACAAATATATAAAGGTATATAAAACTTTTTAGTTATTCTGCATCCTTTTTTTTAAATTAAATGCAGCTGGGTACATTGTGTGGGATTGCACTATTCAATATTTTCTATGAACGTGGTTGCCCACAAAACTTTTGCCGTGGTACTGTTGGCTAGGGATTTTGTTTTGTCTGAAATTTCAGGTCTTGGTTTAATGATGTTTCCTTTAAATTTAGACAGAATAATTTTCTTTGTAAATTCTATTATTTTTTTAGTGTGTACGGTAATTTAATAAAAATGAAACATACCAAATCCATGACTTCTTGTTTTCTCAGATTTATTTTTGCACCAAGTTCAGCTATTTCTTGAGGATTTGCTTTTTGTCCAACAAGTGCATAGAAGAGGCTATGTGCTGCACATTCTACTACCTTACGATAAAAATCTGCTAGATTTTCCTCCACATTTTCAAAGATAATTCCAATAATTAATTATTTTTTCAAGGTGGAGGAAAAAGTTTTAAATAAAAAGGAAATTAACATTTACTGATTGTGTATTTCAATCTCGAGCAAATCGTACATTTTCTTGAAAAGCCCGAGAGAAATATGCAGTGCTGGAATTGATACCTGGAAATATACATTAATTAAAGAGGTATGAAAATATTATTAAGCCTGGTTTCCAGTCGACGTAAGAAATTAGAATTTCTTACGACCGCGTCGTTTTTACATTGGAAATTGAAAATCGACAGGAAACCGGTTGAAAAAAGCTAAATGTCAAAACGACGACGTAACGCAAGTAGAAATCGTCGTAGTACAAGTGTTTGACTGAAGCTTCCGTCTGTTACGTCGATATTCGACAGGAAACCGGTGAATTTCTGGATGAATATGCCTTACGATGCGATTTTATACCCTTCCGCTTACGCAAGTTGACTTGAAGTCAACTTTCGTAAGCGTAAGCGCAATGATCGTAAGAACCAGCCAATCAATGACGAGGATTATGTGACGTTGGCAAGAAGGTCAAAACTTTGAAAGGTGATAGAAAGTAGAAAGTACCGTATATAAGAATTGTTGACAATAAAATGTTAGAGAACATCATCAGCATCATCAGGATAACAATACGTTCACCTGGCATAGTTTGCGTTCAAAAGCAGGTGGGGAAAAGTTACGTAATGATTTTGTTTTAATTGTATGATGAAGGTAGGTTGGGTAATAAATTAATATTCACCGTAGTGTTTGCTTGAATCTAAACACAATTTATAGGCATATGATAATTCATTTGATAATGAAAATAAATAATTATTAGCCTACATCATTTGAATTAGGCCTATCTATTTATAAAAAAGGAAATAAAAACCTGGTAAAAAAATCCAATAGATGAACTGTATATGTAAATAACATCGTGGGCAAATCATAATTCAACGTTCAAAAAAAGATCATCATCATTCAGTGGCGGATCTAGCGGGGGGCGTGTGGGGCGTACGCCCCCCCCCTATTTTTTAAAGATTTTTTTTTTTTTTTTTTAAATTAAATAGATTTTAAAAACACGTATCGTTTCGACGGTCATTTTCATAGTGAAAATAGTACGTCTGAGCACATCGTCAGCTTGATCGCATTTCACCAAGCATGTACGTCGACATCCTTTGTGTACTATCAATCTCTAGCGTTACCAACGATCATTCACAGTTAAGTGTAAAACTAAAAGGAGCAAGTTGATAAAAGCCACGTGGTGAGCTTTTTTGCGTTTTACTAAGCAGGTCGGCATCCTTTGTGATCGTCACTCCCGTTGTAGAGTAGCGGTACGTACCTCTGACGATCAATAGAGTTTATGAAGTCACATGGTCAGTGCTACACTACGCGCCCATTTATTAAATACAATAAAAACAAAGGCTAGGACTGTAGTCCCTATGAAAATTATCCCGTTAGGCCTATATTTTATTAAAACATATTACTATTAAAATATTAACAATGTTGCATGCAGCATTTCATGACCCTTGTAGTGTTTTATTTGCTTTTCCGTCGATGAGTCTCATAAACAAATCGCGATGACAAAAGGGGTGTTTTGTTTTTTTCAAATCACTAAATATAATGTAATGATGATCGAGCCGGACCGCTAATTTTTAAACGATCGTTTAAACCAGGTCGTTGAATATGCCGTGATTTTAATTGTCAAAAACATGATCGTCAGTCGATGGCTCGGAGTTTCGATAAATCTCGCGTCGCATGTGTTGCGTGGTGGAAAACACTCTCAGCAAGTTTGCTTCATTAATATGCATGAGACTCTGTGACCACCCCCTTTAACGTGACGTCATTTTACTTTAGCTGCATGGATGATGGATGCGAAGAAGTAGACGTCACCGCGATCGACCCGGCGCGCGTGTAAGAAAATAATACCGGCCTAGGCTAGGACAAGTTTATGCTTATATAAAAGCTGAAAAACATCGTCGCGTTGTAAAAATTTAGATGTAAAGTACAGGCAAGTTGTTAGCTTGCTTTGGTACCCTAGGTAAGTATCAGCTGCATGTTCCACATGTCGTAATTTGCGAGCTTTAGAGTGTTTGGTAAATGACATTATGAATTGTTTGTAAATCGTTTTAAACGACTTACAATGCGCTAGAACGCCAAAATTTCCACCCCGACCGGGGGCCCTTGGCGGCCCCCTGGCCCCCAGCCAATGTTTGCTCGCTTCGCTCGCAAACCTGCGCCCCCCCCTATTTCAAAATCCTGGATCCGCCCCTGATCATTATCAGGAATAAAAAAAATAATTCCAAAAGGAGGCAAAAAGCAGGGTGGTGCGCGTTTCTGCATCCTTTTTTGAGGACTTCATTTCACAAGATGCCTTCATCTACAGAAGTCCGTGTGTTTGACGCTATTCAAGCTTATCTTTGTCTATGACAAAAATACCAAAGAATACAAAAGTGGAAAACGGGAACAAAAAAATGCGTGGGAAGCTGTTTCTAAAGATGTTAACGTCGCAGTAGAAGAGTGCCAATTTTTAACACTCGAAGAACAGCATTTTCCAGGTAGAGTGTAAGGCCGAGGCTAGGCCTACTAGGCTAGGCCCTTATTATTATTATTATTATTATAATCATAATTATAGTTATTATAATAATCGTTATTATTATTATTGTAATAATAATTATAATTATTACTTTTGTAGACATCTAAAGAAGGTTAGGGCTAGTGTCCGTAGTGGTGCAGGCAGGGATGACATCCTCCCAATTGGCCATGAGTGGGAACACATGAGATGGTTGATTAAACATATAAATCATAGGAAGACACTAGAGTCCGAAGAAATGTCAATTTCATTAACCGAGTCAGAAGCTTCATCTGAATGCATACGGCTTTTTTCCGAAACTCAACAAGTAGTCCAGATCCCTATGTATTTTCGTGTGCAGATCATGGGGAAAGTGTAAACATTGTGTTTTATGAATATTTGAATCATGCTGGTTATAAAAACCCATGTTGTCAAATTTCTAAAATTCATCTTTGACCTCTGACCTCAATTTGAATGTTTTGACCCATTGAAAACAAAATGGTCATATCTTTGCAACGCTTATTTTAAATGAAATAATGTTAGTGTCAAATTATTTGGGAGATACATATTAATATTCGTTCTAATGGAAAAGTTTGTCCAAAAATGGCCGGAAGTATGATTTTTGGCATTTTTTACCTTTGACCTACATATCATATAACTCCGTAACTAACAGTTGGACAAACTTTAAATAGGGCTCAAATTAATCTGAAGATATATATTTCTATTCAGTCTAATAAGAACTTTTTCGAGAAAATGACCCAAAATCTTCTTATTGACCTTTGACCTGTACAGGTAGTACACATTCCTACAGTCTTAAAAACTATTTTCAAATTATTATGGCTAAAACTTAATTTAACTTTGTTTTAAAGATTATTTACAGTAACCTGTAATTTACATACCACTTTTATAATGTACTAGGTCAGTTTCTGAAAAAAAATGAGAAAAATATTTTGATAGCTTGATATTTTTGTTGAGGTTATCTTTTTGGTTTAATAAAAGCTATCTAGCAGATATTAATACACAAAATTCATATTTTATTGGATAGATATTATGATTATCTTTCCAATAAAATATGCTGTTTGTGTAAGAATATCTGTACAAGATTGTTGTACTGAACTAAAAACATGGATTTTTAGCACAAAATCAAAATCTTTTTTCGCGTGTACCATGTAAAAACCCTTAAGAAAAATATCAAGCTATAAAAATATTTTTTTCATTTTATCTCAGAAACTTACTTAGTATGTGGTAGAAGGGGTATGTGAGTTACACTTCACTGACAACAAATCTTTTAAAAAGTTAAAACATAAGGCAATTGTTGACCACCCACAACCGATGGTGGTGGCAGCTTTAGCGTTCCAAAATCAGCTCTTTTGAAAAATGATGACGCACCAAAAATAGCGGCATCATTGTCCCGCCCATATGAGACAATACTTGTCCATACAAATGAGTAACTGGCATCACAAATTGCCATTAATACTGTACTATGAAAGCCTTTATAGTTATAGTACATCGAGCCGCCAAATTTGGGACACTCGATAGCAATGTGCTTACCGTCTACTGCACCAATCGCATGAGGAACATTCCAATCATTTTCAAATGGTTCTGCAATTGCCATCCATTCACTCTCACTTGATGGTAGCCTTAGGTATTTCTTATTTAAAGCTGTCCAAATGGAATCACAAACTTCCCGGATTATGTTAGAAACTGTTGCACGACCAACCCGAAAGTTAAATGTTTGTGATGCCATCGAGTCACCCGTAGCCAGATAACGCAAAGTTATCACAAGCCTTTCTTCTGCTGAAATTGCAGTACGACCTCTTTCTTGTCTTATCTTTAGATAGGGCTCAACCGCAGACAGAAGATGACTAAATCTTTCCGGCGTCATCCTTAAATACCTGAAGACAAACAAAATTATAAATAACAAAAAATAACATTTTACATTGACATTACTACAAAACATAGTTTGTACCAACACTACATACTTTTAAGGCTTAAAAATAAAAAAAAACATTATTTATTGTCATTTTAGGAGAAGGTACTGAGTTGCAAAATGAAACAGAAGAAGCCGACTTATTGGGTAATGTCTCGGACGACTTGGAAGGGGCTTTTGCAGGATATGAAGGAAGTCTGGAAGAAGAAGGTTCAGCAGATGCTGCCCAAATAAAAGCTGATGTTACAAGAGGTAAATATTCAATCATGATAGTTAACAATATAATACAAAGTGTTTTTCTTTTTAGTAGTCAAGAGGACAGTCGAAAGACCGAACCGTAAGTATTTAAATCATTACTATACATCAATATTGGTAATTTACTATTGTACTAAAAAGTTGTGTGTTGATAATAATCATGAATTTGCAAAAGCATACCTATTTTTTGTTGTTGAATAAACAGTGCTAGAAGAGTGTGTGTGACCTTATAGATCTGATTAAGGGAAGCGGAGAAGAAGATGAAGCCGATACATTCGGCACGATGGTAGCAAAGAAAATGCGAAGAGTAAACGAGGAAGACAAGGAAGATATGGAACTACAAATTATGCAATTGTTCTGTGACTATTTTAAGAAGTAATAACAGAATTGATTTGCCAAATGTCAAAGTTAATTCATGATTATAAATGTATTATTTGTGATTATGTATTCAATCTTCTTTGGCAATAAATGCACTTTGTTTGGGATATTTTATTTAGACTACAATTGTTCATTGTGTACTGCATGCACTATTTAATAAATTTAGATTTTAATTTTTCAACATAATAATAACAGTAGGAGTAATACATACTTCCTATCCGTTTAGTATATTATAACTATAAATGCAAATTACAATTAAACATCTAGGCCTAGGCCTAAAAAGATATTCTTAAATAATGTATGGTACTGCCCAAACTCTATTCTTTCTTTTAGCACTTTCCTTTCTTTCTTTCTTCTTTGGGTCACTGCCATGGTCAAGAAAACTTTTGTAATCCCTGTTTTCTATCAGAACAATAGTCCATATATTCTGCAAAGAAAGTCATAGTCTCCGAAGAAAAAGTCTGATGTTGTGAGTTCTGAAATTAGATTTTTTTAAATGTTCTAAATAAATAATCTACTTAAATACTTATCTCTTAGCATATTAACAGTACACAATATTCCGGTTAATTTAGATTGTTTTATATTTATAATTCCTTATGTTATAGCTGTACATACAATTGTTAATAAATGTAACCATTGATATTTCTTATTACTAATTGATAGTTTGTGTTTGTTTTTTCTAAAAAAATAAATTTAAGCATAATCTTACGCTTTGTTTAGAATATAGAATATGTTTAAGTTTTAGTGGTACTGTACTGTATGTATAATAAAAATGCAGATCACTGGGTACAGTACTAACCGGCTACAAAGAAACCATATTGCGTGTACATGGAAGTGAGAACTTCGCTAATGGCTTAAACAACTTTTTCTGTCGTTTTGAATCCGAGATATTAGTTACCAAAAATGAAAATGAAGACACAGAAATCCGCGAAAATGAGACTTCATTAGTAAACAATGCAGTCATAAATGTAGTTGATGTGCGTAACTAATGTATTTGCCAAAGTAAAGCCTGGTAAAAGTACTGGCCCTGATGGAATTGGAAATCGTGCTATTAAATACTGCAACCAAGAGTTGGCACCGATATATACCAAACTTTTTAATGAGAGTTTAGCAAGTGGTACAGTGCCCAATCAATGGAAAACGGCCTGTATCTCACCTATTCCTAAGATAAAAAATCCCAAGGAACTTAATGACTATATGCCAATAGCTATCACATCCAATGTTGGTAAATGCCTAGAAAAGATTGTACTTAGGCAGTTGCTTGATCAGACCAAATTGTTTCTCGATCCTCTCCAATTTGCCTATCAGAGTAATAGAAGTGTTGAAGATGCTGTGCTCTTCCACTTACATAATATTTACCAACATTTAGATGTGCCTAAATCATATGTAAGATGTTTGTATATAGATTTTTCTAGTGCTTTTAATACCGTTGAACCTGGTTCATTAGTACGCAAACTTAAAGAAATGAACGTAAACGACACATTGACTTCTTGGATATATAATTTCTTAACAAAAAGGTTCCAGTATGTTAAACTAAACGGTATTTTATCTGATAAAAGAACTGTTAGCATTGGCACGCCACAAGGGTCTGTTATCTCCCCAATGTTGTTTTCACTGTTCACCAGCAGTTTCAGAGCCAATTCAAATGAATGTTGTATAGTAAAATATGCAGATGACACAGTCATCACTGGATACATTACTGGCAATGATGAAACAAGCTATAGACAACTAGGATGTGATTTTTATCACTGGTGCTGCAATAACAACCTGAAACTAAACATAAAGAAAACAAAAGAAATGCAAATTGATTTTAGGAAAATTAAAGAACCCTTAGAACCTCTGATTATAAATGAAAATGAGATTGAAGTAGTAAATGAGTACAAATATCTGGGTTGTATAATTGACAATAAGCTAAATTGGATAAATAATGTAAATAAAGCCACATGCAAAGCCAACCAAAGGATGTTTATTTTAAGAAAAAAAAAAAAAAAAAAATTAAACTTAATCGAATAGGAAATAGAGCAATTAGACTAGTAGGAGAGCACTTACCTGATGTTGAATCCTTGTATAAAGAAAATTTGTTAAAAAAAGTAAAAAGTATCATTTCTGTTTTTTAAATGGACAATAAAGTATATATGACTATGACTATGACTATGACTAAAAGCCAATCAGCAATGTGTCGTAAGGATAACCATGAATGGATAAAAAATTGTATACATACATTTCATATTGATTTAAATATTCATAAATCAGTTTCTTAATTTGGGCGAGTCTGACGACTGCAACCTCTTCCAATGACAGCCCACCAATTGACGTAGCTCCCTCCCTCTTTACAAATATATACTCGGTCGGTTGATTTAACTAAACAGCCATCAACAATTTTGTCTTGGCATATTCTCATCTGGCGTTCTGATGCTAGTAAGCCTGGACAAAACCTAAAAAGAAAATAAATAATTCAACTGCATAATAATTTTCATAGTGATCAGTGTGTTTTATTAGTTCTGCAGTGGTTTATAAATCAATAATTTTCAATTCGTTATGGATTATGAGAATTCACTAATTAAAACTTCAATTACCTTCGTAATGCCCGCTGCTGACTCCAATTTATTTTGCAGCCGCTCATGATACCAAGGCACCTTGTTGCATCCATTTTTTGACTATTAGTATCTGGTGCAGCAACATTCACTTTGGTGGCTTGCGAAGCGGTAACCATGTTTAGTGGCTTCAAAATTGAAAATGTTTAAAATTAATTACAAGCAGAAAATAATATTTAAGCCTCACAAAATAATGACTAATCAGATGATTTTAAAGGAAAATTATTTTATTATTATATAATATTAATAATCGGATTTGGAATCTTACCCGTCCTTGAGTTTTCAAAGTTATTTTCCCTTCAGTCACATCTTGATGAACTAGCTTATGTGGCCAGATTTAATATCAAGAGATAATATTTTGTTGCAAATTAGGCATTCATACATTTTATCACAATCGTTTAAGATTTTGAACTGCCAACTGATTGTGGCTAGCGGCAGAGGAACTGAAGTAAAATTACCGCTTTGTGCCTCTTTGAAAATTTTGTTTCTGTTTTCGCCCTGGTACTAGTTGATTTCTGTATAAAAAACATGGTAAACATCTTTCCTCATGTGGCTGATAATGAAACGGCGAAAGAGAATGCCCTTTATAAAATCTTGAATGACAAGTGGAACAAAGTGTACCTCTCATCTTTTTCTTTCATTTTTTTTTCACAATCAAAACAAATAGAGGACAGTGCCTTATCATGAAACTCCATCTGTGGGAAGAGCCTTATCATGAAACTTCATCTGTGAAAAGCTTAAAGCTAGGCCGCCAGAAAGGCCACGCTCGTCGCGGGCCTCGTCTGCGCCTGCATACCCGGTGATCGGCTAATTTTTCAAAAAAGGCTGTTGTATTACGATAATTTATAAGATATTGAACCAACACCTTTTAACAAAACTATGTTAAATATTACCAATTAGTATTAATGGTTTACAGAAAATAAGTATATCTTTTAAAAAATAACGATGTAAACACAATCGGTGAAGTTAGACGGTGTATTTTTAACTTTTGTTTGTTTACAATATAGACTACGCTGTTCGCTGCTACTTCCGGGTAAATTAACCGACTTTTATATTCGATAAGTCGTCTTAGTAATTGTTTTTTTATCATTATGCTGTAATGAAATCGTAAAAAATCTGGTTTCAAACCAGCAAATACTAGGCCTAACCTTAATTGATAACTTGATTGAAAACACGTTAAATTGACTACAAATGATACTTGTAATGTATATTTTTGACGTTCGCGAAAGTTTCATAACCTCTCGCGAACGAATTTTCAATCTTGCGCGGTTCAGAAAAAGTCGTCTGCTAACATTGAGGGCACTTGACTTTTTCTAAAATATTATAGGTTGAAACAGCTGTGTTGCGCATGTCGACTATTCGCATGCGGGTTGAATATACAACGTAATGTTATTTCAATGTCAATTTTTTTTTTTACATTTAAATGACAACGAAAGAAACATGAACATAATTCTTTATTGAAGCAGGCCATGCAGGCCGTGCTCGCTGCTTGATACATCACAGTGAGTTCTGTGTGTAGGTCCACGTATTTGTACAAAATCAACACAAACCAGTATTAGTATTTTGCGAGCGAAGCGAGCAACCATGGGCTGGGGGCCTGGGGGCCGCCAAGGGCCCCCGGTCGGGGTCCAGAGGGCGAAGCGCCCTGGAAGCTTTGGCGGTCTAGGGCAATCTAGATCATTTGAATCGGTTTACGCACACACAAATATGACAATGTTAACACTAATAAACTGCAACAAAGAAAACAAAAAACAACTCTCATTTTCATTACAGAACATTTTTATATTCCAGGCTGCAACAGATAGCCTACAAACACTTTTTTTTTGCTTGTTTGTTGATTTGTGTAGAGAGGCTGTAACCGTAAGGTTAGAGTCCATACACTGTGCAAGTCCAAGAAGCTATCTTGGCTCCGTGTGTATGTGAGACGCTTCATACCCATCCGTATTATACGCATTACACTAACGTATTTATCGCCTGTACATACAATATTTTGTTTAAAAATATACCTATTTTGTCGAATGTAGAGAATAGTATAGGTGATAGCTTATACATAATTCTAATAACTAACTTCTAAATTAGTATTATACATTTGACGTTAGTTACTAAACAATAAGTGTGCATTTTGAAACATTCTTCTTGGCTTTTGGAGACAGAATTCGCGAATGACATTCTCTGTATTTATTTTCATGTTAAAGTGTATGTTCATGAGGCACAATCCCGAAAGCCGCTCATAAGACATGTGATTTCGCAAACAGGTTTTCGTTCTCCGTAAAGTCGAAAAACTACGCTCAGCTTCAGCAGACGTTACGGGCAGTACACATGCGATTAGAAGAAGTGCACGCACATTCGGGAACACATCAGGATCCGCTAATTTTACAATAGCTTCCGTTAATGTAGCAGGGAGCTCTTGTTGCTGCGAACACAGTCGCTTCCATCGCTGAAGCTCGGAATGAAGATGTTCGTGTCTTGGCAGATCATCGTACCAAAATTCAAGTTCTTTGAAGACTTCTTCAACATTACACTTAACAATAGACTCGGGTGCTACGCCAAATATTTTAAAGCATGGCCTGTTATTGGCAGAAAAACGGGGTTTTAACTCGGTTTGTAAATGATCAAGAAGTTGAATTGGTAATACTGCTCGGTAGTAATCTTCCACAGTGTCTCCAGGATGATTTGATCTGTGTTGTTGTCTCATTGTCGCTACTGATCTTGGTTTAACAACATTAGCACCAACTTTATCAGCTAGTTTTTCTGCTTCTACAAACCAACGGGAAAACTCACTTTCGATGTTGTCTCGTAACAACTGCAAGGTACTTTCGGCGTCCGATATAAGATTGGTTTCATGGAAAATATCCAATGACCGTTTCTGCAATTTTGTTGCAAGTGGCTTTACAATCTCAAGGACATATAGGACAGTAGTAAGTGTAATTATTGTTTTGAAATTTGTGTGACTATGATGTAATCCATTTTCCATGATTTTGTCCTCTTTACTCCATGCCCAACCACCCGTTAGTCGCTCATAAAGATGGCAGGCCCGTATCCAGGGGGGGTGCGTTGGGTGCAGACGCACCCCCCCCAAGTCCCAAAAGGTCCACTATTTCCTCGGTTGGTATTTTTTCTTGTCTTATTTAACTAAAGACAATATCATTGTATATATACAAAATTTACATTATCAATGGTATACAAACAAAAATATGCTAATATAAAATGAAAAAATACCGGTAATTAAATTACGGAATCTGAACTGACTACAAACTCGATGTAAAACATGCGCAGTCGATCATGTGATGACAAGCAATAGCTTAGCGCTTCATGTACGCGGTACGCGGTAAAGTGTTTGTTGCTGGAGAAATACAGACAACTTAACCGGCGGTAAAGACGTGTCTGGAAATACAGACACTCTATTGAATACGGCGCCTAAACAAGGGGGGAAGGCCAACTCAGACAGCGTCGTACGACGCTGTCTGAGTTGGCCTCATTATGAAAGCGTTAAGTTCTGGTGTCCAGCGTTCAACTAGCCCAAGCCACAACAGAGAGTCTTAAATCAGTCTTTAGAACGTCAAATAACGCAAATTTTGGACCCTGACCGGGCGCCCTTGGCGGCTCCCTGGCCCCCAGCCATTGTTGCTCGCTTAGCTCGCACCCCCCCCCCCCATTATAAATGCTGCATACGGGCCTGAATGGGGGTTTGTTATTGCATGAAGACAAGTATGGTGTTCAACCCATCTAGTTTTACATAAACCTTTCAATTTTTCAACCTTATTTTCTGGACGGTACACTTTCAGAATTTCAGTAAAAAATTCTTCTCGTTTTGGACTATTTCGTAAAACAAAAAGGTTTGATTAATCAAATCAACAAGATCTTTCACCTCCCTGTTCTTGCAGCTTGCAGCTATGGACAGATTTAAACTATGTGCATAACAGTGTGTGTACATCGCTTTTGGAGCAATTTTTCGAATTAAACCTTGAGTTCCTCTGGCGGCGGACATTACTGAAGCACCGTCATAAGCCTGACCACGCATATTTGCCGGATCTAACCCTGCATCTTTCACCATTTTTCAGAATACTGTCTGAGATAGCTACTGCAGTGACACGTTGCATCCCACAAAATTCTACAAAATCTTCATAAATTTTGCAGTTCTTGTCCACATATCTGACGTTCAAACTTATTACTTCATTGTTCGAGCAATCGGTCACCTCATCAGATATAATCGTGAACAAACCTGTCTCGGATTCCTTTATGGCACAAACAATATGTTCTTGTATCTGCTTTCCTATTATTGATATTAACTCGTTCTGAACTGACCATGATACGTACTGGGCATTTTTTTTCCCTTTCAACAAGTGCTCTTTGAGTATTTGATTGTGTTTTGCTTCTAAATTTACCAGTCCTTTGAAAACCCCCTTGTTAACCGTGTCATCAAAACCCGAATCCCTGTGGCCTCGCAGAGGTAATCCATAATGACCACAAAATATTACACAGTCAATAATGGACTCTAGGATCTTAATGTTGATTTTCTCATTTTCTCTGGCTTTCTCATCAATTATTGTTTCAATTTTCCTGCTAGGGTTCTTCAACATAGAGAGAAATAACGTCTTTATTTGCAAACAGTAGGCAGGTTAAACAATATCCACCACTCTTAGTCTTAGAAACACTGTACCTAAGCCATTTGAACTCTGAGAACCATGAATTCTGAAAATGTAAAACCTTGCGCTTCCCGTTTTTAGAAATACTTATTGGAGCCATTTCTGATGTCATACTTGCTTATACAAGTTTTCTCAATGGTAGTGTCGGTGTCAAAAGCAGTCAACTCTAGAAAAATAAATGCTTTGACTTAATATTATAATAACACTTGCAGTATAGTTTAAGATGCAACTTCTTAGACCCAACTAATTGCCTATATGAACACACTATAAACACTCTTCTAATGAGAACATATTAATTACCTAATTTACCATCTAAAATATCTTGATCAACGTTACTGGTAGACACTGAAGAATTTGCGTGAACATGTTCAACCGCCGTTGATTGAATGTCTGCATCTGAATCAGTCAATTCTAGAAACAAATTAAACTTGTTCTTCACTATTAATATTTAAAATTCTAATAATAAAAGGAAATTAGGATGCAATAATAATATCACTCAAGCAACACATGGTTTTACATGTGTTTCGAACATTTTCGAATCACGGTGCCAAGGCAAAGAGACTGCAATTACAGATGATGGGGTTAACTTAAACTTACTTGGTACTTTAAATTGATTGATGATTGGGAGAGAATTCGTAACTTCGCTATACAGATTATCCGCGTCTGATTGACTGAGAAAATGCGCCTAATTAGTCTAGGCGTGTATGCATCAATTAGTAGGCCTAGTAGTACTAGGCCTAGGGCCTACTTGTCAAATCTTGTCAAAATAATGCACTAGCTTCTAACACATACCTATAATATATAGCAGTGACATACCTTGCTTACGCCGGTATTTTGGCTTAAAAAATGTTGTCAATTTTGATTGTTGTTTGAAGAGGCAACAAACAGATCAACACGAAGTTATTTGCACAGCAACAACACAACGACATTACGTGACATGTGTAGCCTTGTGGACCACGTGTCATCTCAAAAGTTTTTTTTTTGGTTTTGAGTTGATGAAAGTCAGGCAAAATAACCTACAAAAAGCAACAATATAAAAAGAAAATGGAAATAGTGCGCAGCAGCATTGCTGCCATAAGTTGTTGGTGAATAAATAGCGAGCTTTCGTTGTAGTACGGAAGTAGCTCAGTACGGTAATTCGAAATGTGATCCACGCATGCGCAGAAATTTGAGACTCACCGTAGCGCTAAATTTGAGAACGGTAGTGAGATGAAATAGCGTCCTGTCTAAAACGAACATTCAGCTGTGTATTTTAATTATGGAGGACACGATGGAAGCAGTATCGTCAATAGGTAAAGCATTTTAATCAGTCGTTATTTTCACTCTATTTTATTTTATTCTATTTTAGCTCTAGATCAATGATGCCAAATATAAAATGAAAAAATTGGCTTAGAGATTCGGCCTAGCCTAGGGCAAACCAGTGCAGTGGCCTAATCGAACTAACTAGCCTAGGGCCTAGCTGCGATACCCTAGCTGCTGGCCTTTAGGCTATCCCTACACGGTCCTACAAATGGTGCACAAATAGGATGGTCTAGATACGTAGGACCCCCAGTCAAAGGATGACAGGAAATGACAAGTTCCATAATAAAAACTAACTAATCAAATTATCTTCTAGTAAACAATCCTGCTTTGCTTAAAACAAAGGAGTTGTTTATTAGATTCATAACAACTCCCTGCCAATGTAGCTAAAGGATTTATTTCATTGTCATAGATAAGCTTGTGTACATTTTATCTTGATTTTTTTAATTTTTTTAAACAGGCAGAAGAAATTAAGACAAAAAAGCAAAAGAGTACAAACCGGTAAGTTACTTGTTTTTTTTGTTAAGATACAGTAGTTGCCAGCATGTATAAAATATTACAAATTTATTTAATTTTTTTTAGTTGATATATTTACTTTTAAGATCTTTTTTGGATAATTCAATAGTGCTCACTTTTTTATTTTAATATATTAATTATTATTATTGTAAACTTTTTTTTTAATGCATAAAACATATAATATCATGTAATAATATATTCATTAGATTAAAAACTCCTACACTAAATTGATGAGAAAATATTACATTAAAAAACACTGTGATTTTATTATTTATTTCAGCATGATCTGGGACAACCAAAAGGATCAGATCCTAATAGGAGAAGTAATTTTGGCTAGACCTTTCCAGTCCAAGAAAGGCACAACTGAGCGGGGAAAGGCATGGCAGGCTGTTGCTGATGCAATGAAGGCCAGTGAATACAAAGTTGACAGGCGGGCAGTGCGAGATCGCATATCTAATTTGATGGATAAAGTGAAAGGACAAAATAACAAAGAAAAGGCAGCCAGTGGAATTGCAGTGGAGGAGACAGATGAGGAAAAGCAATTCATCCAAGAAGAGGACGATATAGAAATGTTACCAAAGGAAAGAGGAGATGAAGAGAAGAAAAGGTGTTTAAGAGTCTTCCGGGATTTTTATTTAAACTGGAACCATTTTATTTCCTTAAATCTATTAAAGTTTCTCTTGTATTACAGTTAGATGTTTATGAATGTATGAAAATATTCTTCCAGCGATGGCGGTTCAAGTTCAAAATAGGCAGATGTATTGTTCTTATACACACATGTATGTGCATTTGTAAGTATGTAAACAATGTACATTGCCAAATGCACTCAATTGCACTTTCTGAGACTTCTTATAGTCTTTAAATTCCAAATAGCCATTCAACACTATTTCTGACTTTGGACATTGCCGCGTTGAAGGCCACTTGTTCTGGTGTTATCCGTAACGTCGGGAAAGGTGCTTGCAATTGCGGGCGCAATGGGTACGCAGGATCACCATACATGCACAATACATTTCCCTGTGGATCATGTGACCTGGCCTCAAGCTCTGTCAACAGACCCGATTCACGAAGGAGAAATGCATCATGTCTCCTCCCTTCCACAAGTCCATATAGGTGAGCTATGAGGCCATTGGGAGCTCTCACTGACTGGAATTTCATGGCATGAATTCTTTTGTGACCATTATACTTGTTGATGCCGATTTGGTCAGCATATTGGCCTTACGGTTCCATCAACGAACCCCCAACAGTTCCTCAAAGCAGCACCCTTTGTGTGTGTTGCCTCAGCAAATTCCTGTAAATGTTGTGGGGATAACCATGGCTGATCCAAGGATGAGATTTGATGTCTATGAATGTCGAAGATGTAGTTGGTCATCCACTTAAACGCCAAGTAAAGCTGTGGTACTGAACGTCCATAGTCCTTGATAAGATCTCCATATCTCCAAGGATATGCATACCTTTGGAGTGTGATGCACAAAGCCTCAAGTCCATCAATTTTCGACTTATTCTCCAGAATTACAGTTGGTGGCACCCCCAAAGCATGTTTCAGCCGGTAGATATCATTTTTCTGGAATCTAAGGGAAATAATAATACACAGTATATTTTAAATCTCATAAAGGACAACCAATTGGCAACGCAATTGCTTTGATAAGGATAAAATACCTGGACTGTTAAGCTGCCTGAATCTGTGTGACAAAATTATGATGACAATGTTGATCAATTATTGGCAGTACATGAGATAAATGAAGAGAAATGATGCTTCAAAGATTCATGGCTTGCCCTATGAAACTAGCAGGGTTTAAAAGAAAACGCTGATCTAAAAATTTATTAATATGCGTCGCTCCAGCCGAATCAGAAAAACCGCAGCAGCTACTCTGTGATCCTAATTTTGAAGAGCTATCGAATCCTGATAAATATCCTGGTGACAAGAATGCTCTAACAGCTGACAGCTCCACGAAAATACTTCAATCAAAGTCTATTTTCAGACTGTATTCTATGATGTGTTAGCAATCCAAGGTGCATCCGCTGGGTGAGATTATGACTATGTTATTCGTATTGAATTTCAGGCTCGAGGGTCTCCCCATGTGCATACATTACTTTGGGTTAAAAATGCACCTAAACTTGGCTTGAACTCAGATGAGGAAATATGTCAGTTTAATGTCACTTGTGATGCTTCTGATGAAAACAATTCATTTGCAAATCTGGTGCAACGGGTGCAAACACATTCACATTCTTCTTACTGTCGGAAAAAGGGTTCGTGTCGTTTTAACTTCCCACAAGCTCCTAGTTTGCAGACAGTTGTGGCAAGAGAACCAGTTGATGACGAAAATGTGGCTGAAATACAGTATGAATCAAAGCAGACGTGGAAGAAGATGAGTAACTAAACAAACAATTAAATCAGACATGATCAGAACAAGTAGGACAAAAATTGCATCGAAACAGATGACAAGAATTTAAAACAGTGTCAATAAAAAGTTGATCTTTCGAGGAATGATTTAACAACATGTGACAAGTTAACTAGCAATTACAAAAGCAGAATAGCTGTACCATTTTTATTTATAAATTTTTCACAAAAATGGTAGGTCTATATCCGTAGTAATTAGGTTTGTACTAGTAGTTAGTTTGATAGCCCTTTAAATTTTAGTAAAATTAAGGTGTTTTTTTTTACCTTTTTTCTAGGCCATTTTTGTGTCTCACAGTGGTTGTAACATTGGAGAGGTGATAGGCCTTTAGTGAGTCTAGACCATACCAATTCCACTAATATCGCGTTCTAGCGTCATTTGAGGCCATTTTAATAAGATTTAGGGTAGCCACTTTTTCCATTTTTTATAATACATAAATAAAATACTGCGTGCAAAAACACGATGCGCGATGATTCGACTGTTTCAATCCATATTTTTCAATTAAAAAAAAAAAAGTTCAAAATATGCCTATATTTATCGGGTAAATTATAGCTTAGAAAAATTAATATACGCAAACGTAAAGCGTAGGCTACCCACAGGCGAAGAGGTGTGCCTATATTGTTTATCGCATAGGCGTATGCTTGTTGCTGTCTGGGGGTGCAAAAATGGTCATTTTGAAAAATAGAGCTGCTAGGTCCCCGGAAGTTGCAATTAATTTATATACATATTAATGATACTGTAATGATTTTGGGGTTGAAGAAAAGATAGAGGGCGGCAGATGGAGGCAGAGTCAGGCAGGAGGAGAAGCAGAGAACGGACGTGAGAAAATGGGCAGAGAGGGATTGGAGAAGGAAGGCAATGGAGGGTTACCTCGAGCTGCGTTAATCAACTTACCCACCAGAATAACATCGTCTTCTGCTACAATTTTAGATAATATTATTACAAATGATGATAACATTTCGCATTGTGGAGTAATAGTCACTGACATTACCGATCATCTACCCATACAACACACTTGTCATTAAATACCAATACATCATATAACCTATTTATTATAAAACTATCCAATCTCATAGATAATAACATACCTACAAAAAGTAATAAGCCAAATGGTAATACAAAGAAAAACCCATGGATCACAACAGGAATTTTGATTTCAATAAAAAAGAAAAATAAACTTTATAAAAAATACCTTAAAAACCCAACAAAATTATTAAAAAATATATATAAAAAGTACAAAAATAAATTAACTCATTTAATTAGAATTCGGAAAAAACAATATTATTCCAAAAAACTGGATGCAGCTCGACACGATTCAAAGCAAACATGGAAAGTTTTAAATGAAGTTCTAAATAGAAAAAAATCGAGTGTTAAGCCAAATGAGGTAATTAACCATAGTAATAAAACTTTGGTATGTGATCCAAAAGGTATGTCTGACGCTTTTAATGACTTCTTCTCCAACACTGGAAGAATTAGCAAACAAAATACCAAATGTAAACAATTCTGACTTTAAACAATATATGAAAGAGAGTCAATCCCAATCCATATTTTTCAATCCAAAAGAGGTCACATAACATAAGTAATCGGATTCTAAAACATATTATTGCTGCTGTGGCATCTCCTCTTGTACATATCTTTAACCTCTCTCTTGAGACAGGCATGGTCCCTGATAGTATGAAAGTAGCTAGAGTAGTTCCAATTTTTAAATCTGGCAATAAAAATGACGTCAGTAATTATAGGCCGATCTCTATTCTGCCTACCGCTTCAAAAATTCTTGAAAAAATTGTTCAAATTAGAGTAAATAATTATATCACAAAGTTTAACATCCTTAATAATGCACAATATGGTTTCAGAAAAAACAGTTCTACTTTTATGGCTGTTATAGATCTGGTTGAACGAATAACCGATGCGCTTGATAAGAAAAAAAATACCATCGGAATATTTATTGATTTGTCAAAAGCGTTTGACACCATCAACCATGATGTATTTAATTGCTCAAACTCGTTATCTTTTGTTTTATTTGCTGACGACACAAACATATCTGCATCTCACGAAAACTTGGATACGCTCATAGAACTAGTTAATGGTGAACTAAAAAATGTTTCGGATTGGTTCATGTGCAATAAACTATCAATCAACGTTAAAAAAACTAATTACATAATTTTCCGCAATCAGCGAATCCAAGTAATTTAGAGAATGTAAATATTTATGTCAACAATAAAAGAATAGATAGAGTTAAATCGACTAAATTCCTTGGAGTACATATTGATGAATTTCTCACATATAAGAACCACATCAATGTTAAACTCCAGAAAAGGGCATTACGAGCTATAACAGGTCAAAGTTTAATGATTCAATGACTGAATGTTTCTATAAATTTAAACTACTTAAAATTGCGGATATCAATAAGTACCAAATTGGGCTTTTCATGTATAATGTTACTACTAATCAGGACGTGCGTTTTTCATCGCTCTTTATTAAAAATGGTTCTTACCATAATTATAATACAAGATCTAAAGACAAAATGAGACTCAACCAAAATCTTCCCATGCCGATGCCTTTGAGTGACCACTTAGATATGAGGTAGTATCGCATCCAGTAATAGTGTGGAATGGAATCAGTGCTTTTGCAGAACCCTCGGGCAAGGCTTGAATCTACTTTCTTTTTTTGGATGTCCATGTCATCATCCATATATCTTTGGATACCATGCTTTGGTAGTGAGACACTAGAATCACTAGTACGTCTGAATCCTTAGAAGCAACTACAACTGTGTTGTATCGGACATTGGAAGCATGAAGAACAAGTCGCGTGTCCGCTTCTTCATGATCTGCGACCAGAGACATGAAGAACAAGTCGCGTGTCCGCTTCTTCATGATCTGCGACCAGAGACAACGTATTCGTGTAGACTTTTGATGATTTAACAACTGATTCTTCCATAAATCCAACAGCTGTGACAATTTCTTTGTCTATAGGAGCTTGATGAATCAACTCCTCTGATAGAAATCGTTTACTGATTTCTGAAAAATTGGAAGATGATAAAATTAATGATGCAATTGATAAATACTCATCCCGTGTGATGAATTTTGTATGGAGTGTTAAAGCCCGCCCTCTATGGACAAGAAAGTTTTGTCCACGTTTTTACGCTTTTTTGAAGATTGTCTGGCAAGTAATACGATTTCTCCATTTTTACATTTATTATGCCATCCTTAAAACAACCAATTAAATAATTAATTATTGTACCATCTAGGTCGTGCCCACAGATGGTTCTCGAATACATAATAATGTCAGCGTTAAAAAAACTGGCGATTTCAAATGTACGTACCGCAGGACAATAATACATGTCGTTTACAGGAACGAATAAATAGACACTGTGATTTATGTACTCAACTAAAATTAGCACTCTGGGAATTACTTCAGATAGAGAAACTTGTCACAAAATGAGACCAATTGTTTAAGTCAAATTTAAACAAACTTAATTTGTGTTTTGTATGTAACATTAGGGTTGAGGGGTGGGGAAGAGGATGGGTGCAAAGAGGAACAATTTTTAAATATATTCTTTATCCATAGTAACGAAATATTAATTGTTTTCATGTTTTACAAATAATATACCACTACACACAGTAAAACATTGCGATTTAATACTTTGTTGAAACTATCACCGTCCTAGTCGATTGAAATAGTACAGTGCATGTAACGATACATCACTACGACGTGTATATGTTTATATAATGTAAAACAATTTGTGAAAACCACCTCTATTCGGGGAAAATCATAAATTCGATTTAATCGTCAATAAATATTAAAAATTAATTATCTAACTCAACTTAATTAGTAGGCCTAATGGTTTTCAATTGTTTCTTAGAGCCAACTCATACTTAAGTTGGTTCCTACCCTACCCACCAAAGTTGTTCTGCGTTTAGGGCATGTGATGTACCGTAGGCCTATCCTCTACTGGTTTTACAACGCTACTCATGCCAGTGAGGGAAGGGTGATGATGTGGGTGGTTTAACTGCAATAATAAAGATGTATACATAATATACGGCGAGTGAAAACGCCAGCACATTATCCGTTTAAAAAAATTTATATCCAACCTCTGCAGCACAGATTGAAAGAAAAAATGGATCGAATTTCTGTTATGAGTATACAGTACTTGCCTTTACGACGCCTGAGGGAATAGACGCTTGTGGAACAGAGATTGGAATGTTCCATTCATCGCAAATCAATACATTTGTATAAACGTATATTAAATCTATCAAAATAGCATTTTTTAAAGAAAATCGGCCTGTCTTCAACATTATGATACTGTACTCTAGCTGTTCAACCGGTTTTTAAAATCAATTATCGTAGGAGGAGATAGGAAAATGCGAAGCCTCCTCGCATTTTTGTGGCGGGTATTTTTCAAGATGGACATCCATTAGACAGTGTATACCACGATCGGAAAACACTCCGATTTGGGGCAAATCGTTGAACCTAAATTCGTTTTAATCGTCAATAACTAATTATCTAACTTAATTTAATTAGTAAACAGGGTTACATTAGGTGGTTAAAATCAGTACCGAAAGTACGAACCAACTTTATATACCATCGAGTAAAAATTCTAGAAGTAAGGCGCGATTTACCGAATTTTGCCCTTACGTAAATTTATATATAGATGTACAATAATTTAATGGTGCACATACTGTATATACAGTTTCAAAGACAAGTTATATTGTTCTTGAACATAAACTTTAGCTCCAGATATTCTTTATTGTGGAATTAATTTCTATATTTTGTTTCTAATATGTTCATCAATTTAAAAAAGACAGAGATAATATAACAGTATCTGAAGATATTTTACTGATTTTCTTGTTTAATGATAGGGCATGTGGTGGATGAACACCAGTGAGCCTTAGCATACAGTGATGTTGGTGCAGCCTCCTGTAGTCATGGACCTCTTGAGAGCGAGAGACAAAAGAGATGGATGACAATGGGTCAATTAGAGGCTGTAAAGATGACACCACTAGATTACAATTAAGAGAGATTATTCTAGGAAGTGATAAACCCTTTTTAGATTTTGTAATGATATTCGTATCTTATTCCCCAATAGAGAAGGTAAAGATTACAATTAAGAGAGATTATTCTAGGAAGTGATAAACCCTTTTTAGATTTTGTAATGATATTCGTATCTTATTCCCCAATAGAGAGTCATAGCGAGCGAGTCATATGGCCGAGCGGTTAAGGCAGGGGCGCCGTTTACCGTACCTAAAGAGCCAACAACAACATCGGCAAGGGTTCGAGGCCGACTCGCTCCTAGTTCTGGTGGTGGAACAAGTCTTCTCGGATAAGGACTATAAACCGTAGGTCCAGTGTACACAGTTATAGAACCCAGTTCATTATTCGAAAAAGAGTAGGGGGTTACCCCGGTGAACTGGTTCACACAATAACCCCTGTATCAGGGGGATTACCACCTATCTGATAGGACAGTGATTAATTCACTATTGGTAATCCTTGGCCACATTGCCTAAAGACATAAAATAAAAATAAAATAAATAAAGAATTAGTCCAGAATGTATTGCAAACAGCAACTACTACAATGTCAAGTGATATTGCAGTGGTTCACCAAATCTGACTGTTAACATACTTGATAGTTATATACATGTTCAAAATTGCAGTGAGCTACCCATAGATGTGGTGAACGTATCCAGCCATGTAATAAATCTATTGGAGATCGATGCATCGTTAAAGGGCTTATGAGCGTGTTTATCGTAGTATGGTCAGGATGGCAAGATTTGTCCCATAGCATTTGCTAACTCCATGGAATTGGTTAATGAAACATTAATAAGAACAATAGTAATGCGCATAAAATTGATGAAAAATCGCAATTGGGTAGAAAAATGGCAAGTAATTTTCAGATTGGTGATCATGTTCTCCTTAAACAGATGGCATTCAAAACTAGACATAAGTTAAATGATAAATTTTACAAATAACAATATACTGTTTACAGTACTTCCATGCATCATGGTAGCTAAGCCCAATACTCGCTCTTCTGAATTTTAACAATTTCTTAAAATGTCGCTGAAATCGCTAATAATAGAAGGGCAGAAAAAAAAAAAAGAACTAAGCCAGGCATTTGAACATAATTCGGCAAGAATATTAATAGTGGAACAAGCCTTGAATGCCAAGGCTGATCAACTAACTGGTACTGGTACTGGTTCAAATAACCATCTCACAGAGACATCTGGTAGCCATTGACTTAAAGTTGGCATTTGGATGTGTTACTTTTAAATGTACAGTACGAGAGTGACTACTACCAAATTGCACAGTCACAAAACAACTTATAAAACAGTTCATATATACAGTTAAAACATTGCTGGGAATTATAAATTTCTGTTGAAGCAGGCTCCAATGAAGTTGCATCTAGTAAGTTGACTTTGTTGTACAACTCTATCAAATACTGATGGTATCTTCCGACCTCTTCGTTTATTTTGTGTTGTGTGAAAAGTAAGAATTTTTGTAGGATCTTCATTTTTTTTCTAATTACATGTCCGATCCAGTTGAATTGTTGCTTGTATAGACATATTCTTCTAGCGGTTGACAGCCAGTAATTTTGTAGAGATCGTCATTATCAATTACGTAACGCCAGTCTATATAGTTTTCATCTGTTTCTTCATCTGAGGATATGTCTACATGGTTTGGTGGGCAGACCCTTTGAAAGCCATTCACTAGAATTCTTCTTAGGAAGGTTTTGTATGTTGTGCTAAGTTTGGACATTTCACTTCCTGTTGCCCTCCAAGCATGGCAACCATAGGTGAGTCTACTCCTAACTAGACCATTAAGAAACATCATTCTTGTTTGTAGGTGGATTGTTCTGTTGGTAAGCAATGCCCTATTCTCTGCAAATGCTCCTTTGGCTGAATTGATTCTGTATTTTACTTCTTGATCTCCAATATGAACATCATTGTAGGTAGCCAATACACCAAGGTATCTAAAGTGTGTTACGTTGTTAATGTGTACGCCGCCAATTTGTATGATGCATCTTGGGTATTCTTCAACTTCCTCTTTCCAGTTCCATATAATGGTTTCTGTTTTGGGGGCACTAATTCTTAGACCAAATTCCAGACAAACTTTATTCAAGATGTTCACAATGGTTTGCAGTTCTTCTTGTGACCAGGAGCTTACAGCAAAGTCGTCAGCATAGCCACTTTCAAAGTCGTCATAGATGCCCCTTGATGGTGCTTTACATCTTTGAGCACGATTTGTAGCTTCAATAGGAATTAGGTATTGTATCATTAGGCCATCTAAACTAGCATCTTTACAGCGTTGTAACCAATCAAAATATTGGTTAAACATGCTGTCACCCTGTCGCACCAGAAGATGTTTCGAACTTATCATCACTTGGATCGTCGTCAGCAAGGTATGCTTTCGTTGAGCTGCTGTACAGTGATTGTATTATGTCAATCATAGTAGTAGACTGGTTTAAGTGAAACCTATTACGAACGCTTAGGAAAAGAAGATTACGATTCACATGGGCGAATGCTGCTGTTAAATCAATGAAGCATGTATAGAGTTTGTTTCCCTCTGTTGGACCTTTAATGATTGTCAGACACGTTTTACTGATTATTTTGATGTTTAATATATATCTATTAATTGGTATTATTTTCAAACATGGCGTTGTATTAGAACTGCCCTTAGTGCGCAGTAGCGTTACTATGGTTATATGGTTGGGGGCAGCATACACATATGATATTACTACATCCCCCTGTTTTTTTATAACAGTATAATATGGTTAATAATAGCTAAGAGTTATTTATTTCGGTGTCCGTAATTGTCTAAAAAGTTCCAAACTGTATTAACTATAAACGTTCAAATGTTCAAAAATAAAAACTTCAAAAACACAACTTGTTTCATAACTTCCTAGAACTGCAACTTTAACAATCAGTGGTATTGAACATACATTTTAAACTTGTAGATCACGTTACAGTCCAAAATCACTCTTTTGTTTCAATTAAACGCGTAGGAGGTTTCACACTTCTCTTAGAGCGCGTGTTACTCATATTCAGAATAGACGGATTTTGGTCTATCGGTTGCCAGGTTGGTACAACATTCTCAGGTGCTGTGCTACCATTGATTTGGGCATTCTGTTGAGGTACCTTCCTCAAATGTACGCGATTTCGTCTCAGCAGATTTCCATTTTCCGCTTGTATAATATATGATCTTGGTTGGACACACTTTTCCACAGTCGTCGCAGGTTTCCATTGCTTTGTGGACTTATCATAAACTCGAACATTGCTTCCATCAGGAATAGGTGGGAGTTCATGAGTGTTTTTATCTGCATATTCTTTTTGCCGCTGCGTAGCTTGTTGCAGTTTTCTACAATATTCTTCTTGTTGCAAGTTGTTTGCTGCTTGACGACTTGGTGTTAATGTTGGTATAGGTCGATTAAACATCAGTTCAGCCGGACTTGGTACACCTGTGTCCAATGGTGTAGCTCTAACATTCAATAGTGCTTTGTTAATATCTCCGCCGGTTTTTAAACATTTTTTTATGATGGGTTTTATGTAACGAACTTGTCGCTCAATGAACCCGTTTGACTGAGGATCTCCTGGGCTACTCGTGGTATGATCAATGCCCCATTCAGCGCAAAATTCATCATACTCTCGCTGGAATTGAGGACCATTATCGGAGAATATTTCCAAATAAACTTAGTACCTCCTTTGTTGTGTTAATTACAGATCGTGCAGTTGTAGATCCAAGTAGTTTTACAACAGGGTATCTGCTGTAGTAGTCGCTGATTAGAAGAAAGTTCTTTTTTCCAATCTCAAATAAATCAGTCCCGAGCTTTATCCATGGTTTAGAGGGTTTTTCATGCATAATCATAGGTTGCTTTGCTTGTTGTGGTTGATATTCCTGACAAATCTGACAGTTCTGGCAAATTTCATCGATGTCTGTGTTTATTTTCGGCCAGTATACGCTTTCACGAGCCAGCTTTCGTGTCTTTTCCACACCTTGGTGTGATTCGTGAAGTTGCTTTAGAATATCGTTTCTCATCATTTCTGGAATTATAATCTGTCTTCCTTTGAATATGACTCCATCTTCTATTGCAAGTTGATCTCGGTAACTCCAAAAATTTCGAAGTTCTGTTGGCAATTCCTTCATTTCATTTGGCCATCCAGTATAAATAACTTGGCTAAGACAATGAAGTGTTCTGTCACGCTCAGTTTCCTCTCTTAGTTGCTTTCTTTTGCTTGGTGAGAAGTTTATGAGGTCAATGTGTACAGAATCTACACTTATTGCCAATTCAATGTCCTTATTGTTTTCTGTGTTCGGAAGTCTAGAGAGTGCGTCCGATACGATCATCTGCGAACCTGGTCTATATTTTAGATCAAAATCGTATCCCATTATCTTGACTAGCATTCTCTGCAATCTGGGTGGTGCCGCACACAATGGTTTCTTCACTATCACTTCGAGTGGTTTGTGATCAGTAATTATTTCAAATTTTCGTCCAAAAAGGTAGTGGTGAAATCTCTCGATGCCATGAACTACACCAAGACATTCACGTTCAATATTACTGTAATTTGATTGCGTCGGCGTTAGTGTTTTACTAGCAAATGCGATTGGACGATTATCCTGCATCAATGTAGCACCTAAACCTCTGCCTGAAGCGTCAACTTCCAAAGTCACTGGCTTTGTCTGGTCGTAGTAGTTTAAACATACGCCGTCTGCGACCGCTTGCTTAACCGCTTTGTAACTCTTTTGGTAATTTTCGTCCCAATCAAATGGAACATCTTCCTTTAGAAGGTCACGTAAACTTGCCAGTTTATTAGACAAGTTAGGAATATGGTTTGACATAAATGTAACCATGCCAATAAAGCGTTGAAGTTCTCGCTTGTCACGAGGTTCTGGCATTTCATAAATATCCTCTATCTTCTCTGGATCAGGTAGGATACCTTCGTCTGTGTATATGCGTCCAAAGAAATTAATTCTGTTTGTCTTTACCAGGCATTTTTTAGAGTTAAGAGCAAGGCCATAGTCCTTTGCCAATTTCATGAATTCTAACAGGTTTCGGTCATGTTCATGTTCGGATGTACCATACACAATAATATCGTCTGCTATACCTACTGCACCTTCGCATTTGTCTAAAAGTTCTCCAATTTTCTCTTGAAATTCGTCTTGGGAGCTCGCTAAGCCATATGGAAGTCGCGTAAAACAATAGCGACCGAAAGGCGTTCGGAAAGTTGTGAGCAGTTGTGACTTGTCTGCAAGTTTCACGCTCCAATATGCTGCCTTCGCATCAAGCTTGGTGAAGAATTTAGCCTTAGCAAAGTTTGGGTTTAATTCTTCCACAGTAGGGATTTTTCTTGGGCATCTTTTCAGAGCTGCGTTTAATCGTCGGGGATCGAGGCAAACACGTAGACTACCATCGCTTTTCGTTACATATGTGAGCACACCAGTCTGTGTGCCCTGTTACTTTTCGGATTATACCTTCAAATTCCATTTTATCCAACTCAGCTTTAATCTTTGGTTTCATGTGAATTGAACAACGTCGTGGAGCGTCGATGTAAGGTTCTGCATCTGGTATCAGATGGAGATCTACTGGCTCTTTAAAACATCCAACTTTATCAAAACATTCAGGAAAATTCCATTTCAAATCTTCGACTGTGTTTATTGGTTTAACTGACGTGTGATCAAATAATGTGGATGTCGTAGTAACAGCATCATATGTCATGTGCTCATCAAATGTAATTAGCTCCATGCATTCGCTAGATTTCTTTCCAATTAATGCTGGACCATCTACGTCAACAACATGGAACCTATGTGTAGAAATCTTTTCACTATCTGTTCGTTGTAGTCCTAGATTTATCGAACCAAGATACTTAATTTTATGCCCACTGTATGAATACAGATCAGTGTAATCTTGCTTAATGTCAACTGATTGTTCTTTAAACATTTTCTTAAATATTCTCAGTGGTAACGTATTTCCACTGGCTCCACTGTCGACTTTTAAGTGGATCAGTCCCTTAGAAAGTATGTCGTCATGATGTACGTGCAAGTTTGTAAAAACTTCATTGTTTTTATTTTGTCTTTGAGCGTCAAGAAAAACACTATCGTATAATGTTAAGCTGCCTAACTCATGATGTTCATTTTCATCTACAGCATGCATCTTTCGTTTTTGATTTTGAAAGTTGTTGTGTCGAGAACGATTAAAATTATGTAATTTACCTTTAGCTTTAGATGTGGATTGTTGCGATTTAAATGTGGATTGCGATTTACAGCATACTTTCCAATGATTCATTTTTCCACAATTTCTACAAGTGTCTCCCCATGCTGGACATTTTCGTGGTTCATGACTTCGGTCGCAATTTCGACATTTTCGTTCATACTTCGTTTTCAATGAATGAGCAATTACTGTCGGTGGTTGTTGTTGATCCTGCATCTTCTTTATTGTGCAATTAGATGCACTGATTGCTTCATATTCACGACCACGCTCAATAACTTGCGCAACAGGATATTTCTCCGGTTTTGTAAGCAGTTCCTTACGAAAATCTTCGAATAGTGTGGACAACACTACCATTTCGATCAATCGCTCATTTAGTTCATCCTTTTTAAAAGAACATTTTGATGCTTTTTCACGTAGACGCGCAACATAATCACTGATGGGCTCATCTGTCTTTTGCCTATAGGTTGAAAACTCTAACCTATGAACTCTAAAATTTATCTTGACAGACGCATCTAGTTGCTGCTCAAACAAGGTCCATATTTCTTTGGGTACCTTTTGGTTTGCATCAGACAACCCAGATGATAAAATTCTCTTCATACCTTCATCACCAAAAGCAAGTTTAATCTTTGTTGCTTTTTTCTCATCCAGTGTTACATTGTGGTCTTCAAAATATAAATTCATGCGTGCTTTAAACGCACGGAGACTCTCTGCCAGGTCTTTTGCATCCCAATCCATCTTGGGCATTTTAGATGACATATTGATTATTGTTACGTACGGCCTAGCCTAAGCCACCAGAGCAATTATCACGCTAAAACGGTGATGGTGATTCGCCTACAAACGGCGCTGCTGTTGTTGGACGGACACGAGTGTTTTTTTACGGCGAGGCTTGTTGCTCGGAAATCAAAAATATGTCACGTACAGGAGTTCTATTCCTTGTTATTTCACAATATACCGCTGCCACCATTTAATGATTGTCAGACACGTTTTACTGATTATTTTGATGTTTAATATATATCTATTAATTGGTATTATTTTCAAACATGGCGTTGTATTAGAACTGCCCTTAGTGCGCAGTAGCGTTGCTATGGTTATATGGTTGGGGCAGCATACACATATGATATTACTACAGGACCTGAATCCAAACTGTGTGCGTAATCGATATTCCTCTATACATTGATGGATCAAGTGGACTGCCTTTTTTTTCCAAATGGTTGTTAATTTGGACAGTCCCCAATCGCTTGGTACTTCTTTGGTTCTCCAAATTTCCTCAAACAGTCTATGTACATGGTTGACGAATACTGGGTTCTCTGTGGCGACTTGCAACATTTCAGAAGTGACATCTAGGGTAGCTTTGCGACCTTTTAGATGTCCGATTGCATCAATAATTTCTTTCTGGGACGGAGGTTCATCGTCTATCCCAAATTCTGGTTGTCTCAGGTTGATTATATATTCTGGAGGTGTGCTAATTTCATCTGGGATTTTAAGGCTAGATTGGTCTGGATTAAAGTGATCTTTAAAGTGTTCACGTAATCCAGGACATTTTATAGGCTTTGGTGCTTTTCTTATAACATCACCGTGCTCCTTAGCTTTTCTCCATAAATCAAATATTTCTAACTTGCTTGCTTCTTCATACAAATATTCATTCCGTAGTTCCTTCACCCGTATCTTAATTGCTTTCTGCATAGCCTTGATCTCCTCTTCTTTGTAGGTAACTGTGCTTTTGTTAATATTCTTTCTTTCTGTATAGCGCTCAGTTGATGTAGTGGTTGTCTTTTCAGGAGAAGTAGTTTTATTAATTTCTTCTTCTATCTTTGTTTTAACATTATTTCTTACTTCTCGATCTTTAAGTTTACTCATGTTGGCTCTCTTGCTCTGTTTTTTCTTTTTATGCTTCTTCCACCTGGCTGCTTTGTTGGCTGGTGTTGTCATATTACTCACAAGGATTCTATGATCCGACGAAAGATAATAGTTGTTATAGACTCTTGTGTCAGTAACATACTTCCTCAACCAGTGATCACATATGTTGTAATCTAGTGTTTTTTTGTAACACCATCGTTGCTATGCCAAGTGATCCGATGAACGTTTGGATGGTCAAACCAGGTGTTCAGTATGCATAGCTTGAAGTCAGAACAGTAGTTGACGAGTCTTGTGCCATTGTCATTACTAATGTCATCTGTGTCTTGAAATCTATGCAGGTTTCCATCAAAGAGTGATTTTCTGGTTGTTATTGTTGATGTTGCATTAAAGTCTCCCATCAGTAAGAGTTTTGTGTTGTTCTCGACTCTTGTTACTTTGGAGAGTTTTGCATAGAAAATATCCTTTGATGATTCCGAACCGGATTCCGTAGGAGAGTACACAGACACAATTCTTAATTTACAATTTTTTATTGTGACGTCTATTGCCATTAGACGTTCATATACATAATGAACATTAGACACTTTGATATGGGGTGACTGTTTGATGGCAATAGCAACCCCATACATCTTTTTGATTTTCAGTCCGGTCCAGTATACATTGTAGCCCTCATGTGAGATTCCACCGGTACCAATCCGTCTCACTTCCTGCATACACACGATGTCAAGGTTTGCTGCTTTAATTTGAATGAGGGTTTCATGTAGTAAGAAGTCATCTGAGCAGGTATTAACATTAATCTGTCTTGCTCGCCAATGAAACAATTTTGCAGGTTTTTGTTTCCTAACTGCTTCTTGTACTTTCTTGTTTATATTAGAAAGGTTTTTAAAATCTATATCTTTATTACTCTTTGTGTGAAATTTTGACTTGCGTCCACCACGGGTACCTCTATAATGGAAAATTCCCAAGTCTTTCAAAACACTTCCAACCGCAGTAGTAATTTTTCCAGCATATTGTCTCAGGTTAAGTAGCTTTGAGTAGCTATAGTTATAGGTCAACATAGTTTACTCGCAGCATTGGTAGATTATAATAATAATATCACACATACACCGATTCTAAGCCCTGTAAACAAATCTCCTATGCTATTCTGTCCCAAAGTTCTAAAGCAACAATAGGCTTTGCTTTACTGAACACTGCTAAGACAATAGCATGCACACAGCTAGATTGGGCCTAGCTATAAGGTATAAAAAAATCTTTTCTAAATCCAGCTTAGCTGATAAAAATAAGAAAAAAAATATACAATACAATAGTTGTAAGTGCTGATAACAATATTGGTAGTAAAATCACTCTCAAAATGTGTACTTAAAACCCAAAAAGCAAAATTTTTGAAGCAGAATGGGAGTAACAATGTCAAGCGCCTCTGGCAGCCTATTATTGTAAAGCATGTACACAATAAATAAAAATCTAATAAATCTGAGAGGTTTATTCGCCGCAATAGAAAAAGGTGAGAACTGATTTCGAGAACTGATTTCTTTGGCCACAAAGATTTTAAGTGACTATTTTGAATTTTCATTATCAGGGAGTGTTTACAATCAATCAGACAATTGTGTCCCATAAAAGTGTGGCAGAATATCATGTTAAGAACCACATTAAAAGAGAAGAATTTTGTGTAGAAGAATTTAAAAATAAAGGTAAGGTTTGCTAATCAAAAATTTATCTCCTATAAGCTGCTTTCACATCGCGCCCGGATTCGGTCCGGTGGCCTGAGAAAATTATCGTGGAAAATGGGTTCAGTGGTAGAGCATAAGGTCGTTCACACCAAATTCGTACGATTTTAATCCGTACCTGATTCGGGCTCCGAATTCGTAGCGATGGATCACGAAGCCATTTCTTTTCTGAAATCGTACGATTTTTTTCTTTCGACCAATCAAAAGCGAGGATGAATGACCTTTCTTGTGAGGAGGAGAGGTTGTCTGCTCTTTTCCGCGCCACGATCATAAAATCAATGTGCGACGTGAATTTTGGTGGAGCCCCTTTCCTTTTTAGTGTTATTTGCTCGAACAATTGTTTTTTTTAAAGCATAGCCGTATCCTGCAATTAGCTGGAATCATACTTTAGATTATTAAGATAAGTATATTTCTGTTATTAATACTAGTTAGTTACTAACTAGGCTAGTGTAGGCCTAGCCTAGCCTAGGCCTGCTAGCTACAGCAGCTAGCAGTACGCTATAGGCTATAGTAGTTAGTACGCGATCTGATCTCCATGCAACCATCATCAGACGGTAGGTCGGTAGGCGCGCTGTTTTCATCCTAGCATTAGGCCTAGGTTAGTTAGTTATTAATTTAGTTATATCGTTGGGTCGCTTCTAGGCCTACATCCCGCTTGACTTTGTACTCTCGTCTCTGCTCTGTATCTAAAAAAGGTACCTGGCTATAGCCTAGAGGTAGGCCTAACTAGCCTATTATATGCCTAATGTTTTTTTATAAATTTAACAAGGAAACTAGGCCTAGGCTAAGTTAGGCCTAGGCTAGTTACTGCGAATAGAATTATTATAATTATTAGGCTAGGCCTAGCCTAGAGGCCTTAGATTATAGATAGGCCCCCCTGGCTACTTGTTAATAATGGATGTCTTTTATTAATTATTAATATTATTTTGTGATCTGATATGACCGATATTTTATTTAGGGTCTATGAGGCCTGATTTATTTTTATGTCAACTGTTTTTATTGACTAGGAATTATTATATTGACGATTGTAAGTAGGCTAGGCTAGTGAGGGTCTCTATGATCAGCTTCAGCCATTTGGATAGACCACCTTTGTTCAATAAAATGATAATCCTGCTTATCTAAATTATTTCTAGTAGGCCTAGGCTATACCCTAGGCCTAGTGTCTTTGATTTTAAAACAAATGTTTTTTATTCTTTCTTTTTTGGTTTAATCCCTCCCAAAAAACAACCTTGGCCTATATATTTTTCATAAGTGATGGGGGATTAATTTTCAGTCTTCCTTCTGCTTATCCCAACTGAGTTTGACAAAAGACAAGTGCAATAATAATAATTGAGTATTAAGTTTTGTTAGCAAGTTATATAGTTAGGTACCTAGCACCTTTCTATTCAATTAATATATTTTTTAAACTACCGTTATTATTTAGAAATGGCTCTTACAGAAGAACAGACTGAACAACTAATCATAGAAGTGGAAAAGAATAGCGTCCTATATGATCTGTCAGACAAGCGATACAAAGATGTTTGACATAAAAATGATGTGTGGGATGAAATCGCTATTAAAGTTGATGTACTTGGATTGGATAAATTGTAAATAGTTATGTACTGTATCAAATTATCCCAACAGTATTGCTTGCAACATTTTTATTTTATAAACATCCCCTTTTTTCAGGTCAAATATTATCTAAGAAGTTTACAAATATCAAGGATGCCTATGTTGCATACTTAAGAAAAGTTGGACAAAACTATCTGACTGATTATATAGTGAGAACAGATGGAGGATGCACAGAGAGGCATGAATTTGAAAATAACCTTGATCATTTGCTTTTAATGTTTTACAGAAGCACCAGTAATTTCAATTTGCCGGATGAGTGCGAAAACCTTCTCACTGCTATATTGGATGGTCGTGAGGTTATTCAAGACGATCAAGAAGGAAAATCATCGGAAATTATTAATGAGGGTGATATTCCCAGTACCTCAAAACCAAAACATACTCCCGCAAAAAGAAAATTAGCCAAAAATGAAGATGTGAATGCTGTATTAATTGATTATTTTTCAGGGAAAAAGGCAGGAGAGAAAAATGCATTAGCATATTTTTTTTAATCTGCATTCAAAACTGTTGAAACCTTCCCAAAGGTGAAACAAATCCAAATTAAAAAGGTAATTAGCGATGCGATTTTTGAGATTGAGACTGAACTTGCACAATGTGAAGAATAGAAATTAAAATAATAGCATTTCTAAAGCTCTGTCTACACTAGTTTGATAGTGTAGACAGATCTAAAAGACCCCTTCCCTGCAATTTTGGACGTTTTTTGGAAAATAATACATATATATCACTTTAAAAACATTAAACCATGTCATTCCTTGTCTTAAATGTACGTTTTATGGTAAATTATGATAAAAAGTGAGAAACAATGCACTACCCGGTATTTTCGCTGAAAAGTTAGGAGTCTTCCATTTGTTTTGGCCTCACGATCGATCGAAAAGTGGGCGAATTACAGGTGAAAAACAAAAATATCAATCCGTGCGCAATGCATTTTGGGATTTATAGCGGGCCGCTATAATTATTAGAATCGACTTATTTTTCACATTTTTAACCGTTTAAAGACGAAAAAAGTTATCGCAATAGGACCATATAGTATTATTTTTACATTAAATATAGTTTGTGATCTTAAATTAGATCTAAAAAACGTAGGGAAGGGGGCTTTAACATATGTACTAGTATAATTTGATTATTAAATACAGTAGTAGCACACATCTTGCAGTTTGGTATACTGTGTACTTTCGTTTAGGTTGGCATATTTTATTCAGTTTGCTGCCGCACACAGTACAACTTTGTCCACGTTGGCCGGCTTCAGCTCCAGCTTACGATGAAAAATGCGAAACTTGTTGGCCAGGATGCCAAAGACATTTTCAGAGATTCGCCTAGCACGGCTGTGGCGGTAGTTGTATATCCTTTTTTCTCTGTCAAGTTTTTTACCTGAAATATAAATAATTCTATTTAATAATTCTTTATGATGTGTTGGTGTCAACAAAGTATTGCTATATTTTTTTAGACCTGCCACCGCAATAAATAATAAAATAAAAATCAGTCTGTCTTATTACCTGGGTATGGTCTCCGACGCAGTTTGGGAAATTCCACCGTCTTTCAAAATCGGCTGATATGTCGGCCCATTCATCTTTAGTAGGCGGGGCCATATATACTGGTTGGAGTTTTTTCCAGATAGCATCTGCCACCTCCAAGACTATCGCGCTTATTATATAAACTCAATGTAGGTCTGCATAAAAACGCCTTTTTTCTATGTGTACAATTATCATAAATGTCCTACTTAGCGCGGCTCTTCGTAAGCACTAAACATTGACATTGGTTTTTTTTTTATTACAAAGGTTTAAGTATCGTGCGCATCACTTAATATAGTCTGGGTTCCAGACGGAGTTTTGTCTTAATATTAGTAAAAAGATAAATATTTTGGCACATATGGCGTTTCATACGTATACTACTTGATTTTGGATACTCCGACAAAAATCGCGGTCGAAATAAAAACAAATAAATTTAAAAAAAAGATAATACAGACTTGGGGCAAGTCTACACTTAATAAAGATGCGAGGTGTTACCCACATGGCTTTCTATATCGTATCATGTTTTACTATAGGCTAGTACACACTTGGAGCAGTATATTAGGTCAATAAAAATTGCACTACTAGCAGAAAACCCAACCCAACATTCGATTTGAACGAGAAATAATTAAGTTTACATGGTCATCCCAAGTAAGTTCACTATTAATCGTGACCCCCAGATGACAATGACTAGATACGGATTTAATAGGCAAGTCATTTATACGATAAACAGGTCTATAATTGTCATTGCTAGAATCATCTGATACTCTGTGTCGATCTGGTTGGTAAAAATATTATACTATATCGCATTCAAGACAGCTCACTGCTTTAGAAATATTTCATTTGGCAGAGTTAGTTGTCATTTAACTGAAGAAGTTTTAATATGAAGAAGTGTTCTATACTGTAGACCTCCTGATGGTCAACATTTTGTGTTAATCACCATGTTGTTGTCATAGGCATATCATTTTGTGTCATTTCAATCTAACACGTTTCAATAAGAAATTTAATCCATTAAAAAAAATGGTGGCCATTTTATGTGATTTTAATGAATATAGGTTTATAATAATTTTTATATAGCAGACAACCCATATGACATTCATTTTAACTTAAAATATTATTCATAATGGGTGTTACTTTGTCCAATATGGTACATTTATTTTATATTTTACGTATTGGCGGCCATCTTGGATTTGATACCCTTAAGCTTTTTTAAAAAAATGGCAACATATTTTTGTTATTACTTTACATCCCAAAGACACTAAATCAGCTGGAATTTTGCTTTTAACAAAAAAAATGACACGAAATTACATAGCGGCCTACAATAAGTGAGAAATTTGATTCAATAGGGTTTCGGTATTTTTTTTAATGGCATGGAATGGAAATGTATGTTTTAAACTATGCTTTAACTGGCAACTCTAATATAATATTTCATCATTTGCAACCACATAGGCCCTACTGTATAAGCCTTTTTTTAACCTAGTTTAAAAAATGTAATGGGCTCGTGCATATAAAAAATATATCATATAACAAAAGGGCCAAAGTTACCAAGAAATAATAAGCCTGCTTGCATCAACCAGGTCAACTGTTGTTTACTGCTTCCATGGATGACGTGGGTGAGTACTTGATTCTGTTGGTAGATTAATCTAGGGATACCGATCCTTACTCTTTTTAGGTCTCTATTGTTTATGCAGAACGGGGAGCTCGTTGGGATTGATTTATGGCCCGACAATAGACGGGATGGAATTTTCTGGCCTGTTCTATTGAAGAGTATTTAGAATCTAGTTATTTTTGTCTATCCTATTTGGGTGGGAATAACATTAGCATTTTTATTTATTTATTTCTTAGTTAATGTAGATTGAATTGCTTTGGAATTAATTGATTTTCCGATTGAATTTATTTTAAATGGATTATTTTGACGTAACTTATTTAGGAAATTTTTTATTGGATTAGTTAGATAACATTTTATTTATTAGATGGTTTTTCTAGTTGGATTTCCTACCTATTATTTTCACGATTTATTTTTATTTTGGTAGTATTTTTGTTATTATTATTTATTTTTAGCATGTCTCAACTTAGTTCATGCTATTTATTTAGTTTAGATTATTAATATTTTTTATTGTACAGGCAATGCTGGTACCTATATTGTATTATTACATTTTTGGTTAGAATATTATTTTTGTATTTTTGATACATTAGGCATTATATTATAAATTTAAGGTTTATCATAGGGTTTCACCTAGAAATTTTATTTTGTATGCCTTTTTCTTCAAGAAAATATTTTCCTTGTCTCGTCTCATTTACTTTTACATGCAATTGGTCTTGTATGTTTTTATTCTTATCTTATGAATTACTTTTGAACATGCCTTGTATATATAATTCTTTTCATTAACCTGTACTATTTGTGTAGTCCTATTTAATTATTTTTGTGGCATATTGTGAGTGCCCATAATAAGTCAATATATGTATACATGATTTTGCTAAAATGAGAAAATGATGGCCTATAGAGATAACTATGGAAATATAACTAACCCACACAATCTAGCATGGGCAGTCGGCGATAATTTGTTTGACTTTTTGTCCTTTAAGGTTGACTATATCGCCAACTCTCAAGGGTAATGGTATTTTTAAATGTACATTGTCATGATAATATCAAATGATGGATGCTTAGAACCAATTGAAGAAATTGAACAAACTTGGATATTAAACATGTGTATGCATAGCAAAACCATCTGGAAAAATGACAGGATTGGGTCCTCAAAAAGCATGATGTTCCTACAATCTAAATATCGTGGGCTTGGTGCCAAAACCGTCTATGTCCAATTTGAGCAAAAATGAGTTAGACCCTCTATTAGTTATGTTCTTGGATATACTTTCTCTGCCAGAAGTGTCTAGGTCCACTCCTTTCAAAATAGGGGGCATTAGACAAAGCAGGGAGTTGATAACAACTCCCTGGACAAAGTAAATTAAGTCTATGTCCTTATATATGATTTTGATTTATGCCAGAACTGTCTATGTGGGACATAGTCAGTTCTGGCATGATTTTTTAGATTTTTGTGGGACATAGACATATCTTTTACATTGGATTCCTGTATGCAGCGGTGGTATCCATGCTGTCTCTTCCGTATTATCATTTTCAAGTTGTTTCTCACTTTTTTGGTCAATTTTTGTGATTTAAATATCATGACTAAGAGGCTTAGAAGAGGTAAGTTTCAAAGGATCAATCGTAGTTAGTCACATTATAATTGTTGTAAATTAATTAGGTTAGGCCGGGCTTTATAGGCAAGCCTCTCCAGGCAGGCCTAAACTAGGCAAAACTAGGCCTAACTTTGCTTAGGCCGAGGCCTACTTAGAAGCCTGCACATTTGACAATTTTTTATTCATGAGTCACTCATTGTAGCTATAATACACATATACATTTTTCGTTTCAGATAATGCCTACAATGCGTCTCAAGTCATAGCAATGTTAGACATTGATGACAGTGATAATGACCCGGATTATATTCCGGCGCCAATCTCAGAAGAAGAAGTTACGTATTTATAGTTAAGTTATGTATTTAACTTTTAAACACAGTATACCATTAACAATCCACATTTTTTATATATAAACATTTTTTTTCCCTAGATTTTTCAAACGTCTGGGTTTGAAATACCCGCAAACAAGCTAAATCAATTTTACAATCCTCCGGAATATACCATAGCAGAAACTTTTGGTTTGCCAGAAAAACAAAGAATTGGACTATATAAGACCTATTTTAGAATATGCTGCCCCTGTTTGGCATGGCGCTATCACTAAGGACATGTCCAAGTCTATTGAAAAGGTACAAAAGAGAGCATTGCGTATCATGCTAGGTAACAACTATTTGTGCTATGATCATGCATTGTCTGTTACTGGTTTACCTACTCTTGTAGAGAGAAGAAACAAACTTGTGTTGTCTTTCGGGGAAGGCTTATTAAAATCCGAGCTGTTTAGAGAAATACTTCCCCCTCTTCATAAGCCAGCTCGGTCTCTCAGAGTCAACCGCTTTCTAGAAGTACCTCATTGTAAAACCAGCAGACTTAGGTCGTCTCCAGTTCCCACCATGGTGGATATAATTAATAGGCACCACTAGCTCTTTTTTAGATATGTAATAAGTGAATGTTTGTTTCTATTTTTATAGCAATTTTAACTAATTTTTAGTCATTTGTAATACATTTTTATATACCGAATAAATAAAGGCAACTATAGCTGAGGTGCAGTATAATTGTAGTTATATAGATTCACAGTTTTTTTACTCGGGATACCCGAGTCTAGGACTCCCTCATCTTCTCCTCTTCCTCCTCCTCCATCTCCATCTGGACACTATTGAGCCAACTTTCAAGTCCTATTAGTTCTTTATGCGACGTCTGCCAGCCATGCATATACTACTAAAGCTATAGAGAAAGTTTTCGTACTTCAACCGGATGCAGAATTATGACATCAAACATGGTACCAATCGTGCTTGTTTTTAACTGATAAGGTCATATAAATGAAATATATTTCATAAATGAAGCATAAGAAAATGAAAGTATCACATCCTTACAGGTTTTTCAATACAAGAGGGGCAAGGTGATGATAGACCGTAAACAAAAATTAAATGTAAGCTGTGGGGAACCCATAGCGAGGCTATTACCGATGCAAACATCGGACACACTGTCACTCTAACTATAACGTTGAGATTGAGGTCTACAATGACGCTCAACAAATCAAGTCTTTGGATTTGACAACCATAAACGTAAGAACTTAGTTTTCAAAAATATATTCAAAATCACATCTTCTTAAAACAAGTAATATGCCTACAAGATGACAAAGAAAAACGTACTTCTCTTTCATTTTCGTCACACGAGTTGATGATTCTGAAAAAACGTATCAATTGACCATCACGGCTGTGGATGAAGAAATTGATCCAGAACCTAAGTATATAAATTCAGATTTACACAAAACAAAATTCACTTCACTAACGCGAGTTTCTTTTCTTTTCATAGAAAAATTAATCTCCTTACAGAAAGTGATGTTGGTCTACTACGTAAATGTTTTCAAGTCGTTAAACGTGACTGTCAATTAAGTCAATTCAAATAATGTTAAGATATGAATACGTTAAGATATGAATGTGAAATGAAGATGTTAAGATACCCATGGATGACTTGTTTTGACAGCATATTCTTGTCTGGCTGACTGACCTGGATGGTGTTTACCTGTGTATTTGGGACCCAGACAGTGGCTAGATAGTGCCATTGAAGATGCAGTACAACATTGACGTTGTATAGTTGCTGCATTAATTTTCTTTCTATTTTTGCCAGACTCTGTTGATACAAATTAGAGACAACCCGGTATTTTTGATGAAAAGTCTTCCATTTGTTTTGGCCTCACGATCGATCGAAAAGTGGGTGAATTAAAGAAGAAAAACAAAAATATCGATCTGCAATGCATTTTGGGATTTATAGCGGGCCGCTAAAATTACTAGAATCAACCCTTTTTCAAATTTTTAACGGTTTAAAGACAAAAAAGTTATCTCAATAGGATCATATAATATTTATTTTTACATTAAATGTAGTTTGTTACCTTAAATTAGATCTAAAAAACGTTTATGTATTTTGATTAGTTTGTATTAGGTTGTCCTGTTCTGGTTTAGCACAATCTTTTGATGGTGTATGTACGCAGATGACGATAAAACTTATATAATCTAGATAGAGAAAAACATTTGAGCCATGGTGAAATTCTGATTTTGGTATCGATATTGTGGGTTGAAATGAACGTTAAGGGAGATATTTTAAGCGCAGCCGACATGATATTCCAACCTGATATTTTGTCAGTTTTGGTTTTTTGTTACAGTATGTTCTCATGCACTTCTATGTTTGTTGATCCATGGGTGAGATGAGGTGAAATAAACCATATTTGGGGGTGAAGAGAAAGACCTACAAAGAAGGGCAGTGCAATTACCTTACAACAATCAATTTGTTCTCTTGCTATTGTTATTGAAATTTCAAAAAGGAAATGAGTGATTTTAGATTATACTGACATAACCGTAAACATCTAAAATGTGAAAATGGTCTATGTAGTAGTATGATTTTTAGATCACACACTATTTCCAGAAGATTATTTAGGCAAAAAATAAAGGATTAGGATAGTTTTTTACTGTTATTAAAGAACAAACTAGAAAGTATAGAAAACGCATCATCTTCCTTCAGTTCACATTCATCATGCAGTACACACAAAATGCTATGCAGTACACAACAAATGCTATGCAGTACACAACAATTGTTATGCAGTTTGATTTGAATTGAAAATAGTAAAATAGTGCTCAAGTTATACCGCCATTTATTGAAAAAATTAAATATTATCATGTGACGTTTATTAGATAGCTCTATTCAAACTCTGCCCACCGTGTAGGTTGAACGTCCCTATGCCAAAAAATAGTTATACTAAACAATAATTCATAGAAGTGAAATTTATTTTTTATTGATCCAATAGATCAAATAGTATGAAATACAAAGTATGGTACTTACTGCGACATTTTTTTAAAAGTAGACTTGGTTACAATCTGGTCAATACGACCTTGAGAGCTCTGTGTTTGATTGCGATGCTGGTTCCCTGCTTGTTTCCTCGAGTCTGAATGATGTCATTGTGATAATATAAGTTATGTCCATCTTCATCTCTGTTCATTGTGTCTGTTGATTTTCTTATCAAAATAGATTCTCTTACTTTTCTTTTGAACCATTAAGTTTCTTTTTGTAGAATTTGAGTGTCCTAGTAGTTTCATGTGTGGTTGTATAGCATGGTCTCTGCAATGGCTGATTTTGGATTATGATTATTTCCTTGATCTGGTTTGTATGATCACTCAGATGATGTATTGACCAGATTATAACCAAGAAGAACAATTTTCTTGCAAACTGAACGTTGCGAAATATTGTATAAATTACCTTACTTTGTATTTCATTTCTGTATTTACTAGTACCACATGCTTAGGGCCTTCTTGTTTACTAGTACCACATGCTTAGGGCCTTCTTGTTTACTAGTACCACATGCTTAGGGCCTTCTTGTTTATTGCTGGCCATCTACAGTAAGTTATACAGTTTGACTACACTTTATTTTACAGCAATCTAATAAACGTCACATCATACTTTTTTGATAGGTTGCGGTATAAATTGTATTGTAATTGTGTGTCCTGCATAGTGTGATGTGTACTGCATTGCGTTTGGTGTATACTGCATGTTGAATGTGAACTGAAGGCAGATGAAGCGTTCCAAAGTAAATGGAGATTTATGCATCGGCTAAATTTTTTGGAAGACAGCATAACGTCACAACATCTAACATCCCATTTTAATTGTACAAAATGTATAACTGATATACAATGAAACGATTCACCATCCTTCTGATCTGTGCACCATTTTCCTTGGTCGCAGCCATGGGTAAACTGATCTTCTTAATAAATATAGCCATAAGGTTATATAAACCTTGTGACTGAGATTCTGAGAATCTTCTCTGGACCAGACCATTAGTGGTAAATTATGGTAAAAATGGGAACTGTGAACCAATAAAGAGACCCGAGTAGAAACACCATAGTGTAAAAAAGGCAAAAGGGATGAGACAATAATACTGGACAAATTATTACAAGAACCAATGGAATCAAAGTATGCAGTGATGCTGCCAGAATATTTAAATAACATACAAGTAAAACTCAATGATTAATACGAAGCTAGCTGGCAGAAATAACAATAGCAGACGACAGAAATAGGATGGGCCTGAATAACTTTAGCAAAGAGTCAAGAAGAATGAAGGGAAAATGTTATGGTTTAGTTGATGTTCAGATCTTGGTGGTGAGATGCAACGGCTCAGGCTATAGGTGGGTCTTAGGTCTAGGGAAACTAGCTGTTACAGAAGTGAATCCATACAGTACATCAAAAAAAAACATAATACATTAAAACGGAAACCAACAGACACAGCGAGAGGAGTAGTAATGACAGGACTATAATACGGGCAAAAACCAAGTTGAAAACGTAGGGACACATCAGCACAACATGCAGCGACAACACACAATTCTATACGAAGGGCTATTCTAGTATCAGATTAGTATAAAAAAAAAAGAAAAGTAAAGTTAATCTGATAGTGTGGTATCCGTAACAACTTAGTGTAAGTAAACCATATTGTAAATTTTCATAATCTTCTCAATATAATTTTAAATTTCGCATTGAAACAGGTCGATGGAACAGAACACGAAAAAATTTGTAAAAAATAATTCAGTTGAAGACAAATTTAATTTCCTTTTAAAATAGCGATGTCTTCTTTAAAAAAAAAAATTCAAATTAAAAGGAAATGAATTTTGTCTTCATATGAATTATCACCTTGGAAAACGTCCGATATTTTAAAATGGATGTACGAGCAAGATTATGTCAAATCTAAGATTGGCCATCCTGATTTAACAAGAGAATTTAAGCATCAGCCCTTTTACTTTACTCAAATTTAACACATTTTAAATTATATAATTAGGCGTGGATAATGACCATATACGGTCACAGAAAGCTAGGCTCGATTACTCACTACAACATTGGACCTGTCAGCAAAAGCTTTGGTTGCCAATATGAAGCAATACAATGGTAAATTTGGATGGAATCATTGTCTGGCACCAGGACAGACTCTACGCACTGCACCTCTGCATAGATTTTGAGGATATATAAAAGAAGGTGTGTTAAATTGGGGACTGAAGATCACAATGTGGACATAATTTTGTGAGGTTATGTTAAACACTAATCTAAAATCATGCGCCTAAATAATGTAGAAGCTGCAGTTATTGAACATTTTGCAATTGTGAAAACCTTGCTTAATGAAAGTAAGACGGTTATGTTTATTCGACACCTTGAACACTAATATTGTTAGACAGGATCAAGATAGTGGTGCTAATGCATCCCATATTATATTAGATATATATATTATTATTAGATATATCAGGCAGCTTGAAGACATTATTAGGGCAATAAATATGACAAGTTGGAATTGGAATGCCTGATTTCTCACTACAAGTAAAAGCACTTAAAATTAAATGGGCGAGAAATCTCCTATTGAGAAAACATGTAAGGTGGAAATTGTTGCCTTTGCATTACATCAATAGAATAGGTAATGGGAATATTTTATTCAGTATGTCATGCATAAATCTCACTAATCGGAAGATCTTTCAAGGTATACCATTATTTTATTTAAAAGTTATTGAGAGCTGTGTCGATTTTAACAAGGTTGACGTTGAAACTATCAGTAATTATGAACAGATTGTTGAACAATATTTATGGGGAAATAAGAATATTAAAATAAACAACAAGGCTTTATTTTATAAAAATTGGGTTTCTTCAGGGTTTACAAAAGTGAAACACGTTGTTTCCTTTAATCGTTTTTTAAACCCAAGTGAAATAAAGAATAATTTGGGTATAAAAAGAAATTGGATTAGTGAATACACCACACTTGTTGAAGCAATTCCAAAAATGTGGATAAATGTAATTAAGAAAAACAATAAACAGGTAAATAATATGGTTACAAAATGTGACGTAATCGATACAATTTTAGGAACGACCACAAAAGATGCACATTTATACTTTGTCGACAGCATTTTTATTCCTCCTCAATGTAAATGGGAGAATGTCTTTACAATTACAATAAAATGGCCAGAAGTTTGGAAACAAAAAGTATTAAATGAAAAGAACAAAAAATATGCACAATTTAATTAATTTAATTATAAATTGTTGAATCGAACTATTCCTACCAATAGTCGATTATATATGTGGAATATTAAGAGTACTAGTAAATGCAATAATTGTGATGCCTTTGACGATGAAAAACACATGTTCTTTGAATGTCCAGGTAACAAGAATTTATGGAGAAATATAGATTAATTTTTTTTAAATATTGATGGTAGTAAAAGATCTTTTAAAGAGCTCATTCTTGGCAGTGGAAATTGTACAAAAAACCAATTATATACCATTGCTACCTATTCTATTTATAAAATAAAAATATATAAGGGCAATTCCATGCAAACATGGACATGACTAAAAAAATTCAAATTAATTAGTCAGCTCAAAATTTGTGTTTATGTTACTCATTAAATATGTGGGAACTAGGTTTTTAACTTTTTCAATTCATTTATGACTTTTTGCAGCCAAAAAATTACGTTTTTTTTAGGTGTGAAAAATAGGCAATTACGTTAACTGATTATTATTTCCCCAACAAAGCAATATTTATAAAGTAACATGTCTAAGTAAGTACACTTAAGATGTATGGAAAATATGATATAACTACAAATGTTGAATATCCCATATAGTACAGGCTATATGTGACATTTATCCTATGTAACCTTGAAAAAATTCTAATAAAAGGTCTTTTGGTATTTTCTTGTAGCTTTAGGTGTGAATAAATACTAAAAAATTTTTGCAGCCTTCTAGTTGCTGCGTTAGTGAGATATTGAGGGTCAAAGGTCAGTGACCTTTTTGTGGCATTTGATGGCTCATAACTCCTCAATTCCTGGGTTTAAAAAGACAACTGTGGTGTCTACATCTATGTTTTAGTGGTCAAACAACAAAATAAAGTTTTTGCAAATTTCGGGTTACTTGTGCCATTAGTCAGATAGTCGGGTCAAAGGTCATTGACCTTTATTCATTAATAACTACTACTAGTTTAGGACCTGGGTAAGATTTGTATGCATTCAATTTAGGAGAGAATATCTCAACTGTTATAGGATAATTAGACCCCAAGGAACAACATGGGATATGTGCCAAATTCGTTATTGGGGGGGGGGGGGTGTTGAACATGCCCAAAATCGGGGTCAAAGGTTAGACATGTGTGGTTCTTATATCTCGACAACCAAATCATACAGATTTGCTTTTGGTGTCAAATTGTTCAGAAAATACATATTTATATTCAGTCTAACACAACGTTTACCCCAAAAAATGACCGGAAATGCTTTTACTGACCTTTGACCAAACTTACTTACTTAATGTCATCCCACTATTAAGTGGGTGCCATGATAATTTGTCTCCACACATCTCTATCAAGCATGCTCTTTCTCAGTTCACTCAGGTCTAGTTTGGTATCTTTCAACAGAATGTCGAGCGAAGTCAGTTGAGGTCTTCCCACTTTCCTTTTCTCTTCAAGGAGAACTCTTGAGGCAGGCTCAGAGCTTCTCATAACATGACCGGCAAGGCCCATGCGACGTCTTTGAATGATGGTCGTAAGACGGGGAAGGTTGGCATATAGTGTCTTGTTGGTGGCGTGTGAGGACCATGGGATGTTTTGGACTTTCCTCAGCATGCGGGTGTATGCTCCATCCAATGATTTTGAGAGCGATGAAGTAAGACTCCATGTCTCACAGCCGTAAAGAAGAATGGCTTCAACTGTTGACTTATAGAGGCGGATTTTTGTGGACTTGTTGATACGAGATGCCCATATTTTTTAAAGACTGTTCAGCGCACCCCATGCTTGACCAAGTCTTGCTTCGACATCATGGTTAGTGGATGAACAGTAGCTTCCGAGGTACTTGAAATCCTCTACTTGTTCTATTGCTGATCCATCCAGTGCGAGAGTTATAGAAGGTGATGAGGGGTTTAAATGTATGAATTGGGTCTTCTTGATGTTTAAGTATAAACCTATAGCTTGTGTGGCTTGTTGAATTCTGTGCAGTAGATTTTCGGCAGCATGTATGGAATCTTCAAGAATGGCGATGTCATCGGCAAAGTCCAGGTCTGGTAGTACTTCAGCTGGATGTCTTCTACTACGGCGGAGGGTGAGACCGTCTGATGATGTAGTTGCTGATCGCACTACATAGTCAAGGCAGACAATAAACAAGAATGGAGCAAGAGGGTCTCCTTGAACTACGCCAGAGTCGATGTTGAAGCAATCAGTCTCACCATCTGGAGTCAGGACAACTGCTGATGTATTGATATACATTACTCTGATGGCTTCTACAATTTTATGAGGGATGCCGTATGCTAAGAGGATCTTCATCATGATGTTGCGATTGATGGAATCGAAGGCTTTGCGAAAGTCAATAAAGATAATGACTGCCTCTTTGTGATGGTTCTTAACCTCTTCAACAATTCTCCTCAGTGCAAGAATGTGCGTAGTTGTTGATCGTGCCTGACGAAAGCCATTCTGGTTGGGGCGTAAAACTTCATTAATCACAGGACGTATCCTATTTAAAATCAGGCGATTGTAGATCTTTGCAGCCAATTGTGATAATGAAATACCCCTGTAGTTATCTGGTTTTGAAAGATCACCTTTTTTCGGAATATGAACGAAATTCCCCATTCTGATGGCCTGTTTCCATCAAGAATTTGATTGCAGAAAGAAGTGAGAGCTTTCTGGGTGCCAGGTAATTTCCATATTTCGATGGGAAGACCGTCAAGACCAGGTGCTTTGCCAGATTTCATCTGTTTGCAGGCAATTGACACCTCAGCCTCGGAGAACCTCTCGGAGACTATCTGGTGGTTAAGTTGAAGATTTTGACGATATCCATGTCATCTACCACTGAAGTCTCCACCGATAGTAATTTGTGGAAGTGAGTTTTCCATGCTAGAAGACGATCCTCTCCCATGATGCAGGCACTTTGAGATCTCTTCCCTGAGAGTTGTTTGACAAGTTGCCATGCAGATCTTAAGCTGTTGGCCGATGCTGGTTGATCGAAAAAAATGACCAAAAAAACACATTTTCTGGTTAAATTATTCTTTAAAATGTCAATGGACACACTGTATGGTATAAAATGGAAGCATATACAATATGCTACCCATTGCTACCCAACTTGTATTGAAATTTTTAATTAGGAATATAACTTTATGGAAAATGTGCATAATTGACTTCAGTATTTAGAATTATTATTAATTTATCTTTATCAGCTGGTACGACCTTTCTTGATGATTTGAAGTTGGGTCTAGTTACATTTATTTTAAAGAAACCTTCACGGGATCATACTTGCATGGCAAATTTTCGATCTATTTCTAATGTCGCTTTTTTATCTAATTGATCCTTGAGAAATGCGTTGCTTTAGATCTCATACATTTTCTTGACGACAATAATCTGTTCGACCCTCTTCAATCAGCATATAGAAAGCACCACAGTACAGAGTCAGCCATTCTCAAGGTGCATAATGATATTATTTTAACTCTGAATAAAGGTAATTGTCTTTGCTTCTGATACCATGGACTATTCCATTCTTATTGCAAGACTCTCGTCTATTGGTATCTGTGGATCTGCTCTAAATTGGTTCAAGTCATATTTGTCTTCTAGGAAGCAGCAGGTCCGGATTGGTAATGTCAAATCCACCTCTATCGACCTGAAATGCGGTGTTCCTCAAGGATCAATACTGCGTCCAGTATTGTTTTTAGTTTACATCTCGCCCATGAGTGATATCATTAAGAGACATTGTGTCTAATATCATGTGTACGCAGATGATACACAACTGTACATCAGCTTTAATCCAGCAGAGTTTAATGAGGCGAAATCGGTTATCGAAGCTTGTGTTGTTGATGTTCAGGATTGGCTAACTAAAAACATGCTCTTTTTAAACCTGGTAAAACAGAAATCTTATTTCTTCATTCAAAACACTTCAAGAAATTGGCCATTGCTAGAAACATCAATCACATCATCGTTGGAGGTTAGATATATCGGAGTTGTATTTGACTCAGCAACGATTATGTCCAGACATATCAACAACATTAGTAAATCTGATACCTACCACCTTCGTAACATAAGATCAATTCGCAAACACACTCCTCGCTTATTAAACTTGTCCATGCACTAATAACATCACGGTTAGACTACTGCAATGCCATTTTGTTTGGTCTACCAAATAAAGAACTTAATAAACTACAACTAAGTCTTTTTTTTTTTATACCAAATATTTCATTACAACGCTAGAATTATTTCACCTAAAATAAACTTACATTAATTTATACTCATTTTTGTCTAAATTTAATAAAATATGCATATTTTCCAAAAATAACATCACATAATTAAATACATACTAAAACATAGATGTAGAAACCACATTTGTCTTTTTAAACCCAGGAGTTGAGGAGTTATGAGCCATCAAATGCCACAAAAAGGTCACTGACCTTTGACCCTCAATATCTCACTAACGCAGCAACTAGAAGGCTGCAAACATTTTTTTGGTAATTATTGACACCTAAAGCTACAAGAAAATACCAAAAGACCTTTTATTAGAATTTTTTCAAGGTCAAACCATATATAGCTTCTACTCCCGTTAGACATTTCCCGCATGTTGTTTTGTTTACACTGACGCACGAGGGAAGTTTATTACAGGTAAAATATGAAACTACATTAAATTGAAAGACTCTATAATGCATAACGCATACATTTTTGATTTCGATAAGATTAAATTCATCGAAGATACTATAATGTTTCTTTTTAATTTGAGTAGTACACCCCTATCGAAAAATAGACAATCCCGGTAATTACTGTAGCCGACCGTCGGCTACGTAGTCGTCGTTCGTCGTTTGTGCAGCGCACAACACGTGATAGTTTTAACGAACAAAATAAATGCTTGGAGATCGACAAATGGACCTTTTAGTAGGACTTTATGCTTTCGCCAAAATGATTATTTAATTATCTATTTTATCATTATGTCATCGCCAAAATGGCTAAAGTAGCCGTTTTATTTTTTGCCAATCTGGAAACGTTTTCGCCCATGGCGACTTGGCGATCGGCCAGTGCGAGCCTAGCCATTTGCCATTAGGTTTGCTGACCATTTGCCATTAGATTCGCTGACCATTTGCCATAGATTCGCTGACCATTTGCCATTAGATTCGCTGACAATTTGGCATTAGATTCACTGAATTATGAAAATTTGAATCTAGTTTTGCGTTTTCCGCCAATACAGTGTTTCATACCTTCTTCTTGTTTACTTCCCCCCTCCTTCCCCCGGCCCAGTCAACCAGAGCCAAGTGCCTGTGAAAAATCCCCATTGCTTAACATGGGGATCCAATCCCCATTGCTTCAACAGTGCCTTATTTTGCAGTGAGTTGTCCATTTATGCTTTTGGTCATTTAATTTCAGAAATGGGGAGCCAACAAAACAGACTTTGAGACGGTCACGATTACTTCCATAGAAGACACGAGATTGGCTTGTCCATCTGATTTTCACGAATTGAAGTACCGGTACAAACTTGGAAAGTGAAAAAGAATGTACAGCTCAAATCCACTTTCATAAGAACTGTAAATTGAGCGATTTGCTAGATAACCGCAACTATGATCAGATGGTGTCCACATTGACGAGAGAAATCCAGCCACTGAAATACTTGTTTGAGGGACCTAATGACTGTTGGGCTATGCTTCATGTCCATTACAAAGGTAATTATTTATCGGTCACAAATGGAGTATCTGTCCTGCTTCAGTTAGGATTAGTTAACCCATGACATTTTGAACCCATGGTGAAATAATTTGTTGAAATTTGTGTAGTTTTTTCAAAACATCTCGCACAACAATTTAATTTCAAAATAATTTGTTGATTTATACTTCCAGAAATGGAGATGTCGGTACTATCCCGAAAACTTATGCGCGCCTTCCTATTCAGCATGGAGGATTCTCAAGCAAGAGAAGCTTTGAAATCGCTAGCCGATAAAATTATCACCCTATTAAAACTCAACTTGGAGGCCGTAATAACAGAGTCCTCATCCCCCGTGTCATGCTTTGCGACCTCAGTAAAAGTTAAAAATCTGCTCCAAAAGAATTCATCATCCGCTTCTACATCAACTTCTGCAGAAAAATCTTCTTCACCAGAAACCAAACAAACCCCAGTAACTACCCGTCGTGTCAGTTTCAACCCAAATATTGGTGATGCATATTTCTCCACTTCCGACGTTCTCATTTTCCATATGCCACTATTGGACAAACCAATGAAAGTAAAGCTGGTTGTTTCGGTGAAAAAAGGTTGCAGCGATAGTGCCATTGCTGATCTTATAACACAACTATTATCCAGATTGCCTTACCAAGGAGGTAATTTGATCTTCGGACTTCATATGAATTCGATTGAAGCAACCGTATGTGCAGTCGAGCATAAACTCCGGAATGAAGATCCATTGAAACCAGTTAATGTTTGTATTTGGTCTCCTATCTCATTCAAAAAAATGTCGCATCCCTTCAGTATGGAAAGCTTCTGGGAGATGATATTGGACATTGGTACTATACTTACAAACGGAACTAAATACAAACCCAGCTACAGCAAATGCAGGTAATATCATTGAGATTTTCAAACTTATTTATTAAATCTTTTAGCCAACGATGCAAGCAATGGAAAGTAAAACTAATTTTTAATTTTGTTGCGTGATGATTAACCGATGCTTGATGGATTGAAATGGAACTTGATAAAAATATAACTATTATAGCTAATAATAGGAGAGATAGTGCAAATTGGTGTTATACTTAATACAAACTGTATTGATATGACATTTATACAGTAACAGTACAGTATCTTCTCTTTATCTTCCTTATGACTTTTCTTTGTATACTCCTCCTCCCTCTCCTGCTTCTGAAATTGATTCTTCCACCACTTCTTCTGCTCATTCTCTACCTACTCTCCAATTTTCTTTCCTATCCTCTCCTTCCAACCAGTATTCTTCTTCTCTACCTCACAACCATACTTCTAATCCATCCCTTTCTTGTTTTCCACCTACTCCTCCTAATACTACTTCCTCTTCTACTCATTCACCACAATCCTTTCCTTTTTCAACTGATGGATTTCAATCCAATTCCTCATCAGTTTCTGATTTTTGTATTTTTTTAATCCTTTCTTTAGGCCTACTACTTTCTCTTTTTCTTATTTTTATACTACTTTCGTACTACTGGTGATAATATTTGTATTCATATTTCCCTCTTATTTAATTACATGGGGGGTGGGAGGGATGTGATTAAAGAACTAATTAAATAGGTAAGTAATTAACTCAGTACCTTGATTAATAATACTAACCTTGTCTCGAACATCTTCATGCTTGGTTCTTTGAGTTGATCACTTACCATAAGCACTTAATATATTTTTGGCAGTTTAAAGACAATTTATAAAATATACCATTTATATACAGAGGTCTCTTGTATGCAATGTACACACTATTGCTATTGATATTTATTTTTCTGATAAATACATAATACAGTAGTTATTTTGAACAATTTATCATGCAACACATTTCAAACATATTTCATAAACAAATAAACTGCAATTCTTTCATAACCGTGCATATAGATTAAATGCACAATGCGCTACAAAACTACAAACTCATTTGTACAGAAACAAGCGCTAGAGTAGGCCTATAGTAAAGTCTTCATCAGTATTAACAAAATTAAGCTAAGGAAATCATTTAAATTCCTAAATATATACAGTACATTAATATTTTTTAGTTACTAATAATTCTTCATTTCATATATAGAATTTGGTGATTCATGTAAGGCTATGATTTGAATTCAAGTTACGAAACATGCGCAGTTGACTATAAGTGTCAGCTTTTGATGAGTTAAACACTCCTAAATTTGTATCAAAATATACTTTTTATTTTACATTTTCGGAAATTATTTTAAGAGTCACTCCATGATATCTTTTCTAATCTTAGGTAGACTTCCTTCAAGACATGAATGCAGAGAAGCCATGAGAAAACATAAAGTCCTTCAAAGACGGAAGCCAGACAATATCAAAGATTTTGTGAGGAACCAAATAACCAGATTTTAAAAAAAAATGTTTTTAATCGATTATGCTACTTTATGTATAGACTAGGGCAATAACGATTGACGATAAATAGATAATCATACATTTTTCTTGGATAAAAATAAAGAAATTAGAACAGTGTTTGTTCTAGAACTATAGGATAATCATGTAGGCTGTGTTTGATATAAATAAAAAAATCCAATCAAATGACGTCATGATCAATAAAAACAATAAAATCGTTGTATTGTAACGATATTATCTACTACTAATCATGACGTCATTTGATTGGACGTGTGGAAATATTATTTTCATCAAAGGCAGCATAGATGATAATCATATAGTTCTAGGATGAAAACTTTTAACAATTCTTTTGTTTTAGGTATGAAAAATGCATATTTATCTTTTTATCGTCGATCGTTATCACCCTAGTGTAAATAGGCGTTTAATATAGAAAGCTATTATCTTGATAAATGCCCTTTGCCTATTTTTCTTGTTGATATTAAGGCTTATGCTGATATTAAGGCTTATGCTGATATTAAGGCCCATGCTGATATTAAGGCCCATGCTGATATTAAGGCCCATGCTGATATTAAGGCCCACGCTGATATTAAGGCCCACGCTGATATTAAGGCCCACGCTGATATTAAGGCCCACGCTGATATTAAGGCCCACGCTGATATTAAGGCCCACGCTGATATTAAGGCCCACGCTGATATTAAGGCCCACGCTGATATTAAGGCCCACGCTGATATTAAGGCCCACGCTGATATTAAGGCCCACGCTGATATTAAGGCCCACGCTGATATTAAAGGCCAGGTGCGGGCAAAAAATTTCTATTGATCATACATTCCAATAATTATCGACCTATAATTTCCCCTATGTTTCATAATTTTTGGGATTTTATTTGTGTTGCAGGAGCTTTTTGAAAATTAGCACTTTCATATCAGTGGGGGGATAGTTCAAATTACACAGTAAAATCTCTATTCTTTTGTACACAAATTTTGAAAATAGAGAGGCATTTTAAAAAGCTATGAAAAATAAACGGTGTGGTAAAAAATGTTATCAGATGACTAAATATAGGTAATATAACTTGAATTTTACATTTCTGTTATTTTTATTCAACTTCAGAATTTTATTTACATGCTATAGCAAAAATTATCCACCGTATATCCACCATCTTTTTTCACCTTCTAGGGAGTCACCAGAAATGTTATTACATTATGTTAACTACAACTACTGAAAAAAAGTCTTCCTGGTTTTTTTGGCAGAATTTTGCCAAATTTTGTATTTGACCATATTAGGGAAAATTCATGGTTTTTCATCTTGATTTCTGTTACAAATATTTGATTTATGTACAATTAACCAGATATTATATTTAAAATTCATGCCTCTACCTGAGCTTTAAGGCCCACGCTGATATTAAGGCCCACGCTGATATTAAGGCCCACGCTGATATTAAGGCCCACGCTGATATTAAGGCCCACGCTGATATTAAGGCCCACGCTGATATTAAGGCCCACGCTGATATTAAGGCCCACGCTGATATTAAGGCCCACGCTGATATTAAGGCCCACGCTGATATTAAGGCCCACGCTGATATTAAGGCCCACGCTGATATTAAGGCCCATGCTGATATTAAGGCCCATGCTGATAAAAAAAAAAATTTAGTTTAAGTGCTTTGATTTGATTATCATTAGTCTTTGAAAAATATTTAGAAAGTTTATAGATTTTTCATTAATCATGTTAGTAAGTAAAAAAAAACAATTTTATTTATGACTAAAGAATACTTGTATTTTTAAATCCATTCAAAACAGCAAGAGTAATAATGAGACCCGATTGTTTATATTTACATACGTTTAAGAATTTTCTTGTTTGCTAAGTAATTCAATAATGATTCCTAGTAATTTTACTTTGATAACAAATCTTCAAAATATATGTTGATGTATGTTTTCATATTGAATATGAGGATATTGTATTGTATTTCAAGTTTTTCACTTGTTAAATTAATGTGTGCTGAATCTCTGTCATTGAGAAACAATATGCCATGGACATACCTGATAGATTGCCATATTGGTTGCAAACAACAGTTGTTTTAATTAGTGCAAATGTTTATTAACCTTTATGTTAATAAAGTATGTAATTTCAAACAATTGGTTATTCAATTGATATTTCTTTTTTTCTGTTGAATTGAAAAAAGTTGAACAATTAAATATACTGATTGAAATTATTTTAAAATAGAATCTCTTATTGTCCATTTAACTGGTTCTTCACATTGATTGAGTCCACGGTTGCATAGATTAACGCCAAGCAGTTAATGCATTTGTCCACGATAAGACAGTCTAAATCTATACACTAAATGTGCATCCCTTCTTCATTAGTAGTCCACGGTTGCATAGATTAACGCCAAGCAGTTAATGCATTTGTCCACGATAAGACAGTCTAAATCTATACACTAAATGTGCATCCCTTCTTCATTAGTAGTCCACGGTTGCATAGATTAACGTCAGGCAGTTAATCCATTTGTCCACGATAAGACAGTCTAAATCTGTACACTAAATGTGTATCCCTTCTTCATTGCTAGTCCACGGTTGCATAGATTAACGTCAGACAGTTAATGCATTTGTCCACGATAAGACAGTCTAAATCTATACACTAAATGTGCATCCCTTCTTCATTGATAGTCCATGGTTGCATAGATTATTATTATTGCATGTTTATTCACATATTTTTTTTATTAATTATATTTTCAGCCTCTGCTATGATTAGTACCAAGTATTGTTAATCAGTCACCACTTCTCAGAGTCATGCTTTCAACAAGTCTTACTTCACAATTTGATGTCTTTTAAAGGTAATATATTGGTCATCTCAATATTGATTTATGTTTTAAACCATCAGATAATAGTGCTAGTAATAATTGTAGCAGTACAATTAGAAATTAAATTTAGTTAATTTGAAATGCCCAAATTCAATTTAGCTTTCCCTTCCCCATCAGCTGTTCTTGTTTGGGTACATTGTTAAAAATCACAATATATGATACACAGAAATACAGTCTGTTTAGGTCATGAAAATGAATAATGCATTAACAATGTTATAAGTTTTATTAGTATACTAATGACTGAATATAATGGGTTTTTTTTAAACAGTGATAATGGATAAGAAAGAGGATAATCTAGAAGTGGAAGTGGAAACAAGATGAACAATACATTTAGGAAGAAGAAAAAAAGGAGATGATTGAATATAACTATATAGTCTATATTTTCATACACATTAATTCATGTTAAAACAAAATGACCATTAAACAATTTTAAGCCCAATTAAATAGAACAAAGCACCCAAGAAAATGACTAGAAATGTAATTTAACAGGTGAAATTAATTCTAAAGCCAATACAAAGCAAATACATTACAATTAAAAATGAAGCGAGAAAAGTGTAATGTAACACATCTGAGAATTGTTAGTAAAGTATTATATTTCAAACCCAAAATTAAAACTTTTTTTAGACAACTTCTAATGTTTATTAAAATGTGCTTTCATGTTCTTGCACATTTACGATAACATTCTAAAACGTAAAGAGACCGACCCCCACATCAAACACTCTCATCAAATATAGGCCTACAACACAAAATCTCCAAAGGAAGATTCGTAAGAATGATGTAACAAAAAAGCCTAATGTAAATTATATCTGTTTAACAGAAAATTCAAAGGTATGTATTTAACTTTTAAACACAGTATGCCTACCCTATGTACCATTAACAATCCACATTTTTTATATATAATTTTTTTTTTCTAGATTTTTCAAACTTCTGGGTTTGAAATACCCGCAAACAAGCTAAATCAATTTTACAATCCTCTGGAATATACCATAGCAGAAACTTTTGGTTTGCCAGAAAAACAAAAGAATTGGACTAAAGGCAACTAGAGCTGAGGTGCAGTATAATTGTAGTTATATAGATTCACAGTTTTTTTTACTCGGGATACCAGAGTCTAGGACTCCCTCATCTTCTCCTCTTCCTCCTCCTCAGTCTGGACACTATTGAGCCAAATTTCAAGTCCTATTAGTTCTTTATGCGACGTCTGACAGCTCTGAAACATGGCATGCATATACTACTAAAGCTATAGAGAAAATGTTCGTACTTCAACCGGATGCAGAATTATGACGTCAAACATGGTACCAATCGTGCTTGTTTTTAACTGATAAGGTCATATAAATGAAATATATTTCATAAATGAAGCACAAGAACATGAAAGTATTACACATCACATCCTTACAGGTTTTCCAATACAAGAGGGGCAAGGTGATGATAGACCGTAAAAAAAAAATTAAATGTAAGCTGTGGGGAACCCATAGCGAGGCTATTACCGATGCAAACATCGGACACACTGTCACTCTAACTATAATGTTGAGATTGAGGTCTACAATGACGCTCAACAAATCAAGTCTTTGGATTTGACAACCTTATATAAACGTAAGAAATTAGTTTTAAAAAATATATTCAAAATCACATATTACTGTTACAGCATAATGATTTTGGTTCCCTGTATCCAATTTTTGCCAAAAGCTAAAGTTGCAAGATAAGTTCTATCTATATCCAGCTATTTGAGCAAATCATTACAGCTTCACTCGCCTTCTTAAAACAAGTAATATGCCTACAAGATGACAAAGAAAAACGTACTTCTCTTTCATTTTCGTCACACGAGTTGATGATTCTGAAAAAACGTATCAATTGACCATCATGACTGTGGATGAAGAAATTGATCCAGAACCTAAGTATATAAATTCAGATTTACACAAAACAACATTCACTTCACTAACGCGAGTTTCTTTTCTTTTCATAGAAAAATTAATCTCCTTACAGAAAGTGATGTTGGTCTACTACGTAAATGTTTTCAAGTCGTTAAACGTGACTGTTGAAGAATTTACTAACACGTTGCCAATAAAATGGAAAATAATAAAAAATAACGAATCAATTAAGTCAATTCAAATAATGTTAATTCAAATAATGTTAAGATATGAATACGTTAAGATATGAATACGTTGTGAAATGAAGATGTTAAGATACCCATGGATGACTTGTTTTGACAGCATATTCTTGTCTGGCTGACTGACCTGGATGGTGTTTACCTGTGTATTTGGGACCCAGACAGTGGCTAGATAGTGATAATAATTGTTAGACACTCTCTCTCATTCAGGATACTGCAGAGAAAGCAGGTAGCAAATAATGTTCAATCTTGCACAGTATTACATTGTATCACAATCACAAACAGAAAAATAAAATGCCAAAATAAAGGGTGTAGGTGGAGCTACATTGGAATAACAGACGATAAATGATTTTACGAATGTGGCATGGCTGGTCCTGAAGTAATGAAATTAACATCCTAGTCACAATTACATATATGTGATTGTGAGTCAACAGACAGAATTTATGAACTGGAAAAACAACAAAGAATCCATTGAAGATGCAGTACAACATTGAAACAAAGGTTGTCTTCACCCTATCAACGAATAGAGGTGTGGTAAAACCCTTTCATATAAAGATTTGTTGATTTGTTATTATTATTATATTAGCATGAAGAATGGTTAATTGATTTTAGTGTAGGAATAGTTTACAATGAACACCAGACCATGATTTACTGACATTTCTTCTCATTTTTTTTAATGTCTCCTAAAGAAAAGAAGTTACTGTAAATGTAAACCTTTGAACATAGATGTAAAATTAGCGGTTACTAATCACTTTAAAGAAGAAATTGAACCTGGAACTGTACCAAATATGGAAATTTGTGTAGAGGCAAAACAACATAAATTAAATTAGATTAAATGTTTAGAGTTGAAAAGAAACATAGCAGATCATTTACAATTAAAAAGAAACAGTGGTTAATGATTTATAATCATAGGTGATTTACAGTTAAACAGGAACTGATGATTATAGATGTTAAAAAGGAACATAGTATTAGTAGCAGATCATTTGCAAACCATAAACAGTGGTTAAATACAATTGTTTAGCCATACACATCTTATTAGATCAATTCCATAAACAATATTTGATAATTCCAGATTCTTCAGACGGGACATAAAGCTGTTGGTCACTGCTGTGCGACCTAATAAAATTTAAAAATGAGTAGAATTGTCATTGTCTCTTTAAAAAAAAAAAAATCACAAAACGGCCAAAAGAAGGTAAGAATCAGATGACTGGAAATGTGTTGCTAAGCATCACATAGCAGAAGACAAAGACCTGGATGGGTATTTTGCTGTAAAAAAGAAGAAAAGGGTAACCAATATTTTATGCAGAGTGGTGAAAGTCAGGCATCATTGCAACAATGGAAAGAAAAAACATTCTTTCGAAATCTGTGAAAAGAGAAAAGAACAGTTTTAAACGAATAAGACACAACACAGACTTCATACATTGACATTGATCAATGCATTATTAATAATCTAATTAAATAAAAAAAACCCATTCATGCTTATCATGATCTCCCATCAGCCGCCCACCAAAGTATTAAACGGACTAAGCTCTGGTTTGGTATTGAACGATATGTAATAGGCTGCGACATATATAACAGCCATAAAAGGGGGAGCAAGAAAGTCCACTCAGAACAAATTAACAATCACTCAGGGGCCCCAATGGAAAGTGTTCACATAGACTTTGCAGGACCATTTCCTCAGTCCAGTAGTGGAAATCTGTATGTACTAATGGTAGTGGATCAATTCACAAAATGGGTAGAGGATTACCCGGTGCCCCGACAGACTGCATATCTTTATTATCATTAAATTGCAATATACATAATGAAAAGCTTTATTTTCATTATTAGTCATCATTTAGTTAGCAAATGATTATTTGAAAAGTATATATTACAATTTTCTTTCCTATCCTCTCCTTCCTCCCAGTATTCTTCTTCTCTACCTCACAACCATACTTCTAATCCATCCCTTTCTTGTTTTCCACCTACTCATCCTAATACTACTTCCTCTTCTACTCATTCACCACCATCCTTTCCTTTTTCAACTGATGGATTTCAATCCAATTCCTCATCAGTTTCTGATTTTTGTATTTTTTTAATCTTTTCTTTAGGCCTACTACTTTCTCTTTTTCTTATTTTTATACTACTTTCGTACTACTGGTGATAATATTTGTATTCATATTTCCCTCTTATTTAATTACATGGGGGGTGGGAGGGATGTGATTAAAGAACTAATTAAATAGGTAAGTACCTTGATTAATAATACTAACCTTGTCTCGAACATCTTCATGCTTGGTTCTTTGAGTTGATCACTTACCATAAGCACTTAATATATTTTTGGCAGTTTAAAGACAATTTATAAAATATACCATTTATATACAAAGGTCTCTTGTATGCAATGTACACACTATTGCTATTGATATTTATTTTTCTGATAAATACATAATACAGTAGTTATTTTGAACAATTTATCATGCAACACATTTCAAACATATTTCATAAACAAATAAACTGCAATTCTTTCATAACCGTGCATTTAGATTAAATGCACAATGCGCTACAAAACTACAAACTCATTTGTACAGAAACAAGCGCTAGAGTAGGCCTATAGTAAAGTCTTCATCAGTATTAACAAAATTAAGCTAAGGAAATCATTTAAATTCCTAAATATATACAGTACATTAATATTTTTTAGTTACTAATAATTCTTCATTTCATATAGAATTTGGTGATTCATGTAAGGCTATGATTTGAATTCAAGTTACGAAACATGCACAGTTGACTATAAATTTGTATCAAAATATACTTTTTATTTTACATTTTCGGAAATTATTTTAAGAGTCACTCCATGATATCTTTTCTAATCTTAGGTAGACTTCCTTCAAGACATGAATGCAGAGAAGCCATGAGAAAACATAAAGTCCTTCAAAGACGGAAGCCAGACAATATCAAAGATTTTGTGAGGAACCAAATAACCAGATTTAAAAAAAAAATGTTTTTAATCGATTATGCTACTTTATGTATAGACTAGGGCGATAACGATTGACGATAAATAGATAATCATACATTTTTCTTGGATAAAAATAAAGAAATTCCAGAACCTAAGTATATAAATTCAGATTTACACAAAACAAAATTCACTTCACTAACGCGAGTTTCTTTTCTTTTCATAGAAAAACTAATCTCCTTACAGAAAGTGATGAGATGTTGGTCTACGACGTGAATATTTTCAAGTCGTTAAACTCGACTGTTGAAGAATTTACTAACACGTTGCCAATAAAATGGAAAATAATAAAAAATAACGAATCAATTAAGTCAATTCAAATAATGTTAAGATATGAATACGTTAAGATATGAATGTGAAATGAATATGTTAAGATACCCATGGATGACTTGTTTTGACAGCATATTCTTGTCTGGCTGACTGACCTGGATGGTGTTTACCTGTGTATTTGGGACCCAGACAGTGGCTAGATAGTGATAATAATTGTTAGACACTCTCATTCAGGATACTGCAGAGAAAGAAGGTAGCAAATATATGAAATACCAGATCACTATATATACGTCTAATTTCTGCAGTAGCATCTAATTATAATAACTACAGACTTGGGGCAAGTCTAATTATTATCAGATGTAAATAATAACTCCGTAATTGATCCGTTTCACTCAGCGCGTACAAAGCACATCATAGTAATATTAAACTGAAAGGTGTTCTACTAGCACGTTAAACATGACAGGTTGCGCACGTAAAACATCAAAAATATTGCAAAATATTCCATACTTTTAAAAATGATACAGTTTATTAGAATGCGAGGTTACCCCAATTTTTTAAATTTTATTTTGTTACAGGCTACATTATTTACATTTAATGTGTAGTGCTACCGACTTTGAAATTAGCGGTACCGGGATTGAATCCCAGCAGGGGAAGTTAAAATTTATGGATTTTTTTAGTTACACTGGACAGATAGTTTATTTTTTAATTAGCTAATTCATATCTGAAAAGTACTTAAATGTGCAATTTAACATAACACGTCGTAACTTGGTCAACATAATTATAGACACTGAAGTTGTGCAGCCAAACTTCTTGACGCTGTCAGAGCCGCATAGAACAATTTACGCACAGTTTTTTGACTTCGAAACAAATAAATAATCTTTTTAAGAATGTTTTTCTTTACCTCAACTTGCATCAAGGGGTTCATGACTTACCGAGGAATACGAGGAATCTTTCTTCGAATTTGCTTCAGCGGGTACTTATTTGGCTCGATGTGTAGTGCAGTCGACTTTGCTATCAGAGGTACCGGAAAGTATGTGAATGTGTTTGCGGGCGGATAACCAAACTTGTCCTAAATGACAAGTTTAAATCTAGTTCTACAATTTAAGGCCTACTTTGATTGCATCTTCTTTTTGTATGCTTCCTCGGATAATATGTTCAATTGGTAGGGAATGTTTAAAAAATCATTTTAGTAGCAATTCACACAATCTACAGCATTTATTTAGAAAAGAGGCCCTCTTTTCAAATTGCAAAAAGTAATCTCTTAAAGAAGCTCAAGAGTCCAAAAAAAGGAGGAAGAAGATTCTGATTCCCTAATGCCAAACTCTGAATGGGAATACCACACGGAGAAGCATCCTATGTTCAACATTATAACTCTGAGGATGAAGCTATAACACTATATACAGTCTTCAGTTTGTTGATTGCAAGAGACAACTTTGAACTGTACTTAACTGCATGCCATAGCACCATTACTGTGCAAGATTGAACATTATATTACATTGTATCACAATCACAAACAGAAAAATAAAATGCCAAAATAAAGGGTGTAGGTGGAGCTACATTGGAATAGCAGACGATAAATGATTTTACGAATGTGGCATGGCTGGTCGTGAAGTAATGAAATTGACATCCTAGTCAGAATTACATATATGTGATTGTGAGTCAACAGACAGAATTTATGAACTGGAAAAACAACAAAGAATCCATTGAAGATGCAGTACAACATTGAAAGAAAGGTTGTCATCGCCCTATCAATGAATAGAGGTGTGGTAAAACCCTTTCATATTATAAAGATTTGTTGTTGATTTGTTATTATTATTATATTAGCATGAAGAATGGTTAATTGATTTTAGTGTAGGAATAGTTTACAATGAACACCAGACCATGATTTACTGACATTTCTTCTCATTTTTTTTAATGTATCCTAAAGAAAAGAAATTACTGTAAATGTAAACCAGTTTGAACATAGATGAAAAATCAGCGGTTACTAATCACTTTAAAGAAGAAATTGAACCTGGAACTGTACCAAATATGGAAATGTGTGTAGAGGCAAAACAATACACATGGTTCAACATAAATTAATTAGATTATGTTTAGAGTTGAAAAGAAACATAGCAGATCATTTACAATTAAAAAGAAACAGTGGTTAATGATTTATAAAGAATATTTGATTCTTCAGACGGGACATAAAGCTCCTAAATTTGTATCAAAATATACTTTTTATTTTACATTTTCGGAAATTATTTTAAGAGTCACTCCATGATATCTTTTCTAATCTTAGGTAGACTTCCTTCAAGACATGAATGCAGAGAAGCCATGAGAAAACATAAAGTCCTTCAAAGACGGAAGCCAGACAATATCAAAGATTTTGTGAGGAACCAAATAACCAGATTTAAAAAAAAAAATGTTTTTAATCGATTATGCTACTTTATGTATAGACTAGGGCGATAACGATTGACGATAAATAGATAATCATACATTTTTCTTGGATAAAAATAAAGAAATTAGAACAGTGTTTGTTCTAGAACTATAGGATAATCATGTAGGCTGTGTTTGATGTAAATAAAAAAAATCCAATCAAATGACGTCATGATCAATAAAAACAATAAAATTGTTGTATTGTAACGATATTATCTACTACTAATCATGACGTCATTTGATTGGACGTGTGGAAATATTATTTTCATCAAAGGCAGCATAGTGTAAATAGGCCTTTAATATAGAAAGCTATTATCTTGATAAATGCCCTTTGCCTATTTTTCTTGTTGATATTAAGGCCCATGCTGATATTAAGGCCCATACTGATATTAAGGCCTATGCTGATATTAAGGCCCATGCTGATATTAAGGCCCATGCTGATATTAAGGCCCATGCTGATATTAAGGCCCATGCTGATATTAAGGCCCATGCTGATATTAAGGCCCATGTTGATATTAAGGCCCATGCTGATATTAAGGCCCATGCTGATATTAAGGCCCATGCTGATATTAAGGCCCATGCTGATATTAAGGCCCATGCTGATATTAAGGCCCATGCTGATATTAAGGCCCATGCTGATATTAAGGCCTATGCTGATATTAAGGCCTATGCTGATATTAAGGCCCATGCTGATATTAAGGCCCATGCTGATATTAAGGCCCATGCTGATATTAAGGCCCATGCTGATATTAAGGCCTATGCTGATATTAAGGCCTATGCTGATATTAAGGCCCATGCTGATATTAAGGCCTATGCTGATATTAAGGCCTATGCTGATATTAAGGCCTATGCTGATATTAAGGCCCATGCTGATATTAAGGCCTATGCTGATATTAAGGCCTATGCTGATATTAAGGCCTATGCTGATATTAAGGCCCATGCTGATATTAATTTGATTTGATTATCATTAGTCTTTGAAAAATATTTAGAAAGTTTATAGATTTTTCATTAATCATGTTAGTAAGTAAAAAAAACCAATTTTATTTATGACTAAAGAATACTTGTTTTTTTAAATCCATTCAAAACAGCAAGAGTAATAATGAGACCCGATTGTTTATATTTACATACGTTTAAGAATTTTCTTGTTTGCTAAGTAATTCAATAATGATTCCTAGTAATTTTACTTTGATAACAAATCTTCAAAATATATGTTGATGTATGTTTTCATATTGAATATGAGGATATTGTATTGTATTTCAAGTTTTTCACTTGTTAAATTAATGTGTGCTGAATCTCTGTCATTGAGAAACAATATGCCATGGACATACCTGATAGATTGCCATATTGGTTGCAAACAACAGTTGTTTTAATTAGTGCAAATGTTTATTAACCTTTATGTTAATAAAGTATGTAATTTCAAACAATTGGTTATTCAATTGATATTTCTTTTTTTCTGTTGAATTGAAAAACGTTGAACAATTAAATATACTGATTGAAATTATTTTAAAATAGAATCTCTTATTGTCCATTTAACTGGTTCTTTACATTGATTGAGTCCACGGTTGCATAGATTAACGCCAAGCAGTTAATGCATTTGTCCACGATAAGACAGTCTAAATCTATACACTAAATGTGCATCCCTTCTTCATTGATAGTCCATGGTTGCATAGATTATTATTATTGCATGTTTATTCACATATTTTTTTTATTAATTATATTTTCAGTCTCTGCTATGATTAGTACCAAGTATTGTTAATCAGTCACCACTTCTCAGAGTCATGCTTTCAACAAGTCTTACTTCACAATTTGATGTCTTTTAAAGGTAATATATTGGTCATCTCAATATTGCTTTATGTTTTAAACCATCAGATAATAGTCCTAGTAATAATTGTAGCAGTACAATTAGAAATTAAATTTAGTTAATTTGAAATGCCCAAATTCAATTTTGCTTTCCCTTCCCCATCAGCTGTTCTTGTTTGGGTACATTGTTAAAAATCACAATATATGATACACAGAAATACAGTCTGTTTAGGTCATGAAAATGAATAATGCATTAACAATGTTATAAGTTTTATTAGTATACTAATGACTGAATATAATGGTTTTTTTAAAACAGTGATAATGGATAAAGAAAGAGGATAATCTAGAAGTGGAAGTGGAAACAAGATGAACAATACATTTAGGAAGAAGAAAAAAAGGAGATGATTGAATATAACTAATAGTCTATATTTTTCATACACATTAATTCATGTTAAAACAAAATGACCATTAAACAATTTTAAGCCCAATTAAATAGAACAAAGCACCCAAGAAAATGACTAGAAATGTAATTTAACAGGTGAAATTAATTCTAAAGCCAATACAAAGCAAATACATTACAATTAAAAATGAAGCGAGAAAAGTGTAATGTAACACATCTGAGAATTGTTAGTAAAGTATTATATTTCAAACCCAAAATTAAAACTTTTTTTTAGACAACTTCTAATGTTTATTAAAATGTGGTTTCATGTTCTTGCACATTTACGATAACATTCTAAAACGTAAAGAGAACGACCCCCTTATCAAACACTCTCATCAAATATAGGCCTACAGCACAAAATCTCTAAAAGAAGATTCGTAAGAATGATGTAACAAAAAAGCCTAATGTAAATTATATCTGTTTAACAGAAAATTCAAAGGTATGTATTTAACTTTTAAACACATTATGCCTATCCTATGTACCATTAACAATCCACATTTTTTATATATAATTTTTTTTTCTAGATTTTTCAAACTTCTGGGTTTGAAATACCCGCAAACAAGCTAAATCAATTTTACAATCCTCTGGAATATACTATAGCAGAAACTTTTGGTTTGCCAGAAAAACAAAAGAATTGGACTAAAGGCAACTAGAGCTGAGGTGCAGTATAATTGTAGTTCCATAGAAAAATTAATCTCGTTACAGAAATGATGTTGGTCTACTACGTAAATGTTTTCAAGTCGTTAAACGTGACTGTTGAAGAATTTACTAACACGTTGCCAATAAAATGGAAAATAATAAAAAATAACGAATCAATTAAGTCAATTCAAATAATGTTAAGATATGAATACGTTAAGATATGAATGTGAAATGAAGATGTTAAGATACCCATGGATGTGTTTTGACAGCATATTCTTGTCTGGCTGACTGACCTGGATGGTGTTTACCTGTGTATTTGGGACCCAGACAGTGGCTAGATAGTGATAATAATTGTTAGACACTCTCATTCAGGATACTGCAGAGAAAGAAGGTAGCAAATATATGAAATACCAGATCACTATATATACGTCTAATTTCTGCAGTAGCATCTAATTATAATAACTACAGACTTGGGGCAAGCCTAATTATTATCAGATGTAAATAATAACTCCGTAATTGATCCGTTTCACTCAGCGCGTACAAAGCACATCATAGTAATATTAAACTGAAAGGTGTTCTACGAGCACGTTAAACATGACAGGTTGCGCACGTAAAACATAAAAAATATTGCAAAATATTCCATACTTTTAAAAATGATAGTTTATTAGAATGCGAGGTTACCCCAATTTTTTAAATTTTATTTTGTTACAGGCTACATTATTTACATTTTATGTGTAGTGCTACCGACTTTGAAATTAGCGGTACCGGGATTGAATCCCAGCAGGGGAAGTTAAAATTTATAGATTTTTTTAGTTACACTGGACAGATAGTTTATTTTTTAATTAGCTAATTCATATCTGAAAAGTACTTAAATGTGCAATTTAACATAACACGTTGTAACTTGGTCAACATAATTATAGACACTGAAGTTGTGCAGCCAAACTTTTTGACGCTGTCAGAGCCGCATAGCACAATTTACGCACAGTTTTTTGACTTTGAAACAAATAAATAATCTTTTTAAGAATGTTTTTCTTTACCTCAACTTGCATCAAGGGGTTCATGACTTACCGAGGAATACGAGGAATCTTTCTTCGAATTTGCTTCAGCAGGTACTTATTTGGCTCGATGTGTAGTGCAGTCGACTTTGCTATCAGAGGTACCGGAAAGTATGTGAATGTGTTTGCGGGCTGATAACCAAACTCGTCCTAAATGACAAGTTTATATCTAGTTCTACAATTTAAGGCCTACTTTGATTGCATCTTCTTTTTGTATGCTTACTCGGTTAATATGTTCAATTGGTAGGGAATGTTTAAAAAATCATTTTAGTAGCAATTCACACAATCTACAGCATTTATTTCGATAAAGAGGCCCTCTTTTCAAATTGCAAAAAGTCATCTCTTAAAGAAGCCCAAGAGTCCAAAAAAAGGAGGAAGAAGATTCTGATTCCCTAATTCCAAACTCTGAATGGGAATGCCACACGGAGAAGCATCGAAATGTACTTAACTGCATGCCATAGCACCATGGATGTTTGCCTTCAACCATTATAATGTTTAATCTTGCACAGTATTACATTGTATCGTACAGAAATATAAAATGCCAAAATAAAGGGTGTAGGTGGAGCTACATTGGAATAGCAGACGATAAATGATTTTACGAATGTGGCATGGCTGGTCCTGAAGTAATGAAATTGACATCCTAGTCAGAATTACATATATGTGATTGTGAGTCAACAGACAGAATTTATGAACTGGAAAAACAACAAAGAATCCATTGAAGATGCAGTACAACATTGAAACAAAGGTTGTCATCACCCTATCAACGAATAGAGGTGCAGTAAAACCCTTTTATATAAACCTAGCAGATCATTTACAATTAAAAAGAAACAGTGGTTAATGATTTGTAATCATAGGTGATTTACAGTTAAACAGGAACTGATGATTATAGATGTTAAAAAGGAACATAGTAGCAGATCATTTACAAACCACAAACAGTGGTTAAAAACAATTGTTTAGCCGTACACATCTTATTAAAGAATATTTGATAATTCCAGATTCTTCAGACGGGACATAAAGCTGTTGGGTCACTGCTGTGCGACCTAATAAAATTTAAAAATGAGTAGAATTGTCATTGTCTCTTCAAAAGAAAAAAAAATCTCAAAACGGCCAAAAGAAGGTAAGAATCAGATGACTGGAAATGTGTTGCGAAGCATCACATATCAGAAGACAAAGACCTGGATCGGCATTTTGCTGTAAAAAAGAAGAAAAGGGTAACCAATATTTTATGCAGAGTGGTGAAAGTCAGGCATCATTGCAACAATGGAAATGATTCAGAATGTAAAAAGAAAAAACATTCTTTCCAAATCTGTGAAAAGAGAAGAGAACTGTTTTAAACGAATAAGACACAACACAGACTTCATATATTGACATTGATCAATGCATTATTAATAAAAAAAATTATTATTAATAAAAAAAACCCTTCCATCAGCTGCCCACCAAAGTATTAAACGGACTAAGCTCCGGTTTGGTATGGCCGGGGATATTGAATGATATGTATAGGCTGCGACATATGTAACAGCCATAAAAGGGGTAACAAGAAAGTCCGCTCAGAACAAATCAACTATCACTCAGGGGCCCCAATGGAAAGTGTTCACATAGACTTTGCAGTCCAGTAGTGGAAATCTGTATGTACTAATGGTAGTGGATCAATTCACAAAATGGGTAGAGGATTACCCGGTACCCGACAGACTGCACAATTGCCGAGGTACTGGCAAGGGAATTCTTCTCTAATGCCGTTGCAATTGCACTCAGACCAGGATCTGAACTTTGAGAGTGACCTGTTTGGGGAGCTCTGCAAAATTCACATACCCTGCCCTACCGTCCTTCAGCTAAATGCTGAAACGTTATAACCTGACTGTGAGGAAAACAAAAAGACTGGGATAAATATCTGCCCCAGATTGAAATAAATTCACAGGTAATTGTTTTTATTGGATTTCACATACATTTTGTGATTCCCATCTGTAGCCCATCTTTAATCATACCTTTTTCCAAAATTGCAGGTAGAGGAGTAATTACACTTAAGAATATCCCAAAAGGAAAGTTGTTACTATGGTACAAGGGAGAGATAATGAATGGAGAAGAGGGGAACAGCAGAGAGAAATTTGATTCAATAGGGTTTTGGTATTTTTTTTAATAACATGGAGTGGAAATGTATGTTTTAACTATGCTTTAATGGGCAACTCTGATATATATTTCATCATTTGCGACCAATTTCCTCTACTGTATAAGCCTTTTTTAACCTAGTTTAAAAAAAATTGAATGGGCTGCTCGTACATAATATATCATATAACGTAAGGGCCAAATTTACAAAGAAATAATAATTTTATTGTTAATGAGTCATCAAATTGGTTGGTATTTGTATTTGTCTACAGTATTGATGCCTCAGAGGAACCTATGGCTGGTGCATTTAGAGGTCGCCTTTGTAACCATGGAGGAAGAAGAGATATCAATGCCAAAATATGAGTGTAATAGACAATAGTGGTGTTCACATCAAACTATGTCGAGATAATTCAAATAGATAATCCAGACGATGTTTCCATAAGTTTGGATGTGAACGCTAAGTTACGTTGAGAAGAAGGTTTTATCTCGACAATTTTTTTTTATTGCTTCATGGATCTCTCACAACACTTCTTGCGGGCATTTCATTTCACCATTCGTACGTCTAATTTAATCTATTTTAGTATTCTTATTTAAAATTTGATCATAATGTCGGTAAAGCCAAAACACAAGAGACACCTCTGGACTTTTGATCAAGAGAGAGATTTGATAGACATTTGGAAGGAACCTGAAATTGCCGAAAAAGTCGAGGATAAGCTATTTAGCAGAAGGCTAAGCTACACGAACAGATAGCTCAACGAATAAGAGATTTAGGACATACTAGGATAACAGCGGGTGTAGTCATCACTAAATTAAAGAATTTAAGAGCAGAACACAAAGGGGAAAAGGTATGACAAACATCAAACATGATGATCCAAAGTCATCAAGTCCACACTACCATGCCTTGAATGAGATACTTGGTGGAAAACCTGAGTGTAAACCACCCGCCGGATTGCTAGGACAATCGAATTTTCACCACCGCTGCCCCATTCTTCGCTAGGTCTAGTAGGAAGGCCTAGGCTTGTCAACATTCCAACCAACCCAAGTACTACTACTATTGCTAAACCTCTAGCCAAAGAATGTCAAGAAAATGGTGCCTATCAATATCATCAATCCAAGGAAAATGACAACCCAGGCAACAAGACCAGAAGGTAAGCTATTCTAAATTTTGTCTAGGCCTACGCCTAGCTATATAAAAAGGGATGGGAACAGAGCTAAGGGGTTTAAAAATCAGTGAAGAGGTTATGTATGATTTAATGGTGAAAGAAAACTGCCTTTCAAGGTTATTATTGGAGTGTTTATAAGGTCAGAATGATAAATTAAAAATAAAATCTGAAATGGATACAACATATCATCAAATAGTTATTGTGTGATAAACAATTGAAGGTACAAATCTAAGTTGAAAAAAACAAAACATTTAAATCTTGAAATTAATTATATCTTCATGATAATTACATTCAGACTTCAAGACAGACACTGATATATTACTATCATTGACCAGATAATTGACAAAAGATGTATTTTAGTGTAATTCATTTTATGGTATATTTTAGTTTTCTGAATTGACAGTGTTTGGTTTTGGTTATATGCTTGCGATTATTTCAAAATGATACAGAACTATAGGCCTAACGAGCAAATTGATTTCTATTTTTATACACGGTACATTGTAATTAACAAATCATGTGCAAGAAAAACAGTATATAATATATAAATGCAAACATAATAATACCAGCCCGATGATAAAGTGATAAAGGAATTAAAAAAAATGTTAAATGAGCTGCTTATTTGAAACTGATGGTATTTGATGACACTAAAAGTGTTATTTTTTAAATAATGTAATCTGATATGGCAAACATTTGAGCCATATGGGCCATAAATGCAATTTCGTATTCCATTAATTAAATATGAATTGAAATGTTAAAATCGACGTTAATGGTATACAGAAATTGCATTAAAGACCCCTTCCCTAAAATCTGTATGAACATCATACACTAGTTATATACCTAGCCTGACGTTGTATAGTTGCTGCATTAATTTTCTTTCTATTTTTGCCAGACTCTGTTGATACAAATTAGAGACAACCCGGTATTTTTGATGAAAAGTCTTCCATTTGTTTTGGCCTCACGATCGATCGAAAAGTGGGTGAATTAAAGAAAAACAAAAATATCGATCTGCAATGCATTTTGGGATTTATAGCGGGCCGCTAAAATTACTAGAATCAACCCTTTTTCAAATTTTTAACGGTTTAAAGACAAAAAAGTTATCTCAATAGGATCATATAATATTTATTTTTACATTAAATGTAGTTTGTTACCTTAAATTAGATCTAAAAAACGTAGGGAATGGGTCTTTAACTTAGAAATCTTTCTTTAAAAAAAGAAAAGTGGTATTTTAATTTTATGTTTATGTATTTTGATTAGTTTGTATTAGGTTGTCCTGCTCTGGTTTAGCACAATCTTTTGATGGTGTATGTACGCAGATGACGATAAAACTTATATAATCTAGATAGAGAAAAACATTTGAGCCATGGTGAAATTCTGATTTTGGTATGGATATTGTGGGTTGAAATGAACGTTAAGGGAGATATTTTAAGGGCAGCCGACATGATATTCCAACCTGATATTTTGTCAGTTTTGGTTTTTTGTTACAGTATGTTCTCATGCACTTCTATGTTTGTTGATCCATGGGTGAGATGAGGTGAAATAAACCATATTTGGGGGTTAAGAGAAAGACCTACAAAGAAGGGCAGTGCAATTACCTTACAACAATCAATTTGTTCTCTTGCTATTGTTATTGAAATTTCAAAAAGGAAATTAGTGATTTTAGATTATACTGACATAACCGTAAACATCTAAAAAATGTGAAATGGTCTATGTAGTAGTATGATTTTTAGATCACACACTATTTCCAGAAGATTATTTAGGCAAAAAATAAAGGATTAGGATAGTTTTTTACTGTTATTAAAGAACAAACTAGAAAGTATAGAAAACGCATCATCTTCCTTCAGTTCACATTCATCATGCAGTACACACAAAATGCTATGCAGTACACAACAAATGCTATGCAGTACACAACAATTGTTATGCAGTTTGATTTGAATTGAAAATAGTAAAATAGTGCTCAAGTTATACCGCCATTTATTGAAAAAATTAAATATTATCATGTGACGTTTATTAGATAGCTCTATTCAAACTCTGCCCACCGTGTAGGTTGAACGTCCCTATGCCAAAAAATAGTTATACTAAACAATAATTCATAGAAGTGAAATTTATTTTTTATTGATCCAATAGATCAAATAGTATGAAATACAAAGTCTGGTACTTACTGCGACATTTTTTTAAAAGTAGACTGTTGTTCTTGGTTACAATCTGGTCAATACGACCTTGAGAGCTCTGTGTTTGATTGCGACGCTGGTTCCCTGATTGTTTCCTTGAGTCTGAATGATGTCATTGTGATAATATAAGTTATGTCCATCTTCATCTCTGTTCATTTCTTTTGAACCATTAAGTTTCTTTTTGTAGAATTTGAGTGTCCCAGTAGTTTCATGTGTGGTTGTATAGCATGGTCTCTGCAATGGCTGATCTTGAATTATGATTATTTCCTTGATCTGGTTTGTATGCCTGTTGTGTCCTTTTGTACATTCAAATAGTGTTCTATAATTCTTGTTTGACAGTAACATTTCATATATATTTTTCCTTCTCTATTTTATCTTTTGGGTATACCAAACCTGATCTGATTTGTGGTATGAATTAAGTGTTTTTGTTGGGTTTTTAGTGTTTCTTTTTATTTTTTCGACCATCCCGTGCACATGTCATTTCCAAGTGAGTTTGATTGCAGTTGATCCAGGCTTGTTATTTCAGCCATTCCATAAAAAAGTTAGCAGTGATCGAACTAGCTGGGCTTCTCTTTTCTATCCCTTTTTTGTGTCTGCATCAAAAACACTCAGATGACGTATTGACCAGATTATAACCAAGAAGAACAATTTTCTTGCAAACTGAACGTTGCGAAATATTGTATAAATTACCTTACTTTGTATTTCATTTCTGTATTTACTAGTACCACATGCTTAGGGCCTTCTTGTTCACTAGTACCACATGCTTAGGGCCTTCTTATTTACTAGTACCACATGCTTAGGGCCTTCTTGTTTACTAGTACCACATGCTTAGGGCCTTCTTGTTTATTGCTGGCCATCTTATGTACTACCGTAAGTTATACAGTTTGACTACACTTTATTTTACAGCAATCTAATAAACGTCACATCATGCTTTTTTGATAGGTTGCGGTATAAATTGTATTGTAATTGTGTGTCCTGCATAGTGTGATGTGTACTGCATTGCGTTTGGTGTATATATACTGCATGTTGAATGTGAACTGAAGGCAGATGAAGCGTTCCAAAGTAAATGGAGATTTATGCATCGGCTAAATTTTTTGGAAGACAGCATAACGTCACAACATCTAACATCCCATTTTAATTGTACAAAATGTATAACTGATATACAATGAAACGATTCACCATCCTTCTGATCTGTGCACCATTTTCCTTGGTCGCAGCCATGGGTAAACTGATCTTCTTAATAAATATAGCCATAAGGTTATATAAACCTTGTGACTGAGATTCTGAGAATCTTCTCTGGACCAGACCATTAGTGGTAAATTATGGTAAAAATGGGAACTGTGAACCAATAAAGAGACCCGAGTAGAAACACCATAGTGTAAAAAAGGCAAAAGGGATGAGACAATAATACTGGACAAATTATTACAAGAACCAATGGAATCAAAGTATACAGTGATGCTGCCAGAATATTTAAATAACATACAAGTAAAACTCAATGATTAATACGAAGCTAGCTGGCAGAAATAACAATAGCAGACGACAGAAATAGGATGGGCCTGAATAAGTTTAGCAAAGAGTCAAGAAGAATGAAGGAAAAATGTTATGGTTTAGTTGATGTTCAGATCTTGGTGGTGAGATGCAACGGCTCAGGCTATAGGTGGGTCTTAGGTCTAGGGAAACTAGCTGTTACAGAAGTGAATCCATACAGTACATCGAAAAAAACATAATACATTAAAACGGAAACCAACAGACACAGCGAGAGGAGTAGTAATGACAGGACTATAATACGGGCAAAAACCAAGTTGAAAACGTAGGTACACATCAGCACAACATGCAGTGACAACACACAATTCTATACGAAGGGCTATTCTAGTATCAGATTAGTATAAAAAAAAAGAAAAGTAAAGTTAATCTGATAGTGTGGTATCCGTAACAACTTAGTGTAAGTAAACCATATTGTAAATGTTCATAATCTTCTCAATATAATTTTAAATTTCGCATTGAAACAGGTCGATGGAACAGAACACGAAAAAATTTGTAAAATATAATTAAGTTGAAGACAAATTTAATTTCCTTTTAAAATAGCGATGTCTTCAAATTAAAAGGAAATGAATTTCGTCTTCATATGAATTATCACCTTGGAAAACGTCTGATATTTTAAAATGGATGTACGAGCAAGATTATGTCAAATCTAAGATTGGCAATCCTGATTTAACAAGAGAATTTAAGCATCTGCCTTTTTACTTTACTCAAATTTAACACATTTTAAATTATATAATTAGGCGTGGATATAATGACCATATACGGTCACAGAAAGCTAGGCTCGATTACTCACTACAACATTGGACCTGTCAGCAAAAGCTTTGGTTGCCAATATGAAGCAATACAATGGTAAATTTGGATGGAATCATTGTCTGGCACCAGGACAGACTCTACGCACTGCACCTCTGCATAGATTTTGAGGATATATAAAAGAAGGTGTGTTAAATTGGGGACTGAAGATCACAATGTGGACATAATTTTGTGAGGTTATGTTAAACACTAATCTAAAATCATGCGCCTAAATAATGTAGAAGCTGCAGTTATTGAACATTTTGCAATTGTGAAAACTTTGCTTAATGAAAGTAAGACGGTTATGTTTATTCGACACCTTGAACACTAATATTGTTAGACAGGATCAAGATAGTGGTGCTAATGCATCCCATATTATATTAGATATATGTTATTATTAGATATATCAGGCAGCCTGAAGACATTATTAGGGCAATAAATATGACAAGTTGGAATTGGAATGCCTGATTTCTCACTACAAGTAAAAGCAATAAATGGGCAAGAAATCTCCTATCGAGAAAACATGTAAGGTGGAAATTGTTGCCTTTGCATTACATCAATCGAATAGGTAATGGGAATATGTTATTCAGTATGTCATGCATAAATCTCACTAATCAGAAGATCTTTCAAGGTATACCATTATTTTATTTAAAAGTTATTGAGAGCTGTGTCGAATTTAACAAGGTTGACGTTGAAACTATCAGTAATTATGAACAGATTGTTGAACAATATTTATGGGGAAATAAGAATATTAAAATAAACAACAAGGCTTTATTTTATAAAAATTGGGTTTCTTCAGGGTTTACAAAAGTGAAACACGTTGTTTCCTTTAATCGTTTATTAAACCCAAGTGAAATAAAGAATAATTTGGGTATAAAAAGAAATTGGATTAGTGAATACACTACACTTGTTGAGGCAATTCCAAAAATGTGGATAAATGTAATTAAGAAAAACAATAAACAGGTAAATAATATGGTTACAAAATGTGACGTAATCGATACAATTTTAGGAACGACCACAAAAGATGCACATTTATACTTTGTCGACAGCATTTTTATTCCTCCTCAATGTATACGTAAATGGGAGAATGTCTTTACAATTACAATAAAATGGCCAGAAGTTTGGAAACAAAAAGTATTAAATGAAAAAAACAAAAAATATGCACAATTTAATTAAATTTTATTCCTACCAATAGTCGATTATATATGTGGAATATTAAGAGTACTAGTAAATGCAATAATTGTGATGCCTTTGACGATGAAAAACACATGTTCTTTGAATGTCCAGGTAACAAGAATTTATGGAGAAATATAGATAAATTAAAAAAAAATATTGATGGTAGTAAAAGATCTTTTAAAGAGCTCATTCTTGGCAGTGGAAATTGTACAAAAAACCAATTATATACCATCGCTACCTATTCTATTTATAAAATAAAAATATATAATGACTGCCGTAGGTTTGATTTAAATGTGTTTTATTATATTTATTTTACCATACAATGTAGCATAATCATATTGCATGAATTAATTTCAAATATATTCAGTTTATATTACACAACAAAAGAGAAAAAAAAAATGTATTAAAAATAAGTATGTAACAAAAATATGAAATAAATGTGAGTGAAAAATTACAAGTTTAATTGGTAAATATATTTGCATAGGCAATGCTGCTGACCTGAGAAATCTCTATACATGATCGAATAAATGTCCTAGGTCACGTGCCCAGGAACGAACTATTCAAATATTGTGACTGCAAAATTATGTGTCTGATACAACCAATATTATAAAAGATTTACAGTAATTAGATTGTTGAACACATAATGCTTTAATAAATGTTTTCTTTATATAATACTAAATAGGGATTTGAATGATATTGACAGACTCAGAAAGTAAATTGGATCCTGAAGATCAATTAGCTGATAAGTTAGTCTACTGGGTAAACAAAAATCAAGTAAAACACAATGCTATGGTTAAGTGGTTCAAAGTGCTTCAGCAGTCAGGTCACCCTTCTTTACCTGGAACCACTCGCACTTTACTTCAGACAAAAAGACATATTGAGTTATCAGAAATATTTGGCATGCAGTACATTAATTTTGGACTAAAAGAGCAGCTATTATCTTTATTTTATAAGTATCCAAAGCATGTACAAAAGAAAGTACAAACTATTAAATTTCTCTTCGATGGAATTCCTCTGCATAAAAGTTTAAACAAATATTTTTGGCCTGTTTTATGTGCGATAATAAACATAGAAATGGTTGTATTCCCAGTAATACTGACCTATGGTAATTCAAAGACAACTAGCTTGGAGTTTCTTAAAGAAATAATACAGGATTTAAAATAGTCTGATATCAAATGGGTTTACATTTAAAATATCAAATATTGAAAAAACTGTTCCAGTACATGTACAATGCATCGTCTGTGATGCACATGCAAGGGCTTTTGTGAAAGCAGTAAAATCTGACTCCGGCTACTACGGCTGTGACAAATGCGACCAAAAGGGTGTTTGGATAGACCCAATAACCTATCAAAATGTCAACAATTTCCAATGCGGAACAATTCTTTTCAAAGTCAATCCAATGAGGGTCATCATCTTCCTTCTAAAGGAGGGGAAAATCCACTTGCAGCACCATTCTGTGATTTACCCATAGACATAATGGGGTGCTTCCCTGTTGACTATATGCACTAGTCCTGTTTGGGGGTCATGCGACGACTATTTCATGGACAAAGGGAAATGTGGGAATCAGGATGTCTGCAGCGGAAAGAGAATGTGTAAGCATAAAACTGGTATCCTTCCAAAAAGCTATTCCTAAATGTTTCGCTCGAAAGCCACATACTCTCCTTGAAGTAGATAGGTGAAAGGCAACAGAATTTCGACAGTTCCTTTTATACACTGAAAAAATTAGCTTGAAAGGAATTTTAAAGCACAAGTTTTTTTATCACTTTTTCGTTCTGAGCATTGCAACGTGCATTCTCATTGCATCTACATTAGCCCAAACACATAATGACTATGCTCACCAGTTGATGCTACACTTCAATGAACAGGGCCAAATATTGTATGGAGATAAATTTTTGGTTTACAATGTTCACAGTACAGTCCATTTGGCAGAGGAGGAAAATTTGGAAGTCTCGATAATTGTTCGGCTTTTACTTTTGAAAACTACCTGCAGCACTTGAAAAATTTAGTACGATAATCAGGCAAAAATCTTGTTGTTCAAATAGCCACAGATTACCGAAGATTCAGAAAGATGTCAACCTGTCAAAAAATATCAACTTCTATTAGCCAAATAATGGTTTCATCCGACACAACATGTGCAGAGATCGTATCAAAAACATAACATAATGATGGTGATGATGGGGATCAATATCTGTGTCGCTTATACAAAGAAAGTGAAGCCAAATTTATCTCTCCTTGTGATTCGAGTATGTGATCAAAATACTACAATAAAGATGGTCTCAGAAACACAATTTAAAAAACAGGCCATAAAAATCACATTTCCAGACAAAAGGGAAGCTGTGTTAATGACTATTTTGCACAAATTTTAACACGAAATAACAATGCGTACGTCAAAACCAATGTTAATTGTTAATGCTTCATAGACAAGAATACTTATTAACATGGTACGAGATAATTACAGATACTGTATTACTGTATTACTGTTAATAAGTAAAGTTACCGAAACAAATGAAATTATATTTATTTTTTTATCTTCAGTCAACAATCAAGCACTAACAAACATTATTTTAAAAAATATGAATTCGTTTCTTTTACACAGATGCTGAAATTTGTTGTTATTTCTTACGACAAAGAAGCCGTTGATATTGTCTCGTAAGAATGGCTTCTGGAAAAGGACAATGTATGTATAACTGTGTATAAATCTATTAAAATGCTTTACAGTTTCTTTTTAAACAATTTGTTTCGAAATATTTTCAGAAATTTTACTGCTACTGGCCTAGGCAAAACGTTGGGTTTAAAGTAAAGAGGCACGAACAACTTAATACTGATAACTGGTCATTGTACGAAGTGAGGATTGTAAAATATGCTGGTACGCCAACTTAATTTTCAAGTATGAAATAACAACACGGTTAATGGGACAAAAATGCTTCTTGTTTTAAAATTTTAAACATAATGTTTGCAACTTGTAATTGTGCTCACTGTTTATAAACGTGAAATTATTTGGGCATTTCGTAGTATACAAACGTTATCAATCATGATCTTAAAGCTGTTAATAAATTATACTACTCCACACAGTCATATGAGAAAGTGAAAGAATATCACGACCTAGCAAAATGTGATTCGGTCGTCGAAAGCACTTCCGAAGAAGAGGTGGGGAAACGGAAGAAAGCTGCACCCAAAGAATTCACTGATGAGTATCAGGCCGAAAATGAGGGCGAGTACCAGTTATACAAACTTTTTTATATATCAAGGTCTTGTTTGATTTGTGCAAAGTGAGTGAGAATGGCATACGTAGATATTACAAAGTGTATGGACTTCTTTACAAATGATCATTTTTATATCCTTTTTTAAAAAAATATTTTGATCTACTGTTGTGTTTGTTACTTTCAGATGGTTCTTCAGACGATGGAATGGCAATGCAAGTTAAAAAACAAGCAAGAACACAACCAAAGACTGGTATACCCGTCCTTGCAAGGCCTCCAGAGTTCATCAAGTACAATTCGAGGAATGAAACCGTCAATGGAAGTAGGTGTAATCACTCATCCATTATTCTTGTAACCTTATTACACACCGATGACAGTAAGTGTAGTGTTTGGCCAATTACGCATCACATGTTAATTTACCTAACAAAAAAGTGATATCTAATGTTGATAAAAACGCGCTCTAATGCATGTTTAGCTCTCTGTAAACATTTTGAGATCTGTAACTGTTCTACTACGCGTCTAAAGTTTTAATGGCCTAGATTCCTGGCCTAGCATTTGTCATTGATATACGATGGTTAACTTGAATAAAAGTATAGGCGTGTTATAAAATATTTTAATGAAAAATTGACTGCATTATTTTTAACTCGGCTACGTCTCATTTATTTTGATATTAATATTAAATTATGAATAGGCCTAATAAAAGTAATTGCATAGACCGACAGACTGAATTAATTAAATAAGTTTCAGTACCGTATCAGAAATAAAAAAAAGTTACACTAGACTTTCGCTATTGCTAACTTATTTATGTTAAATGACATTCATTTTAGATATGGCTCCACCAAGAATAGCAGAAACACCAAAGCTTAAGAGACGTCCCAAATTACGGTGTTGGCTTGCAGTAACGCCGATGGATTTTATGTCTCTCCTATGATGGTTTTCCCAGGGCAACGGTTTATTTATAACCCATTGTTGGGAGCACTGGAAGGAAGTTTTCTTGGAAGGACTCATAATGGGTGGATGGACCAAGAGGTTTTCTTTGAGTTTTGAGTTTTCTGAAGCTGGCCATTCCATGCACATGAATTTGGTAACATGCAAGTTTTGCCAAGATATTTTAACTTTATTGTTTTCCCAGTTAATGTATACATATTATTCAACCCCTTGATTTATCATTTTTTTCTTCTTTGAAGTCATTTGTTACAAAAATTTCAATTCAGCAATCCGGGAGAAGCTGTCACCAAACAAACATTTTCTAGAGTCTTTGCCCCTGCATGGATGGTGTCCGCTACGAAGAAGATTGCGGTTTCCGGAAGGCTGGATTATTCCCTTTTCTGTAGCAATAGAAAAGAAGAAGTTCAAAAGTTTTCTTAAGGCAGATGGATGAAGATGTTGCAGCTGTAGGTGGTTTCCATTGAGCATGCCAATGATAAGCACGCCGTCATGCCATCCACCACAGTCTCAATCCCAACAAAGTCCACTAAAGAAACCCAATCAGAAAAGGATGATGCCCTTTCAACTTGCAAACAAGTTCTGTTCTTAAAAAGCAAAAGCTGTTGTTTGAATGCCGCTACGCCAACGGGTATGATTGCGAAAACAACAAGTACCAAAAATAAAAGGTTCTAAAAAACGCAGAAATCAAGTCGTATTTTAAATCTATTACCGGTGAAGCAGTCCCTCTACAAAAATCCGATGAGGAAGGACCAATCCAATGTCAGGCAGAAAAAGTATTTAGAGACCACATAAGTTACCCCACAAAAGAATTAAAGGCCAAAGTGATGCCCAAGGTGCTATCCGGCGCGCAATTTATTGCGTTCGCGGAGGCTGAAAGCCAAAAAGAAATAAAAGGACACATCTGCAAAAGCAAGACAAATCAAAATCAACAGCGACATTTTAAGTGGTTCCAAAAAGACATTTGACGACAACGATGACTGCCTTTGGATTGGATTCGAATGTGGACGGTGGTTTCATTGCCTTGTTAGGTGTTGTGGTCACGACTGCGACGACATGACGGAGGACAGGGTGAGAAATTAATGGTCGCCCTTCTACATTCACGCGTATTGTGTGTTGACGTTTTACACGTCTTACACCATCGCTGTGAGTTACTTTGTTTGCTTCTGTAACAGTCTTTTGCTTAATGTCCAGGCTTTTTACATTCGTAGCAGATTAGTTGTTTAATTGGATGAGTTTTCATGACGGAGTCGTTAACGTTGGTACTCACCATTTTGCTGGCCTTTAAATTCTCTTCATAATTTTTGAGAGGTGTCTTAAATTCTGATAATGTTGGCTGATTTTCTTTTTGTGTTATCACTGTGTTTAGCGTATCATACTCTTCTGGTAGTCCTTTCAGTACCATTGACATTAGCAGTGAGTCACTGAGAACTTACCCTGCTGTTTTTAACGACACTCCAATCGTTTCTGCTCGAATTACATAATCGGTGGTAGTCTCAATTGCTTTCATCGTCTAAGAACATAATTGTGAGTACATTGTTATTACTCTCGGTTTTCCTCTACCTAGGTAATGTTCACGAAGGATCGTTAGCGCTTTACGCCCATCATCTTTAGCATCACGAATAATCAGTGATAGCGACCTGTCATCTAGACATTGAACAAGCTCCGCAAAAGCATTTGCATTCTTGTTTGCATCAGGAGGATTTTCATCTCCTGGATTTATTACACCATGCAACTTCTGTAGACGCATATATCCTAAGAACTTAACTTCCCAGAGTTCATACTGGGACTCATCGCCGTTGAATAATATTCTTCTGGGCTCATAACCTGTTAGATTATGAGTAGCCATAATCTCGACTTGGAAGCAAACAACAACGGATAAAAATAAGATATAACTCAACAGTGTTACATGAGAACTTGAACTAACAGTTTATTCAGAACTTGTATTATATTATATATGTACAGTACAATGAAATGTGATTGGTCAGTTAATAACCAGAAAAGAGGTGGGGCATTCCACCTATCATAGTACATCAAGTACTTATACACCTGTCAGTGTCATTAATAAAGGTGCTAAATCAGATGTGTTTAGTATAGCTTGACAACTGACCTCCACTAGGGTATAATTATTGACTGGTTCCCAGACTAAAGACTGGTATCACTGATAACTTAATGGACTTATTATAATTAGATGAGAGCCTATACTTCAACAATGAATTAATTTAAAATATATTCAGTTTATATTACACAACAAAAGAGAACAAAAAAAGAAATGTATTTATTAAAAATAAGTATGTAACAAAAATATGAAATAAATGCGAGTGAAAAATATGACAAGTTTAATTGGTAAATATATTTGCATAGACAATGCTGCTGACCTGAGAAATCTCTATACATGATCGAATAAATGTCCTAGGTCACGTGCCCAGGAACGAACTATTCAAATATTGTGACTACAAAATTATGTGTCTGATACAACCAATATTATAAAAGATTTACAGTAATTAGATTGTTGAACACATAATGCTTTAATAAATTTTTTCTTTATATAATAGGGATTTGAATGATATTGACAGAGATATGTTAGTAATATCAGACTAAGAAAGTAAATTGGATCCTGAAGATCAATTAGCTGATTAGTCTACTGGGTAAACAAAAATCAACTAAAACACAATGCTATGGTTAAGTTGTTCAAAGTGCTTCAGCAGTCAGGTCACCCTTCTTTACCTGGAACCACTCGCACTTTACTTCAGACAAAAAGACATTGAGTTATCAGAAATATTTGGCATGCAGTACATTAATTTTGGACTAAGTATCCAAAGCATGTACAAAAGAAAGTACAAACTATTAAATTTCTCTTCGATGGAATTCTTCTGCATAAAAGTTCAAACAAATATTTTTGGCCTGTTTTATGTGCAATAATAAACATAGAAATTGTTGTATTCCCAGTAATACTGACCTATGGTAATTCAAAGACAACTAGCTTGGAGTTTCTTAAAGAAATAATACCGGATTTAAAATAGTCTGATATCAAATGGGTTTACATTTAAAATATCAAATATTGAAAAAAACTGTTCCAGTACATGTACAATGCATCATCTATGATGCACATGCAAGGGCTTTTGTGAAAGCAGTAAAATCCGACTCCGGCTACTACGGCTGTGACAAATGCGACCAAAAGGGTGTTTGGATAGACCCAATAACCTATCAAAATGTAAACAATTTCCAATGCGGAACAGATTCTTTTCAAAGTCAATCCAATGAGGGTCATCATCTTCCTTCCTCATGCGACGACTATTTCATGGACAAAGGGAAATGTGGGAATCAGGATGTCTGCAGCGGAAAGAGAATGTGTAAGCATAAAACTGGTATCCTTCCAAAAAGCTATTCCTAAATGTTTCGCTCGAAAGCCACATACTCTCCTTGAAGTAGATAGGTGAAAGGCAACAGAATTTCGACAGTTCCTTTTATACACTGAAAAAATTAGCTTGAAAGGAATTTTAAAGCACAAGTTTTTTTATCACTTTTTCGTTCTGAGCATTGCAACGTGCATTCTCATTGCATCTACATTAGCCCAAACACATAATGACTATGCTCACCAGTTGATGCTACACTTCAATGAACAGGGCCAAATATTGTGGAGATAAATTTTTGGTTTACAATGTTCACAGTACAGTCCATTTGGCAGAGGAGGAAAATTTGGAAGTCTCGATAATTGTTCGGCTTTTACTTTTGAAAACTACCTGCAGCACTTGAAAAATTTAGTACGATAATCAGGCAAAAATCTTGTTGTTCAAATAGCCACAGATTACCGAAGATTCAGAAAGATGTCAACCTGTCAAAAAATATCAACTTCTATTAGCCAAATAATGGTTTCATCCGACACAACATGTGCAGAGATCGTATCAAAAACAAAACATAATGATGGTGATCAATATCTGTGTCGCTTATACAAAGAAAGTGAAGCCAAATTTATCTCTCCTTGTGATTCGAGTATGTGATCAAAATACTACAATAAAGATGGTCTCAGAAACACAATTTAAAAAACAGGCCATAAAAATCACATTTCCAGACAAAAGGGAAGCTGTGTTAATGACTATTTTGCACAAATTTTAACACGAAATAACAATGCGTACGTCAAAACCAATGTTAATTGTTAATGCTTCATAGACAAGAATACTTATTAACACGTTCACTGCCACGGCGTATTTATACGTCAAAAATTGCGTGTCGCTACTTGCCAAGACGTAATACTACGTCAAAATCGTAGCACTTTTGTATTGTATGTAGAATCGCTGGCAGTGGTGATTGGAACAGGAATTATCGCATGGCAGTTTATGAATGATGTACGTAAACGATAATCTAAAAATAAATGTCATATGTTTGTTTGTGTTTATTCCCTCATGCATTGAATATGGTTGATACGATGGCGCCCTCACACTCAATATAATCATCTCAAACATGTCATAAATTGCGCTAATAGTAAATAAAAATAATAAAGGATGAAATGATTCAGTGTGGTTTACTGTTTTTATCTCTCGATGATAGGTTTGACCGATTTTAGCGCGGAAAATCCCCGACGTATATTTACGTTCCTGGCAAAGTCAATAAAATTGTTGGACCATTGCCAGTGACGTATTTATACGTCTCAACGGTTTTTCCCGCCATCGTATTTTGAATGACATCATGATAGTCTGTGACCAGATGTTACACTTTCAAACTGTAATTTAATATGTAAACGGGACTTGGCACTGGGACAGAAATTACGGAAAATGCCTTGGCAGTCAATGTGTTAACATGGTACGAGATAATTACAGATACTGTATTACTGTTAATAAGTAAAGTAACCGAAACAAATGAAATTATATTTATTTTTTTATCTTCAGTCAACAATCAAGCACTAACAAACATTATTTAAAAAAATATGAATTCGTTTCTCTTACACGACAAAGAAGCCGTCGATATTGTCTCGTAAAAATGGCTTCTGGAAAAGGACAATGTATGTATAACTGTGTATAGATCTATTAAAATGCTTTACAGTTTCTTTTTAAACAATTTGTTTCAAAATATTTTCAGAAATTTTACTGCTACTGGCCTAGGCAAAACGTAAATAGGCACGAACAACTTAATACTGATAACTGGTCATTGTACGAAGTGAGGATTGTAAAATATGCTGGTACGTCAACTTAATTTTCAAGTATGAAATAACAACACGGTTAATGGGACAAAAATGCTTCTTTTTTTAAAATTTTAAACATAGATATAGCTCCACCAAGAATAGCAGAAACACCAAAGCTTAAGAGACGTCCCAAATTACGGTGTTGGCTTGCAGTAACGCCGATGGATTTTATGTCTCTCCTATGATGGTTTTCCCAGGGCAACGGTTTATTTATAACCCATTGTTGGGAGCACTGGAAGGAAGTTTTCTTGGAAGGACTCATAATGGGTGGATGGACCAAGAGGTTTTCTTTGAGTTTTGAGTTTTATGAAGCTGGCCATTCCATGCACATGAATTTGGTAACATGCAAGTTTTGCCAAGATATTTTAACTTAATTGTTTTCCCAGTTAATGTATTCATATTATTCAACCCCTTGATTTATCATTTTTTTCTTCTTTGAAGTCATTTGTTACAAAAGTTTCAATTCAGCAATCCGGGAGAAGCTGTCACCAAACAAACATTTTCTAGAGTCTTTGCCCCTGCATGGATGGTGTCCGCTACGAAGAAGATTGCGGTTTCCGGAAGGCTGGATTATTCTTTTTTCTGTAGCAATAGAAAAGAAGAAGTTCAAAAGTTTTCTTAAGGCAGATGGATGAAGATGTTGCAGCTGTAGGTGGTTTCCATTGAGCACGCCAATGATAAGCACGCCGTCATGCCATCCACCACAGTCTCAATCCCAACAAAGTCCACTAAAGAAACCCAATCCGAAAAGGATGATGCCCTTTCAACTTGCAAACAAGTTCTGTTCTTAAAAAGCAAAAGCTGTTGTTTGAATGCCGCTACGCCAACGGGTATGATTACGAAAACAACGAGTACCAAAAATAAAAGGTTCTAAAAAACTCAGAAATCAAGTCGTATTTTAAATCTATTACCGGTGAAGCAGTCCCTCTACAAAAATCCGAGGAGAAAGGACCAATCCAATGTCAGGCAGAAAAAGTATTTAGAGACCACATAAGTTACCTCACAAAAGAATTAAAGGCCAAAGCGATGCCCAAGGTGCTATCCGGCGCGTAATTTATTGCGTTCGCTGAGGAAAAGGCAAACAAAAGGGCAGAAGAGGATGCAGCAAAAAAAGAAATAAAAGGACACAGCTGCAAAAGCAAGACAAATCAAAATCAACAGCGACATTTTAAGTGGTTTCAAAAAGACATTTGACGACAACGATGACTGCCTTTGGATTGGATTCGAATGTGGACGGTGGTTTCATTGCCTTGTTAGGTGTTGTGGTCACGACTGCGACGACATGACGGAGGACAGGGTGAGAAATTAATGTTGCTAAGGGCGCCTATGATATTTGTAGAAATAAAATGTCTTTAACACGTTCACTGCCACGGCGTATTTATACGTCAAAAATTGCGTGTCGCTACTTGCCAAGACATAATACTACGTCAAAATCGTAGCACTTTTGTATTGTATGTAGATCGCTGGCAGTGGTGACTGGAACAGGAATTATCGCATGGCAGTTTATGAATGATGTACGTAAACGATAATCTAAAAATAAATGTCATATGTTTGTTTGTGTTTATTCCCTCATGCATTGAATATGGCGCCCTCACACTCAATATAATCATCTCAAACGGGACTTGGCACTGGGACAGAAATTACGGAAAATGCCTTGGCAGTCAATGTGTTAAAAGTACTCATTTTTTAAACCAAATAAATATGAATGTATTTTGAGAATATGTGTTTTGTATTTTGTTCTTATTTCCTACCATTATTTCACGAATTGATCCCTTTAAATTAATAACTAATTCAATAGCGACGAATCGAAAGAAGGAGGAGCAAAGATAACTTATGAAAGAATCTATGAAACATCTTAATATCTTACCAATGTCGAGAAAATCCGACAATCGAAAACGTCATCCAACCACCAATGTCGAGAAAATCCGACATCTAGAATGACCTCATTCAAATGAGATTTTCACAAACTTCCAGTTCACCGAGAATGATGGGATAGTTTGGGTTAGCACGAGCAGAAGTTTCTCTTTGGAATTATCGAATAATCTAATTGTTCGTTATTTCAAAATCTTCTTTTATTTGCTTGATAAAACTGCAATCGAATTTCTCCATCTTATTCGTCGGCACTGACAGTCCCGCTCTACCAGCAATAGACAGTTTTTCTGTTAGCTGACTCACAAATTCTTCCGGCATTAACTGCCTCACTCTTTCAATTCATGCTCTGCCTTTTTCTTGTTTACTTCTGGCCAGTCATATTTACTCAGCCTTTTGCTTTTGCAATGAGCCTTCTGCATTCTTTCATCATTCAGCAGTTATAGTTACACCCGCCGTTTACCCGAGCATACGACACTGAGAACAGTCGCACTCCAATTTGACCAGCAATCGATTTTGTTCTAGTTTCTCCGTCAGCAGCTGCACGAACTCGTCCGGCATTAACTGCCTAACTCTTCCAATTGCACCGTCGTCATCATTTTGCCGAAGTCGCTTAGAAATGCTCTGGCACCACCACTCCGCTTGCCATCACTGCTTCTTGGACAAAGTCTACTGCCTGCCTCTTCTGATTTTTAGCATAGCCTTTTTTCAGAGTCATAGTTACTCCCGACATTTACCCGAGCTACGTACTTTACATGATATGGCAGAAAATGCAGTCTATTTCTTACAATAACCATCTTGATTACTGAAAATCAAGCGAGCTTTTGCCCTTTTGCTCTACGTGAGGTCCTCGCCTTAGGACACCTGCATTACCATTTGACAGATGTACCGTCCAACAATCAATTTCAATCATTTATTCGCAATCAATGTACCATTTTGATCACCTTGATTTTGTTCTAATTTCTCCGTCAGCAGCCGCACGAACTCGTCCGGCATTAATTGCCTAACTCTTCCAATTGCATCGTCATCGTCATTTTGAAAATCAAGCGAGCTTTTGCCCTTTTGCTCTACGTGAGGTCCTCGCCTTAGGACACCTGCATTACCATTTGACAGATGTACCGTCCAACAATCAATTTCAATCATTTATTCGCAATTAATGTACCATTTTGATCACCTTGATTTCAATTTTGCTGCCTTCGGGAATGCCTGTTGTCCCTCCCGGGTACTGTGTTCTTTTCTTTTTTTTTTTTGGCTTAACATTTAAACAATTATTTTAGGATTTGGTGATTCTGAAATCGAGACAGTTATTGAACACTATCGTAGCGTTTTGATGTCCGCAGGTGTCAATGATAACACATTTTCAGTTGGTTACAAGTCATAGTCATAGTCATATATACTTTATTGTCCATTTAAAAAACAGAAATGTGATTTGAAAACTGGCAAAATACAAAAATATAAAATACAATTTACAAAAACACACACAAAAAGTTAAGAGGCTAAAAATTGTTAAAATTAGATAAAAATTATCGGTTACAATTACATTTTACCTTTGTACTCTGGAGTTATATAAGTGTATAGCATTAGGTACAAACGAGCACCTAAACCGTTTTGTTTTGGTATTAAGTGCACGTAGTCTTATGCCAGAATTCATGAGAGCAAATTGTTTGTGAAGAGGATGTGTTGAAGAAATTGAGAATAAGTGGACATTACTCAAGAGTATCATTTATGATGAGAGGCAAGTACATTTTTTGTGTGATATGCTATTGTGCTATTGAAGTCTAAGGGTTAAGTGTTACTGCTATAGCTCGAAAAGCAGTTGTGGTTGCTACTGATATGCTATTATGCTATTGAAGTCTGAGGGTTAAGTGTTACTGCTATAGCAGCTATTTCTGCTATAGCTCGAAAAGCAGTTGTGTTGCTACTGATATGCTATTATGCTATTGAAGTCTGAGGGTTAAGTGTTACTGCTATAGCAGCTATTTCTGCTATAGCTCGAAAAGCAGTTGTGGTTGCTATTGATATGCTATTGTGCTATTGAAGTCTGAGGGTTAAGTGTTACTGCTATAGCAGCTATTTTTGCTATAGCTCGAAAAGCAGTTGTGGTTGCTACTGATATGCTATTGTGCTATTGAAGTCTGAGGGTTAAGTGTTACTGCTATAGCAGCTATAGCTCGAAAAGCAGTTGTGGTTGCTATTGATATGCCATTGTGCTATTGAATTCTAATAAAGGCCTGTTTTTACTACGACGATAACTATAATGATACACGATATAACAAAATTGCTTACCGTAAGTTAAAGTCAATAGAACCTTTAAATTTAAATTGTTGCAATATTGTTGTTTTAATCTACCAAGCAAACTGAATTTCCATTTTTATGGACAAATTAAATTTCTTGAATCTTGAATCTTTAACACTAGGTCGATAACTATACGATTCTATCATGTACGATAAAAAATAGTATACATACCACTTGCATGAGCAATATTTTATTGGGACGCGAACGATAAAAATATTTCAACTATAGCAGCTATAGCTCGAAAAGCAGTTGTGGTTGCTATTGATATGCCATTGTGCTATTGAATTCTAATAAAGGCCTGTTTTTACTACGACGATAACTATAATGATACACGATATAACAAAATTGCTTACCGTAAGTTAAAGTCAATAGAACCTTTAAATTTAAATTGTTGCAATATTGTTGTTTTAATCTACCAAGCAAACTGAATTTCCATTTTTATGGACAAATTAAATTTCTTGAATCTTGAATCTTTAACACTAGGTCGATAACTATACGATTCTATCATGTACGATAAAAAATAGTATACATACCACTTGCATGAGCAATATTTTATTGGGACGCGAACGATAAAAATATTTCAACCAATCAGAGAGCTTTATTTATGGCAAGGAAAAAAAATCGAATGGATATCGAAAGTCGATCGCGATGGAGTCATCCATGAGCCTAGATGAAACGTTAATCCTCCTTGTACAAGGAAATAAGGTGCTATACAACAAATCAGATGTGAATTACAAAAATGTAATTAAAACAAAAAGATATATGGAATGCAATTGGAGTAGAGATTGGTTTAACAGGTAGGCATAACATAATTTTTTCCATTGGGATTGGCCATTTGATCATCTATAAACAAGTTCCTGCATATACGATTTGTATACGACTTTTTGCAAACAGCACGTTGGTAGCTAAACTTTGTTACTTGAAGTCAATATAAAGTATAATTACAAACAAGTTTGAACATAAGCCTCTTATGTTTTATTACAAGATACTACCTGTAAATTCACCGTACTATAAATAGAAATTCAGCAAGCGCTAAATTTCGTTCTTTTTTTTACTGCAAATACTTAATATATAAAATTGCGTGGGCTTACCCAGCAATATTGGATTACACAAATTGTTTCAGTCGTGGATATAAAAGCTAAATAATTATACATTGACCCTTCAATCATAATAGGATTACAGAATTCCTTGTTGTTAGCCGCTAGCTGGTATGTCGTCACATTATTCAATAGAAAACTGGTTCATACGCGTTTGACGCGCAAAAACGATTGTGAGCTATAATTATTGGTTTATAAATATATAAGATATTGTTTGTAGGTTTTTTATGACGCACTGTATATGGGGATACGATTCGTATACGGCATTTTTATCATGAATAAACAACTTTTCCCTTCGTATGATAAACGTATACGATGCCAACTCTTTGTGAAGCAACAGAGTGGAAATAATGTAAACAGTAAAATCGTATACGATCCGTATATGTTTTCAACGTATACGGATCGTATCTTGCTTTTTTGCAAAGGGTATCGACCAAAACTAAATAGAAACTAGAATTTAATTTGTCACTTTGACAAATTATAATTTTATTGACATTAATATTTTTTAAACATGCACGTACATTAACATACAATCGGAAAATGTTGATGTATGCCATCCTATTATACGCTTTTATATAACACCTATATAAATTCCTGTCATTTGATTGGACGAATGTGGGTCACATGGCGTGCAATAGTACGCACTATTCAACGATCGTTAAATAGTACTTTTTGAAACATTTTTGTGTACGAAAAAAAAACGTCTAGATGTTATATAAAACAAATAATGAATGTTTTGTATTCGTGTAATGGTACAAATAATGGCACTTGGTGAATGATGAAAGGTTATATCAACTCGGCTTTGCCTCGTTGATATAACCTTTCATCATTCACCTCGTGCCATTATTTGTACCATTGCACTCATAAACATTCATTATTTGTATAATAGTGCTGAGTTGTGCCTATTATTTAGTACAGTATATACTGTATATCTATGTACACTGTAGCATAGGTGAAATTACGGGACACACATCATGTTCTAATTTTTTGGTATGATGGAATTATCAAAATAAACTCGAAGATGACAATTTCGAAAGATAATGAATTGAGCAAATAAATATAAGAATTGGAAGGAAATTTGGCACGTAGAAGCGCTTTACGCGCTCTTTGAAATTTGTATAACTTTGACGAAAAAGATGAAAAAACTACTTTTTAACTTCAACTGGCCATATGTTAACGTCACAACATCCGATAGGTATGAATTCATATCTACAATTCATTAGCTTTCATAATAAATTATAATCCCCAAGGTAACCTTCAATTCTGAAGAGCTGTAAGATATTCAAATTTACGGCGAAGGTGAAATTACATGACCTATGTTATTCAAGTTTTTACGCGTGATGATGTCATCAAAATAAAAGTAGTGGCAAGTCATGAGAAAGTCAATTAATTGAGCAATCACATACTGAAAATTGAGCGAAAATCGGGCACAAAATAACAGAGATGCGTTCTATTGAATGTGATAAAATATGACGAAAGAGAAAAAAAACTTTTAAATTCAAGTGGCCATTTGATGACGTCACAACATTTTGTACGTAAAATGTGTACATGAATTCATATCTACGACTCAATGGCTTCCAGAATAAGTTTAACAAAATGGGGGTCATCGTGCATTCTGAAGAATTATTTTCATTTTAAAAATACCTTATTTTTCACAATTTTCAGCACTTTGATGCAGTTATTTTGCGCATTTTGTCATTTTTAACCTGCTCGTATAGCGTTATTTTAAGTCGGAACTGACTCGAATTTGGTGAATGCACTAAGGATGGTGAGTAGAATGCGATTTGTAAAAAAGAATAATATTTTTTATGCTTTTTAAGTACTGCGCGCGCAAAATATTTTTTTTGCGCAGTAATTTTTTGAATCACGCAAATGGCCTAATTCATGCTTTAAATTGGTCAAAACTTAATTTTGAGCTTTTTCAATTTGTAACGCGCATGACCCTACATGCGCGCGTGTTTTTATTTGCTAATATTTTTACCCTTGATCTGAAGTTTACGTGTAGTGAATTTCATTAATATGTGATAATGAATTATGGAGATATGATTGATAAGGCGTCATGTCCAAATGTTTTAAAACTGACAAAGCGCGTTAATCGCGTTTTCTTTTGTTTTAGCGTTAGCTTGAAAATTCTAAAATTGTCAGACCGTTTGGAAAATGGACAATATGCATAGCTTGTAATAGTTCCGCCCACTAACATGCTTGACTGATTTCTACGAATCGTTTAACGTTGTTGCGAATCGCTTCGTGAACGTCGTTTAACGATGAGTCATCACAAACAGGCCCAAACAATTCGTTTCAGTTTGCCTTTTAATTAAGAGAGTTTGTAGCTGAATTGTATTCCGGGGGTGCCGATCTCAAACATCATTCTAAAATGTTTATAAGTTCGTAACCTCAATAAATAATTTAATATTAATAATAAACAGGGGCCTGGAATGTTTTTTAGTCGCTTTCTTTTACATAGCCGACTGAAAATATCATTAGGAAGTTCATACGATGAACAAAGCACCTGAGACAATAGCAACACGATGTGCCACGCCACCGGTGAACTATTCACATCTCACTTCTAAATGCATTAGCGAACGTCTACAGTAGCCGATCGATAAAAAAAAAAGTCTTCTAAAAATAGCAGCAGCGAATGCTCGGCCGACCGTCGGTGTTCGCGCGCTCATAGATTGCAGGCCGATAACATAAGAAAAGGTAAACAAGTACCTAGATGTTGGTCACGCGATATCCTCTTTCTCCTCCTGTTCACAGCGCTCACATGTTTTTACTTCAAATTCTGCCGGTCAGTAATCTTATTTAGATCGTTGAAAAGATGACTGATCATTAATTTAATTCATTTAATGTTTGATTCTATTTTGTGCTTTATTTTATTTGGTTTATCTTTATAAATTTGATTTATTTTAATTTAATTTTTATTGTTATATATGTCTCGTCATATTGTAATTTTCAGCTTCGGCTGGATGGACCACCCTCGTAAAATATTCTTGAAAATAAATATATAAATCATTGGCTATTTTTCCGTTGCACCAAAACTATGGTAGAAGAAAGCCTTAGAAGAAAGCCTAGAACATGCGCCATTTGTATAACTCTCGATTATGCCTTTTAACTGTCACTCGATTCTAATTTCTTTAAAAAAACTGCCTCATAAATGTCAAAATAAAGGTATTAATTATTATAATTTATAGTTATTTGTTGGAATTAAGTTTGACAAACACTAATCTTGGAAACTCCACATTGATGATGTTTGTGAAAAAGTTAGAAAAAGATTTCTGTTTAAGTTAAAGCATTTTGTTGCTAGAGATTCATAATTACACTTTATATAACTCATTTATATTTCCTATTTTAACGTATGGAATTGAGGTTTGGGCAGGCACATGTTATTTGTTGGCAATAAAAAAAGTTTTTAAAAGTTAAGTTTGTATACGAGTGTAGTTTTCTTTGGTGTACTATTTCCAAATATAAGCTTATTAAAGTTGAAGTTTAACTGGCAATTTTTAAATTTTTCATTATCCAGAGAGTTTCAATCAATCAATCAAAATCAAAATTTATTTCCAAAATGGTGGCATCACACAAAAAAGCAAAAGCTTGTGTCAGGGACGCCAAAACAAAAGCAAACAGGACATATATACAAGACACAGAAATGAAAATAACAATAAAACGTAATTCAGTTTTGTAAGCTGTTTTTTGGAAAAGGTTCACGCATTCTGGTTTCATATTGCATTATACATAATTTTAAAAGGGCGTTACTAAAGACATTTTCAAACATTCGAAATAGTTTAAGGCCGCAAAAATGTTGGCCTTTACAGTAAGAGAGAAAAGGTATGAACAAATAATATACAGTACACCAGTGCTGGAGGAACAAATTAACCCAAATGGCTTCAAGCTAGTTCCTCCAGGAAAAATGTTTAAAAAAATATAATGTATATTTATATGTAATTATATAATTAAACATTGTATGCAAATAAATAAAATAAATTAGGAAAAGAAAAAGTAAGCTGCATGCACATACTAGGACACAAGACAAAAACAAGGAAAAAAGATACAAAGTTAATGAATGTTTGCTGTTATGAAAATCAAATTGGGAGAACAATTTCAATACACGCAAAAACATTTAACGCGCAGTGCGCACGCAAAAATCTCTGCACTCATGGCAATTTTGTAAACTCTTATTTCATCGAAAATAAATTTTAAAAATTTTAAGCGCTCGTACGCATGCGTTACATGCGCTACGCACCTAATTGTATTGCCATATGATGATTTATGCCCTGAAATTTATGAGTACCAAATTTTATTTAATTGTGATTCATGGTTGTGAAGATATGATTACAAACGTGATTTCGTTAAATCGTGCGTAGACCGCATAATTTTTTATTGCGAACCGTGAAAACATAACCACATCGATTCCTGGCCATAAGGAATATACTGTGAAAAATTGACTTAGCTAGATAAAACTGATATCAAGAAAGGTCATATACAAGTTAGTGTTTACCGACCAACCAACCGATCGACATAGTGCACGCGACTAAAAATCATGGCGGGTGAACCCCATTGCATGTGCACAAGGCGTACAGAGAATCTTAACAGGCTGTCGCCAGTTGAACTAGGTATCATGTCTATTTAATGCCCAGGATATGCCTACAGTATTCCTATTATTATTAAAACCTTGGTCCTGCTTATATGCCTATTAGATCGATTTTTGCTTTGCAATTAATGGAATATATCTTCATGCCTTATTTATCCCGCTCGTCTGTGTAAGTTGGCATTTAATAGGCTAGGAAGCCTCTTTTTAGTATAAACATTATTCTTAAGCAACAAACAAGTTATATAATTTAATTTTTTAGTGACATTTTCGATGAGGCACCTGCTGAATTACCTGACTCACTGATGATGATCAAAATGTGCCTGTACCGAATTTGATCAGTGTAATATTGGACTCATCATTAATTCCACAATGACTCCTGACTAGGTTTAGACAATAATTTAAGAGATGAGTGAAGTCTATTTGATATTTTGATCAGTTTTTCCTTAGTTCAATCAACAAACAAACTTTAATTTTTTTCCTCTTTGGTTGTTACAAATATAAATTGCATTATTTTATTTTTCAAAAATTTTATAGCATTTTTCCCTCAACTAGCAAAAGCAGATTCGTTGTTGGAAAAGTATCTTTTGGCGCCTCAGAGGAGAATTTCGACATACATGTCTTCTATGTCTCAAAACGAGATTATTAACATAATAGGATTTAAACAAATCAGAGAAGAGGTATGTTTAGAAAAACTTATAGCTGAAACTCATAGCTATTTACAATTACTTGTGGAAGGATGAAATAAATGGGCAAGAAGAGACTCAGATCCTGATCTCAGAGGTTGAACAAGTTCAGAAATGAACTTAGATGAAGAATTATGAAGAGCTTTGAAAACAAATAGCAGGATCTCTTGAAGGTAATTCTTTGTGTTACCAGAAGCACTAAGCAAAGGTGTGATATGTTGCCTTATGGGGCTTTGAACGACCAATCGGGCAGCTGTGTTCTGGACTCCCTGAATTTTAGAAATATTCTTTGCTGGTAAGCTATAAAGTAATGGTAAACAGTCTAGCCTTAATTGATGTAACAAAGGCGTGAACAAGAATCTCAGTTGATTAACCATAATTCGTATATAGATTGTTTCAATTTTCATTGTTAGTTGTTTTAAACTATTTATTGGTCAACACTTTTTTAACAGTGGCACACACTGTCGTTAGTGGTGCAACCAAAATAAAACAAATGAGCAAAATATTGTAAGAAAACAAAACAAATGGAAAAAAATATATATACTAATAATGGTTAGGGCATCTGCATATCAAGCAGGCGGTCCGAGTTCGAGTCTCGGTCGGTCAGAGTTCGAGTCTCGGTTGGGGCAACTTTTTCTTATTCTCACAGATTTCCTCATCTTTATAGTTTCAAATTAATTAACTAAATTTCAGTATATCACCGGGTGGTTTTGAATTAATGTTCATTGCCTAATGTGTTTATATACAAATAAAGTTATACAACAACAACTATAAAACATGGAAACTGAATTCATTTGATGTACGAAAAGAAATATTGTTATCTTACTATAATTCCATTATTCTCGGTTTATACAGCTATTGTTTGGTTTGCTGGGGTGGAAACATGTCACAAGGTGGTAGGGACAGACTACAAAGGTTGGTTTGCTGGGGTGGAAACATGTCACAAGGTGATAGGGACAGACTACAAAGGTTGGTTTGCTGGGGTGGAAACATGTCACAAGGTGATAGGGACAGACTACAAAGGTTGGTTTGCTGGGGTGGAAACATGTCACAAGGTGGTAGGGACAGACTACAAAGGTTGGTTAGCTGGGATGGAAACATGTCACAAGGTGATAGGGACAGACTACAAAGGTTGGTTTGCTGGGGTGGAAACATGTCACAAGGTGGTAGGGACAGACTACAAAGGTTGGTTAGCTGGGGTGGAAACATGTCACAAGGTGATAGGGACAGACTACAAAGGTTGGTTTGCTGGGGTGGAAACATGTCACAAGGTGATAGGGACAGACTACAAAGGTTGGTTTGCTGGGGTGGAAACATGTCACAAGGTGGTAGGGACAGACTACAAAGGTTGGTTTGCTGGGGTGGAAACATGTCACAAGGTGATAGGGACAGACTACAAAGGTTGGTTTGCTGGGGTGGAAACATGTCACAAGGTGGTAGGGACAGACTACAAAGGTTGGTTAGCTGGGGTGGAAACATGTCACAAGGTGGTAGGGACAGACTACAAAGGTTGGTTAGCTGGGGTGGAAACATGTCACAAGGTGGTAGGGACAGACTACAAAGGTTGGTTAGCTGGGGTGGAAACATGTCACAAGGTGATAGGGACAGACTACAAAGGTTGGTTTGCTGGGGTGGAAACATGTCACAAGGTGGTAGGGACAGACTACAAAGGTTGGTTTGCTGGGGTGGAAACATGTCACAAGGTGATAGGGACAGACTACAAAGGTTGGTTTGCTGGGGTGGAAACATGTCACAAGGTGGTAGGGACAGACTACAAAGGTTGGTTTGAATTGCCTTATTTAACAACATAATGGCTCTATTTAGTTGTTTGATGACATTACTCTGCACACTATTTCTGAGATCAATCATATTTCAACCAGGTTCATTTGATTGTCTGGTTCGTCAACTCAGCTATCATAACGAAAATGTTCACTATAACATCCGTGTCGGTGAGTCATGTTCTCTTTTTTTGCATACATGTGCTAGCATTAATAACACCACAAGAAAACGATATATAAGTAGGCCTGTGAGATATTACGCCAATCATTATTCGACTTTTAACCTATGTTTGTTGGTTAGTGGCGACATTCATCCTCACCCAGGCCCAGAGCTGATGCATAGGAACAAGAGCCAGCATATTGGAAACGGTAATAGTACGAAGAATACATGTGAATCATGCGCTAAAACGACGAGACGCAATCAAAAATGTCTGATTTGCTGTGAATGTCATCACATATTTCATATCAAGTGCATACCTATGAGCAGCGATAGTTATGTGTTTTATCAAGATAATCCATGGGCGTGTAACATCTGCTCCCTACCACAACTATCGGACTCATTTTTTTACAACTCATTTATCAACAATAGTATATTGTCACTTGCATCCAGCAATACATCAACTGATTCTTCCATCTTTGAAACTAACCTTATTCAAGTTGCTTTATTTAACGCCAGAAGTGTGGTGAATAAGATCGAAGAATTCCATGCGCGTATCGCAATTGATGAATTGGACATCTTGATTGTCACAGAAACGTGGCTGGACTCCTCTATTGATAGTACGGAACTGTTTCCAGACTCATTCGTTGTGTACAGAAAAGACCGTTCAAGACACGGTGGTGGTGTTCTGTTAGCTTTGAAGAACGCATTTAAATCCTCTATTGTTGACTTTCCTACTAACATTGAGGTCAAAATTATTGAAATAACTGTAAATAACAATTTTAACGTTTTAATATGTGCTGTTTATAGGCCACCGAGTTCAAATGACGATTGGCTCAATCAATTCCACGATGTCGTTGATTTTATCCTATCTATTTTACATAAGTACTGTGGTATAATTTTAACTGGTGATTTTAATTATGATTACGGTGTTGATAGTCCCTTAGTTTATAAGAAATTTAAAGAAATTATTGCTCCACTTGATACTATACAATTTGTTGATTTTTTTACTCGTGTATCTAACACCAAAAGTAGCATTATTGATCTGGTCTTGTGCAATAACCCTGACATTGTATGTAATTTCAGAAGTCATCCCGGTCTCAGTACAAGTGACCACCTTGGGGTTTATTTTAATATTAACGCTAGATGCAGTAAAGTTAAACCTGTAGATAGATATTATTATCAATATAGTAAATGTGACCATGACGATCTTTTTACAACGTTGGGGGCGGTTCCTTGGGGACTGTGCCTGGAACAATCAAACTGTGAGGAAATGTGGGAAAATTTTAAAGACCTCTTTCTCGCCACTATCAACGATTGTATCCCTAAAGTCAAAAGTAAAAAAAGAAACAGGCCAGCTTGGATAACTCAAGAAATGGTTATCATGGCTCGTAAAAAGAAACGAATGCTAAAAGAGGCTTATCGTCATCCTCACAACCCAAGTAAGATGGACAAATATAGAAAGTTTAGTAATAAATTAAAAAACCTAACAAAAAAAGCTCATTTACAATATATTAGGAAATTAAGTGCCGCCTGTGTAAATGGTGACTCCAAACGTTTTTTTAGTTATGTTAAGACAAGGCGTAAGACTGGACAAGTCAAAAACTTTGTTTTTAACGGTATACCCTTGGTTTCCGATATTGATGCGGTAAATGCATTTTCCACATTCTTTGCGTCAAACTTTAACGAACCTAATCGTAATTTCAATGTTAACCATGAGATCTGTAATTGTGTTCACCCAGATATTGTTCCCTTAATAACATTAATATTACTGAAAAAACTATTTTCGAGGCTCTATTGTCATTGAAACCCAACAAATCCCCTGGACCAGACGGGATTACACCTAAAATGTTATCCATGTCAGCTCCAATTATTGCCCCAGTGTTATGCAAAATGTTTAACAAGTTCGTAACGGATGGCTTTGTACCAAAAGATTGGAAACTCGCGAATGTCACTCCTATTTTTAAGTCAGGTAATCGGAACGATGTTAATAATTATCGACCCATATCGCTATGTTCTATTATAGGTAAGGTTTTTGAACGTATTATAGCAGATAACATCCTTTTTCATCTTCAATTTTTTGGATTTATAAGTCCCACGCAACACGGGTTTTATCCAGGTAGATCGTGTATTACACAGGCCTCAGCGTTATATCATGATTGGTCACAAACAATGGATGTTAGACAACCTCCTGTAATTGATGCAATATTCCTTGATTGGGAGAAGGCCTTTGACCGTGTTCCCCATGATTTAGTAATCAAGAAACTGCACAACATGGGAGTATGTGGATCTCTCCTAAAGTGTCTTCACTCCTTTCTCATGACAGATTCCAACGTGTTGTTCTTAATAAGGAGCATTCTGATTGGGATAGAGTGGGCTCGGGTGTTCCTCAGGGATCCGTGTTAGGCCCGCTTCTATTTAATCTCTTTGTTTATGACCTACCTCTAAATACCTCTTCTGTTATGAAGCAGTATGCAGACGATACAGTAATTTATAAACCTGTATTCAGTCGTCATGATGCACTTACCTTACAACAGGATCTTTGTAAAATTTCCAAATGGTGTGAGGATAATAAAATGAAATTAAATGCAAAGAAGTGTAAAGTCATGCACATAACTAGGAAACGTAATTATATCCCTCGTTTTATTTTTACAATCGAATCCAATCCCCTTGAAGCTGTTAATTCACATAAATATCTTGGTATTAACTTCTCACGTGATTTAACATGGTCTGCTCACGTTAATGATGTATCGATGAAATCTATGAGAATGCTTGGGTTTATCAAACGGTTTGTAGGTTTCAATGACACCGAAATTTTACTACGACTTTTTAATGCACTATGTCGACCTGTTATTGAATATGGTGCTCCTGTGTGGGATCCACATCAAAAACAACATAATATAGCTATTAAGAAGTCATTAAGACGGGTTACTAAATTGTGTGTTGAAGGCGATTTCACTGACAGGCTTAAGATTCTAAATTTACCAGATATGGTTCAAAGAATGAAATTTCATAGTATAATTTTTGTAGTTAAGTGTTTGCATAATTTAATTGATTTTGATATATTTGAATACCTTACAATTAATTCTCGGTATCCAGAGTCCCTCACCTTTAAACACATGTATGCTAGAACTAATGCATTTAAATACTCCCTGTTTGTTAATTTCCCTCGAATATGGGAATGTATCCCGCATGAAGTTCGTAACAAAGTCCTGTTTAACTTTGGGGGGTTTAGAAGGGATTTGAAAAAATGTATTACTGATATCGAATTCATCTAGACTATCACTGTGTTTTTATGTCTATTGCGTTTTTCGTACTATTAGTTGGGAAAGCCACTCGACAGTGCAGTTCTTTTGAATTGATCCACTTTTGGTTACCCGCAGGTGCTGATAGTACTTTTGTTCTGTTTTGTTGAATGATGCCGTACCTTGTTTATGATTTTTGTATGTTACCTGGAAATTGAATAAAATAAAATAAAAAAAAAAAAATAAAAAAAATAGAACTTGGTCGTTTGTTGCAACAGCTAAGAAAAAATTTAAAACAAGCAGATGCTAAATTGGAGACGTTCATTAATCCTACCAAGCTACGAGATATTGTTAAGATCAGTAATTCAGATGTTCTTGCAAACATTGAAGAGAAAGTTGGTCATTTATCTCGTGATCGTAAGGTTGAAATTGTTAGTTTGATATTTGGAAATCTGCAGTTGTTTTCGGATGTTCCAGGTCGAACGAACTTAGTGGAGCATGATGTTAAGACAGCTGATTGTTCACCAATAAAACAAAATCCATATAGAGCAAATCCGTTCAAGATGAAGATATTACAAAATGAGATTGATTACATGATTAAGAATGATATAATCGAGCCTAGTTGCAGTGCTTGGAGTTCTCCATGTATATTAGTTCCGAAACCAGATAAATCGTATCGTTTTTGTACTGATTATCGGAAGGTTAATGCTAAATCTACTACAGATTCATATCCCATACCGAGGATAGACGACTGTATTGATCGTGTGGGTAGTGCTAAGTTTGTCAGTAAATTTGATCTTCTAAAGGGTTACTGGCAAATTCCTTTAACCGAGCGAGCGAAAGAAGTGTCAGCTTTTGTAACTCCCATGGGTCTTTATCAGTATAAAGTCATGCCTTTTGGTTTAAAGAATGCACCAGCCACGTTCCAGAGATTGGTTAATGGTATAATTTCAGGGTTGGAGGGCTGTGAAGCTTATATAGACGATTTGGTTGTTTATAGTGATACATGGGATGTCCATGTGCAGAGAATTAAGGCATTGTTTGAAAGGTTGACAGCTGCAAAGTTGACAGTAAATTTGGTGAAAAGCGAGTTTTCCTGTGCAGAAATTGTGTTCTTAGGTCATAAAGTTGGTTGCGGAAAAGTGAAACCATTAAGTGCTAAGATTAAGGCAGTCTGTGATTTCCCAGTTCCAAAGAGTAAGCAGGAGTTAATGCGGTTCCTGGGAATGGCTGGGTTTTATCGACGTTTTTGCAGAAGTTTCTCAACGCTTGTAGCTCCATTAACGAATCTGCTGAAAAAGAATGCGAGCTTTGTGTGGTTGGAGGAATGCAATAATGCGTTCATTAAAGTTAAAGCGATGTTATCAAACGAACCGGTGTTGATGGCTCCACAATTTGATAAACAGTTCTCGTTAATGATTGATGCCAGTGATGTTGGTTCTGGTGCTATGTTGACGCAAACAGACGAGAACGGTGTTGACAAGCCTGTGTGTTTCTACTCCAGAAAATTCAACCTGCATGAGAAACGTTATTGAAGTGTATCTTGGATCTACTCCGTTTCCAATTATAGTTTGGACTGACCACAACCCATTAACGTTCTTGGCAAGAATGAAGGACAAGAATCAACGCCTGTTGAGATGGAGCTTAGCAGTTCAAGAAATTAATCTGGAAATTCATCATATCAGAGGAAAAGACAATGTTGTAGCTGACGCTTTGTCAAGAGTTTAGATAAAACATGCACGAAATGATTTTAAAAGTTTTGTTGATTTTAAAAGTGTTTATTTAATTATAATATGTTAGTTGTGATAGAGTGATGCATTAATGGCATACACGGATTTAAAGTAATTATAACTTGTGAAATTTTAAAGAAGCAGTTGAAGTAAATTCATATCAACGACCTGTTAAAATAACTACTGTATAAGAAAAGATTTAAGATGTTATAGTAAACAGTTATAAGTTTAATCATATCAAACTTTCTTTAAGTGGGGGTGTGTGATGGGTTTGTCACACGGAAGTGAGCCCTCTAGAGTAAAAGAGGGAGATGAATAAAGATGGACGACAACTACAACGTGTTTTGTTATGTTCTTATTGTTGGTTTCAGTTAAATATTAAGATTGTAAAGAAAGGATGCTATATGAGCATGAGGTAAGTGTGCCTTAAAGTGAAAGATACAAATATGGTAATACAAACGTTGAAATGAATAAAGATATATATACAGAATTGATCTAGCGTTTTTTTTTTTTTTTTAAACTCATTAAGTATGAAAAAATTGCGTTTTTGTTTGTCCTTTTTGTAAGCCTACGCCCCGCCCACATTGTTTTTTCTGAATTTCGGACATTACGTCATTATGACATCGTGACGTCATTCTTGTACACTCGTTCTACTTCCGGGACTGCACACGTGTGAACCGCGATGCTGTTTTGGTATTCTTTTTCATTGCGATCCTTTCATCAACTGATACATAATTCAATAGCCTAAAATATTTTCGATTAATTCTGGTCTTTATTCAACATGCGCTGTGTGGCGTATGGTTGCAGCAAAACCCATGCTGATGGGGTAAGTTTTCACGTGTTTCCGAAGGAGGTAAAATTGCGGAGGGAATGGACTTAAACCAGAAAGGATTGGAAGCCTAGTAAATACTCGGCGTTATGTAGCGACCATTTTGAACTCGAATGCTTCGAAGAGAAGGCCCGGTTTGGGAGTGAGCTCGGCGTAAGTGGCAAAATAAACAAACGGTTAAAGCCAAATATGAAGCCAACGATATTTGTGAAGCCTAAAAGTAAAACATCAAGTCAAAGTGTTAAAAAAAACAAAGATCTACCGCCTATGAAAAAAGGGAGCACAACAGGGTAAGTCAATTATTGTAGGCCTTTCTTCTATTGTTTTCGCCCCGTTCGGCGTTCGTAATTTTATTTTATTCTAATAAACAAGTCACATGACTGACTACATCAATCATTCCCATCTTAAAATATTATTACTACATTATTCAAGCCTTAGCTTTACTTGACTTGACTAAATTACTAGTACTACTCACTCAGGCGAAAACTGTATTATTTAATTATTGTTGAAATTTAGTGGTGATTGTATTTGCCCATGGAGTTATAAAGCTAATTTTATAACTCCATGATTTGCCTAAGCCTACATAATTCTATAATTGTTGGTTGGTTTTCTAGGTTCTTCAATCAATACTCATTAATTCCCTCTATGGACAAGAGTGAAAGTTGCGAAACAGACAACGAAGTGCCGGTGATGATGGATATGCAACTTACAGCTGAAAAAGAAACACAAGTAAGTCCTTTTTCCAAACACAATTTGGAAATTTCATTTGAGAAATAACTATTTTGAATTAAAATTGAATTGAAATTATTTTTAGTTTCATTCTGGTCACATTATTATTTTAAAATTTCTTGAGAATGTACAAATTTAATATTGAATATTATACAGTACTAATAATCTGTATTTTCTTTTAGACAACCGAACTAACGGTAGTACACTGTGCCTGTTGTAGTCATGCCAAACCAAAGATAAAATTGAAGAATTCAAGCTTTCAATGGGGACGTCCTAAAATGATGGATAAAGGTTTGTACAACACCAGATATTTTATAAAATACCAGAATAAAAAAAAATGTTTTATAATAATTATAATTATTTCTATTTAATTGGAAATAGTCAGTCAAGGACATTATCCATACAGAATAAAACACAAGATGATTTCTATTGGGCTGTCAAGTAAAGCAATCAAACTATACAGCAACCAATTATAAATACCCTATATTCAACTAACATGCCTGTTCTATGTATTTTAAATATAGGAAATCAGATATTTCCTGTGGAAGAAGTGAGACAACTGCCTGAGAAACAAACGAACATAGAGCCAGATTCAGATTTTAATGAAGAGACGGACGGTGAGGAAGACGAAAGTGATGCTGAACCCTGTTATGATGACGAAAAGCAAGATCCTGATTACATTCCTTGTGATGATGATGAGGATGCTGACGATATTGAAATAAATGCATAAGTAATTTTCATATTACATATTATCTTGATTAAATGTTTTTATTTTTTAAAATTCTGTTGTAATACTGCTACTGTATATAAATTTAAAAAAGGCCCTCTGTTCATTTTTTTAGTACACCACCTGATGTATACAGAGGACGCAAGTACCTGGTATGTGAAAATGAATTGCTGGCCGCTTTTAATACTTGCGTAATGTGCGGTCATCCATCAACAAGCAGGATTGCATCAACAATTGGGACATTTTGTCGGGTGAAGCAGGAATGCATCAATTGTGATTTCCAACGAATATGGAGTAGTCAACCATTCATAAAGAATGTGCCAGCTGGCAATTTACTGCTCTCGGCTGCAATTTTGATGTCCGGGAGTTCTGTAACCAAGAGCTTGCGCCTTTTTAGTCACCTAAAGATGGTAGCCATTTGTAGGAAAACTTTCAACGAGCATCAAAAGATGTATTTACTGCCAAGTATCCGACAAGTCTGGAGGAACCACCAAGAGAAGGCAATTACCAATTTGAAGGAAGATGAGAGCGTTGTTTTGGGAGGAGACGGTAGGGCAGATTCTCCAGGGCACTCTGCCAAATATGGCAGCTACACTATGATGGACCTGAAGCTAAATAAAATTATAGAGATACAAATTGTTCAGGTACTTTCTCATTACATAATAGCTGTATACAAAGATACTAACCTACAAATTTTTCCCTTTGAAACCAAATAATTACTTTAAACTATTTTTTATTAAATAAGCATATTTATTCTATTACAGTCGAATGAAGTTGGTAGTAGCTATCATATGGAAAAGGAAGGGCTGATATGGGCAGTCAATTTCTTAAAAGAAAATAACATAGCAATATCAACCTTGGTGACGGACCGGCATTGCCAAATAAAAAAATGGGTGCGGGAAAACCTACCAGATACAAAACACAAGTTTGACCTCTGGCATATTGCAAAAGGTAAATACATTTCAATTAAATTGTTTTTCAAAAAAGCACAACTTTAATTTAATTATTCAATTTTGTTAAATTATTTATTTTATTTTATTAGGGGTTTCAAAGAAGCTTGAGGCAGTGGCAAAGCTGATTAGTGGTAAAGATGTTAAGCCATGGATCCACAGCATAAGCAACCACATGTACTGGTGTGCAACTTCAACTGTGGATGGTGATGGCAAAATGATGCTTGCAAAGTGGAAATCAGTGGGGCAGCATATCCAAAATATACACACGGGCCATAGCGATGTGTTTAAAGAGTGTGAGCATGGCGAACTTCAGGGAAGAGAGCGAAAGAAGAAATGGATGACGACAGGTAAATTCATGACAATAATTAAACATAATTCTATTAAATAATAGACTATCAATTGTTGAACTGTTTTTAGGCTACAAATATCTGAATAGAATAGTCACCTAATATTACAACTACCTAATCAATTACCTTACTTTTTACTGTACAGGTAGCGCAGCCCTACTTAAAACATTGGACGTCATAAACAATCCTCGGCTATGCAAAGATATTGTTATGATGAGCGAGAAGTACCAAACTTCAAGACTCGAGGCTTTCCACTCAACCTTAAACCACTTCGCACCGAAGATGACGCATTTTTCATATTGGGGCCAGACATGCAGGCAAGTACTTCACAAATGTTCAAAACTTAGATAGTTAACAACAGTGACAAATTAATAAAATAAATAAGAACATAAGCCAAATTTTAAAGAAATGATATTTTTAGTCATTGAAGAGTTTGTGTGTAAACTTTAAAAAAAAAATTGTAAATAATGATTGATATTAATAACAATTAACTGATTACTGTATTATCTCAACAGAACATTTCTTGCAGGACTGCATTATAATGAAAATTCCGATAGAGAACAAGCAATCACTGCAGAAGGAAAAGAACGCTTTTGTGTTGCCTTCCCAAAGTTCAAACATGGTGGATACAGTGTCAAAAAAGTGTACAAAGATCCAACGTATGGTGAGTTTTAAGCAAACACATTAAAAGAAAGTCAGATCCCAAAATAGAACAAATGTATAAATTTATTACTTAACACCAACATACTATACATAACATTCAGTGTTTTGATTTGAGTAGTTTCTTAATATGTACATAATTGTTTCACAGACTATGTTGATGAAATCATCCATCTGGTCAGACAAGAAAACCCCCCAAAGAGAAAACTTGGCGGTTACACCAGGGAAGGAGTTGAAATAGCAGTAAGGCGTATAAAAAATGGTGAATTGTCAGTGAGGTCGGCCATCAAACTGTATAAAATTCCGAAATCTACGCTATCGGACAAAGGAAGACCCCTGTAATATCAAAACAGGGACCAAACCCATGGCTAACTGTCGCAGAAGAAAATAAAATTGTCGAATGGTTGAAGGGCATGGATAGGGTATGGCCGCACTCACTATAAGCTAAAAAATCATAAAGAGTGATGGCCGGGACACCCCTTTTAAAAACAACATGCCGGGATGGCAATGGCAACGCAACTTCATAAAACGCCACCCCGACCTGGTTGTGAGACTTCCAGAGTCCCTAGGAGTGGTGAGGGCTGGGGTCTCAAAAGAAAAGCTAGCGGGGTGGTTCGAAGAATGTCAACGTTTCATAGCAAAGGAAAAGATACAAGAAGCGTTTGCGGATCCGTCCTGTCTGAATAACTTTGATGAAACGGGCTTCCCTCTGGGTGTCAAGAACAAACGAGTGCTTGCGGCCAAGGATGCAAAGGATGTCTTTCAGCAGACATTGTTAACACGTCACCAAATAACAGTAGTAGGTGGCTGCAACGCTGCTGGGTCCTTTATACCACCCATAATTATATTTCCGGGAATACAATCCACTAAAAGAATATCATAGAGCCAAAAAAAACGCGATACAATATATAAAATAGAGGGCGTCCGAATACGGAAACACACCTGTCCGAGTACATATACCAAATACTTTTTTTAAATAGATATTTATAACATCGAAGAATATTTAAAAGATTCTATAATTATTTTTTACGAGGTAAGTTACCTATAAAAATCAACTATCAATCAACTATATCTTCATCTATTAATGTCAACGCTGGTATACCTCAAGGATCTAACCTTGTGTTAGTTATGTTGCCTCTTCCCAGTCAACCATTATCTGCAAGATTTGCTGGTCCTTACAAAGTACTAAAAAGAGTAGGAGAAGTTGACTATGTGTTAGATACTCCAGATAGGCGTAAGAATAAGCGACTGTGTCATATAAACATGTTGAAACCATACACAGCGAGAAATAATAGTGATACCTGTACGTCAACACCAGTTGCGTGTGCTGTTGAAGAGAATTCTGAAGAGTTTGGCGATCCTGATACATGTGTTAAGATCAGTAATTCAGATGTTCTTGCAAACATTGAAGAGAAAGTTGGTCATTTATCTCGTGATCGTAAGGTTGAAATTGTTAGTTTGATATTTGGAAATCTGCAGTTGTTTTCGGATGTTCCAGGTCGAACGAACTTAGTGGAGCATGATGTTAAGACAGCTGATTGTTCACCAATAAAACAAAATCCATATAGAGCAAATCCGTTCAAGATGAAGATATTACAAAATGAGATTGATTACATGATTAAGAATGATATAATCGAGCCTAGTTGCAGTGCTTGGAGTTCTCCATGTATATTAGTTCCGAAGCCAGATAAATCGAATCGTTTTTGTACTGATTATCGGAAGGTTAATGCTAAATCTACTACAGATTCATATCCCATACCGAGGATAGACGACTGTATTGATCGTGTGGGTAGTGCTAAGTTTGTCAGTAAATTTGATCTTCTAAAGGGTTACTGGCAAATTCCTTTAACCGAGCGAGCGAAAGAAGTGTCAGCTTTTGTAACTCCCATGGGTCTTTATCAGTATAAAGTCATGCCTTTTGGTTTAAAGAATGCACCAGCCACGTTCCAGAGATTGGTTAATGGTATAATTTCAGGGTTGGAGGGCTGTGAAGCTTATATAGACGATTTGGTTGTTTATAGTGATACATGGGATGTCCATGTGCAGAGAATTAAGGCATTGTTTGAAAGGTTGACAGCTGCAAAGTTGACAGTAAATTTGGTGAAAAGCGAGTTTTCCTGTGCAGAAATTGTGTTCTTAGGTTATAAAGTTGGTTGCGGAAAAGTGAAACCATTAAGTGCTAAGATTAAGGCAGTCTGTGATTTTCCAGTTCCAAAGAGTAAGCAGGAGTTAATGCGGTTCCTGGGAATGGCTGGGTTTTATCGACGTTTTTGAAGAAGTTTCTCAACGCTTGTAGCTCCATTAACGAATCTGCTGAAAAAGAATGCGAGCTTTGTGTGGTTGGAGGAATGCAATAATGCGTTCATTAAAGTTAAAGCGATGTTATCAAACGAACCGGTGTTGATGGCTCCACAATTTGATAAACAGTTCTCGTTAATGATTGATGCCAGTGATGTTGGTTCTGGTGCTGTGTTGACGCAAACAGACGAGAACGGTGTTGACAAGCCTGTGTGTTTCTACTCCAGAAAATTCAACCTGCATGAGAAACGTTATTGAAGTGTATCTTGGATCTACTCCGTTTCCAATTATAGTTTGGACTGACCACAACCCATTAACGTTCTTGGCAAGAATGAAGGACAAGAATCAACGCCTGTTGAGATGGAGCTTAGCAGTTCAAGAAATGAATCTGGAAATTCATCATATCAGAGGAAAAGACAATGTTGTAGCTGACGCTTTGTCAAGAGTTTAGATAAAACATGCACGAAATGATTTTAAAAGTTTTGTTGATTTTAAAAGTGTTTATTTAATTATAATATGTTAGTTGTGATAGAGTGATGCATTAATGGCATACACGGATTTAAAGTAATTATAACTTGTGAAATTTTAAAGAAGCAGTTGAAGTAAATTCATATCAACGACCTGTTAAAATAACTACTGTATAAGAAAAGATTTAAGATGTTATAGTAAACAGTTATAAGTTTAATCATATCAAACTTTCTTTAAGTGGGGGTGTGTGATGGGTTTGTCACACGGAAGTGAGCCCTCTAGAGTAAAAGAGGGAGATGAATAAAGATGGACGACAACTACAACGTGTTTTGTTATGTTCTTATTGTTGGTTTCAGTTAAATATTAAGATTGTAAAGAAAGGATGCTATATGAGCATGAGGTAAGTGTGCCTTAAAGTGAAAGATACAAATATGGTAATACAAACGTTGAAATGAATAAAGATATATATACAGAATTGATCTAGCGTTTTTTGGTTTTTTTTAAACTCATTAAGTATGAAAAAATTGCGTTTTTGTTTGTCCTTTTTGTAAGCCTACGCCCCACCCACATTGTTTTTTCTGAATTTCGGACATTACGTCATTATGACATCGTGACGTCATTCTTGTACACTCGTTCTACTTCCGGGACTGCACACGTGTGAACCGCGATGCTGTTTTGGTATTCTTTTTCATTGCGATCCTTTCATCAACTGATACATAATTCAATAGCCTAAAATATTTTCGATTAATTCTGGTCTTTATTCAAAATGCGCTGTGTGGCGTATGGTTGCAGCAAAACCCATGCTGATGGGGTAAGTTTTCACGTGTTTCCGAAGGAGGTAAAATTGCGGTGGGAATGGACTTTAGCTACCCAAAAAACCAGAAAGGATTTGAAGCCTAGTAAATACTCGGCGTTATGTAGCGACCATTTTGAACTCGAATGCTTCGAAGAGAAGGCCCGGTTTGGGAGTGAGCTCGGCGTAAGTGGCAAAATAAACAAACGGTTAAAGCCAAATATGAAGCCAACGATATTTGTGAAGCCTAAAAGTAAAACATCAAGTCAAAGTGTTAAAAAAAAACGAAGATCTACCGCCTATGAAAAAAGGGAGCACAACAGGGTAAGTCAATTATTGTAGGCCTTTCTTCTATTGTTTTCGCCCCGTTCGGCGTTCGTAATTTTATTTTATTCTAATAAACAAGTCACATGACTGACTACATCAATCATTCCCATCTTAAAATATTATTACTACATTATTCAAGCCTTAGCTTTACTTGACTTGACTAAATTACTAGTACTACTCACTCAGGCGAAAACTGTATTATTTAATTATTGTTGAAATTTAGTGGTGATTGTATTTGCCCATGGAGTTATAAAGCTAATTTTATAACTCCATGATTTGCCTAAGCCTACATAATTCTATAATTGTTGGTTGGTTTTCTAGGTTCTTCAATCAATACTCATTAATTCCCTCTATGGACAAGAGTGAAAGTTGCGAAACAGACAACGAAGTGCCGGTGATGATGGATATGCAACTTACAGCTGAAAAAGAAACACAAGTAAGTCCTTTTTCCAAACACAATTTGGAAATTTCATTTGAGAAATAACTATTTTGAATTAAAATTGAATTGAAATTATTTTTAGTTTCATTCTGGTCACATTATTATTTTAAAATTTCTTGAGAATGTACAAATTTAATATTGAATATTATACAGTACTAATAATCTGTATTTTCTTTTAGACAACCGAACTAACGGTAGTACACTGTGCCTGTTGTAGTCATGCCAAACCAAAGATAAAATTGAAGAATTCAAGCTTTCAATGGGGACGTCCTAAAATGATGGATAAAGGTTTGTACAACACCAGATATTTTATAAAATACCAGAATAAAAAAAAATGTTTTATAATAATTATAATTATTTCTATTTAATTGGAAATAGTCAATCAAGGACATTATCCATACAGAATAAAACACAAGATGATTTCTATTGGGCTGTCAAGTAAAGCAATCAAACTATACAGCAACCAATTATAAATACCCTATATTCAACTAACATGCCTGTTCTATGTATTTTAAATATAGGAAATCAGATATTTCCTGTGGAAGAAGTGAGACAACTGCCTGAGAAACAAACGAACATAGAGCCAGATTCAGATTTTAATGAAGAGACGGACAGTGAGGAAGACGAAAGTGATGCTGAACCCTGTTATGATGACGAAAAGCAAGATCCTGATTACATTCCTTGTGATGATGATGAGGATGCTGACAATATTGAAATAAATGCGCAAGTAATTTTCATATTACATATTATCTTGATTAAATGTTTTTATTTTTTAAAATTCTGTTGTAATACTGCTACTGTATATAAATTAAAAAAAGGCCCTCTGTTCATTTTTTTAGTACACCACCTGATGTATACAGAGGACGCAAGTACCTGGTATGTGAAAATGAATTGCTGGCCGCTTTTAATACTTGCGTAATGTGCGGTCATCCATCAACAAGCAGGATTGCATCAACAATTGGGACATTTTGTCGGGTGAAGCAGGAATGCATCAATTGTGATTTCCAACGAATATGGAGTAGTCAACCATTCATAAAGAATGTGCCAGCTGGCAATTTACTGCTCTCGGCTGCAATTTTGATGTCCGGGAGTTCTGTAACCAAGAGCTTGCGCCTTTTTAGTCACCTAAAGATGGTAGCCATTTGTAGGAAAACTTTCAACGAGCATCAAAAGATGTATTTACTGCCAAGTATCCGACAAGTCTGGAGGAACCACCAAGAGAAGGCAATTACCAATTTGAAGGAAGATGAGAGCGTTGTTTTGGGAGGAGACGGTAGGGCAGATTCTCCAGGGCACTCTGCCAAATATGGCAGCTACACTATGATGGACCTGAAGCTAAATAAAATTATAGAGATACAAATTGTTCAGGTACTTTCTCATTACATAATAGCTGTATACAAAGATACTAACCTACAAATTTTTCCCTTTGAAACCAAATAATTACTTTAAACTATTTTTTATTAAATAAGCATATTTATTCTATTACAGTCGAATGAAGTTGGTAGTAGCTATCATATGGAAAAGGAAGGGCTGATATGGGCAGTCAATTTCTTAAAAGAAAATAACATAGCAATATCAACCTTGGTGACGGACCGGCATTGCCAAATAAAAAAATGGGTGCGGGAAAACCTACCAGATACAAAACACAAGTTTGACCTCTGGCATATTGCAAAAGGTAAATACATTTCAATTAAATTGTTTTTCAAAAAAGCACAACTTTAATTTAATTATTCAATTTTGTTAAATTATTTATTTTATTTTATTAGGGGTTTCAAAGAAGCTTGAGGCAGTGGCAAAGCTGATTAGTGGTAAAGATGTTAAGCCATGGATCCACAGCATAAGCAACCACATGTACTGGTGTGCAACTTCAACTGTGGATGGTGATGGCAAAATGATGCTTGCAAAGTGGAAATCAGTGGGGCAGCATATCCAAAATATACACACGGGCCATAGCGATGTGTTTAAAGAGTGTGAGCATGGCGAACTTCAGGGAAGAGAGCGAAAGAAGAAATGGATGACGACAGGTAAATTCATGACAATAATTAAACATAATTCTATTAAATAATAGACTATCAATTGTTGAACTGTTTTTAGGCTACAAATATCTGAATAGAATAGTCACCTAATATTACAACTACCTAATCAATTACCTTACTTTTTACTGTACAGGTAGCGCAGCCCTACTTAAAACATTGGACGTCATAAACAATCCTCGGCTATGCAAAGATTTTGTTATGATGAGCGAGAAGTACCAAACTTCAAGACTCGAGGCTTTCTACTCAACCTTAAACCACTTCGCACCGAAGATGACGCATTTTTCATATTGGGGCCAGACATGCAGGCAAGTACTTCACAAATGTTCAAAACTTAGATAGTTAACGACAGTGACAAATTAATAAAATAAATAAAAACATAAGCCAAATTTTAAAGAAATGATATTTTTAGTCATTGAAGAGTTTGTGTGTAAACTTTAAAAAAAAAATTGTAAATAATGATTGATATTAATAACAATTAACTGATTACTGTATGATCTCAACAGAACATTTCTTGCAGGACTGCATTATAATGAAAATTCTGATAGAGAACAAGCAATCACTGCAGAAGGAAAAGAACGCTTTTGTGTTGCCTTCCCAAAGTTCAAACATGGTGGATACAGTGTCAAAAAAGTGTACAAAGATCCAACGTATGGTGAGTTTTAAGCAAACACATTAAAAGAAAGTCAGATCCCAAAATAGAACAAATGTATAAATTTATTACTTAACACCAACATACTATACATAACATTCAGTGTTTTGATTTGAGTAGTTTCTTAATATGTACATAATTGTTTCACAGACTATGTTGATGAAATCATCCATCTGGTCAGACAAGAAAACCCCCCAAAGAGAAAACTTGGCGGTTACACCAGGGAAGGAGTTGAAATAGCAGTAAGGCGTATAAAAAATGGTGAATTGTCAGTGAGGTCGGCCATCAAACTGTATCAAATTCCGAAATCTACGCTATCGGACAAAGGAAGACCCCTGTAATATCAAAACAGGGACCAAACCCATGGCTAACTGTCGCAGAAGAAAATAAAATTGTCGAATGGTTGAAGGGCATGGATAGGGTATGGCCGCACTCACTATAAGCTAAAAAATCATAAAGAGTGATGGCCGGGACACCCCTTTTAAAAACAACATGCCGGGATGGCAATGGCAACGCAACTTCATAAAACGCCACCCCGACCTGGTTGTGAGACTTCCAGAGTCCCTAGGAGTGGTGAGGGCTGGGGTCTCAAAAGAAAAGCTAGCGGGGTGGTTCGAAGAATGTCAACGTTTCATAGCAAAGGAAAAGATACAAGAAGCGTTTGCGGATCCGTCCTGTCTGAATAACTTTGATGAAACGGGCTTCCCTCTGGGTGTCAAGAACAAACGAGTGCTTGCGGCCAAGGATGCAAAGGATGTCTTTCAGCAGACATTGTTAACACGTCACCAAATAACAGTAGTAGGTGGCTGCAACGCTGCTGGGTCCTTTATACCACCCATAATTATATTTCCGGGAATACAATCCACTAAAAGAATATCATAGAGCCAAAAAAAACGCGATACAATATATAAAATAGAGGGCGTCCGAATACGGAAACACACCTGTCCGAGTACATATACCAAATACTTTTTTTAAATAGATATTTATAACATCGAAGAATATTTAAAAGATTCTATAATTATTTTTTACGAGGTAAGTTACCTATAAAAATCAACTATCAATCAACTATATCTTCATCTATTAATGTCAACGCTGGTATACCTCAAGGATCCAACCTTGTGTTAGTTATGTTGCCTCTTCCCAGTCAACCATTATCTGCAAGATTTGCTGGTCCTTACAAAGTACTAAAAAGAGTAGGAGAAGTTGACTATGTGTTAGATACTCCAGATAGGCGTAAGAAGAAGCGACTGTGTCATATAAACATGTTGAAACCATACACAGCGAGAAATAATAGTGATACCTGTACGTCAACACCAGTTGCGTGTGCTGTTGAAGAGAATTCTGAAGAGTTTGGCGATCCTGATACATGTGTTAAGATCAGTAATTCAGATGTTCTTGCAAACATTGAAGAGAAAGTTGGTCATTTATCTCGTGATCGTAAGGTTGAAATTGTTAGTTTGATATTTGGAAATCTGCAGTTGTTTTCGGATGTTCCAGGTCGAACGAACTTAGTGGAGCATGATGTTAAGACAGCTGATTGTTCACCAATAAAACAAAATCCATATAGAGCAAATCCGTTCAAGATGAAGATATTACAAAATGAGATTGATTACATGATTAAGAATGATATAATCGAGCCTAGTTGCAGTGCTTGGAGTTCTCCATGTATATTAGTTCCGAAGCCAGATAAATCGTATCGTTTTTGTACTGATTATCGGAAGGTTAATGCTAAATCTACTACAGATTCATATCCCATACCGAGGATAGACGACTGTATTGATCGTGTGGGTAGTGCTAAGTTTGTCAGTAAATTTGATCTTCTAAAGGGTTACTGGCAAATTCCTTTAACCGAGCGAGCGAAAGAAGTGTCAGCTTTTGTAACTCCCATGGGTCTTTATCAGTATAAAGTCATGCCATTTGGTTTAAAGAATGCACCAGCCACGTTCCAGAGATTGGTTAATGGTATAATTTCAGGGTTGGAGGGCTGTGAAGCTTATATAGACGATTTGGTTGTTTATAGTGATACATGGGATGTCCATGTGCAGAGAATTAAGGCATTGTTTGAAAGGTTGACAGCTGCAAAGTTGACAGTAAATTTGGTGAAAAGCGAGTTTTCCTGTGCAGAAATTGTGTTCTTAGGTCATAAAGTTGGTTGCGGAAAAGTGAAACCATTAAGTGCTAAGATTAAGGCAGTCTGTGATTTCCCAGTTCCAAAGAGTAAGCAGGAGTTAATGCGGTTCCTGGGAATGGCTGGGTTTTATCGACGTTTTTGCAGAAGTTTCTCAACGCTTGTAGCTCCATTAACGAATCTGCTGAAAAAGAATGCGAGCTTTGTGTGGTTGGAGGAATGCAATAATGCGTTCATTAAAGTTAAAGCGATGTTATCAAACGAACCGGTGTTGATGGCTCCACAATTTGATAAACAGTTCTCGTTAATGATTGATGCCAGTGATGTTGGTTCTGGTGCTGTGTTGACGCAAACAGACGAGAACGGTGTTGACAAGCCTGTGTGTTTCTACTCCAGAAAATTCAACCTGCATGAGAAACGTTATTGAAGTGTATCTTGGATCTACTCCGTTTCCAATTATAGTTTGGACTGACCACAACCCATTAACGTTCTTGGCAAGAATGAAGGACAAGAATCAACGCCTGTTGAGATGGAGCTTAGCAGTTCAAGAAATGAATTTGGAAATTCATCATATCAGAGGAAAAGACAATGTTGTAGCTGACGCTTTGTCAAGAGTTTAGATAAAACATGCACGAAATGATTTTAAAAGTTTTGTTGATTTTAAGTGTGTTTATTTAATTATAATATGTTAGTTGTGATAGAGTGATGCATTAATGGCATACACGGATTTAAAGTAATTATAACTTGTGAAATTTTAAAGAAGCAGTTGAAGTAAATTCATATCAACGACCTGTTAAAATAACTACTGTATAAGAAAAGATTTAAGATGTTATAGTAAACAGTTATAAGTTTAATCATATCAAACTTTCTTTAAGTGGGGGTGTGTGATGGGTTTGTCACACGGAAGTGAGCCCTCTAGAGTAAAAGAGGGAGATGAATAAAGATGGACGACAACTACAACGTGTTTTTTTATGTTCTTATTGTTGGTTTCAGTTAAATATTAAGATTGTAAAGAAAGGATGCTATATGAGCATGAGGTAAGTGTGCCTTAAAGTGAAAGATACAAATATGGTAATACAAACGTTGAAATGAATAAAGATATATATACAGAATTGATCTAGCGTTTTTTTTTTTTTTTTAAACTCATTAAGTATGAAAAAATTGCGTTTTTGTTTGTCCTTTTTGTAAGCCTACATTGTTTTTTCTGAATTTCGGACATTACGTCATTATGACATCGTGACGTCATTCTTGTACACTCGTTCTACTTCCGGGACTGCACACGTGTGAACCGCGATGCTGGTTTGGTATTCTTTTTCATTGCGATCCTTTCATCAACCGATACATAATTCAATAGCCTAAAATATTTTCGATTAATTCTGGTCTTTATTCAACATGCGCTGTGTGGCGTATGGTTGCAGCAAAACCCATGCTGATGGGGTAAGTTTTCACGTGTTTCCGAAGGAGGTAAAATTGCGGAGGGAATGGACTTTAGCTACCCAAAAAACCAGAAAGGATTGGAAGCCTAGTAAATACTCGGCGTTATGTAGCGACCATTTTGAACTCGAATGCTTCGAAGAGAAGGCCCGGTTTGGGAGTGAGCTCGGCGTAAGTGGCAAAATAAACAAACGGTTAAAGCCAAATATGAAGCCAACGATATTTGTGAAGCCTAAAAGTAAAACATCAAGTCAAAGTGTTAAAAAAAAACGAAGATCTACCGCCTATGAAAAAAGGGAGCACAACAGGGTAAGTCAATTATTGTAGGCCTTTCTTCTATTGTTTTCGCCCCGTTCGGCGTTCGTAATTTTATTTTATTCTAATAAACAAGTCACATGACTGACTACATCAATCATTCCCATCTTAAAATATTATTACTACATTATTCAAGCCTTAGCTTTACTTGACTTGACTAAATTACTAGTACTACTCACTCAGGCGAAAACTGTATTATTTAATTATTGTTGAAATTTAGTGGTGATTGTATTTGCCCATGGAGTTATAAAGCTAATTTTATAACTCCATGATTTGCCTAAGCCTACATAATTCTATAATTGTTGGTTGGTTTTCTAGGTTCTTCAATCAATACTCATTAATTCCCTCTATGGACAAGAGTGAAAGTTGCGAAACAGACAACGAAGTGCCGGTGATGATGGATATGCAACTTACAGCTGAAAAAGAAACACAAGTAAGTCCTTTTTCCAAACACAATTTGGAAATTTCATTTGAGAAATAACTATTTTGAATTAAAATTGAATTGAAATTATTTTTAGTTTCATTCTGGTCACATTATTATTTTAAAATTTCTTGAGAATGTACAAATTTAATATTGAATATTATACAGTACTAATAATCTGTATTTTCTTTTAGACAACCGAACTAACGGTAGTACACTGTGCCTGTTGTAGTCATGCCAAACCAAAGATAAAATTGAAGAATTCAAGCTTTCAATGGGGACGTCCTAAAATGATGGATAAAGGTTTGTACAACACCAGATATTTTATAAAATACCAGAATAAAAAAAAATGTTTTATAATAATTATAATTATTTCTATTTAATTGGAAATAGTCAATCAAGGACATTATCCATACAGAATAAAACACAAGATGATTTCTATTGGGCTGTCAAGTAAAGCAATCAAACTATACAGCAACCAATTATAAATACCCTATATTCAACTAACATGCCTGTTCTATGTATTTTAAATATAGGAAATCAGATATTTCCTGTGGAAGAAGTGAGACAACTGCCTGAGAAACAAACGAACATAGAGCCAGATTCAGATTTTAATGAAGAGACGGACAGTGAGGAAGACGAAAGTGATGCTGAACCCTGTTATGATGACGAAAAGCAAGATCCTGATTACATTCCTTGTGATGATGATGAGGATGCTGACAATATTGAAATAAATGCGCAAGTAATTTTCATATTACATATTATCTTGATTAAATGTTTTTATTTTTTAAAATTCTGTTGTAATACTGCTACTGTATATAAATTAAAAAAAGGCCCTCTGTTCATTTTTTTAGTACACCACCTGATGTATACAGAGGACGCAAGTACCTGGTATGTGAAAATGAATTGCTGGCCGCTTTTAATACTTGCGTAATGTGCGGTCATCCATCAACAAGCAGGATTGCATCAACAATTGGGACATTTTGTCGGGTGAAGCAGGAATGCATCAATTGTGATTTCCAACGAATATGGAGTAGTCAACCATTCATAAAGAATGTGCCAGCTGGCAATTTACTGCTCTCGGCTGCAATTTTGATGTCCGGGAGTTCTGTAACCAAGAGCTTGCGCCTTTTTAGTCACCTAAAGATGGTAGCCATTTGTAGGAAAACTTTCAACGAGCATCAAAAGATGTATTTACTGCCAAGTATCCGACAAGTCTGGAGGAACCACCAAGAGAAGGCAATTACCAATTTGAAGGAAGATGAGAGCGTTGTTTTGGGAGGAGACGGTAGGGCAGATTCTCCAGGGCACTCTGCCAAATATGGCAGCTACACTATGATGGACCTGAAGCTAAATAAAATTATAGAGATACAAATTGTTCAGGTACTTTCTCATTACATAATAGCTGTATACAAAGATACTAACCTACAAATTTTTCCCTTTGAAACCAAATAATTACTTTAAACTATTTTTTATTAAATAAGCATATTTATTCTATTACAGTCGAATGAAGTTGGTAGTAGCTATCATATGGAAAAGGAAGGGCTGATATGGGCAGTCAATTTCTTAAAAGAAAATAACATAGCAATATCAACCTTGGTGACGGACCGGCATTGCCAAATAAAAAAATGGGTGCGGGAAAACCTACCAGATACAAAACACAAGTTTGACCTCTGGCATATTGCAAAAGGTAAATACATTTCAATTAAATTGTTTTTCAAAAAAGCACAACTTTAATTTAATTATTCAATTTTGTTAAATTATTTATTTTATTTTATTAGGGGTTTCAAAGAAGCTTGAGGCAGTGGCAAAGCTGATTAGTGGTAAAGATGTTAAGCCATGGATCCACAGCATAAGCAACCACATGTACTGGTGTGCAACTTCAACTGTGGATGGTGATGGCAAAATGATGCTTGCAAAGTGGAAATCAGTGGGGCAGCATATCCAAAATATACACACGGGCCATAGCGATGTGTTTAAAGAGTGTGAGCATGGCGAACTTCAGGGAAGAGAGCGAAAGAAGAAATGGATGACGACAGGTAAATTCATGACAATAATTAAACATAATTCTATTAAATAATAGACTATCAATTGTTGAACTGTTTTTAGGCTACAAATATCTGAATAGAATAGTCACCTAATATTACAACTACCTAATCAATTACCTTACTTTTTACTGTACAGGTAGCGCAGCCCTACTTAAAACATTGGACGTCATAAACAATCCTCGGCTATGCAAAGATTTTGTTATGATGAGCGAGAAGTACCAAACTTCAAGACTCGAGGCTTTCTACTCAACCTTAAACCACTTCGCACCGAAGATGACGCATTTTTCATATTGGGGCCAGACATGCAGGCAAGTACTTCACAAATGTTCAAAACTTAGATAGTTAACGACAGTGACAAATTAATAAAATAAATAAAAACATAAGCCAAATTTTAAAGAAATGATATTTTTAGTCATTGAAGAGTTTGTGTGTAAACTTTAAAAAAAAAATTGTAAATAATGATTGATATTAATAACAATTAACTGATTACTGTATGATCTCAACAGAACATTTCTTGCAGGACTGCATTATAATGAAAATTCCGATAGAGAACAAGCAATCACTGCAGAAGGAAAAGAACGCTTTTGTGTTGCCTTCCCAAAGTTCAAACATGGTGGATACAGTGTCAAAAAAGTGTACAAAGATCCAACGTATGGTGAGTTTTAAGCAAACACATTAAAAGAAAGTCAGATCCCAAAATAGAACAAATGTATAAATTTATTACTTAACACCAACATACTATACATAACATTCAGTGTTTTGATTTGAGTAGTTTCTTAATATGTACATAATTGTTTCACAGACTATGTTGATGAAATCATCCATCTGGTCAGACAAGAAAACCCCCCAAAGAGAAAACTTGGCGGTTACACCAGGGAAGGAGTTGAAATAGCAGTAAGGCGTATAAAAAATGGTGAATTGTCAGTGAGGTCGGCCATCAAACTGTATCAAATTCCGAAATCTACGCTATCGGACAAAGGAAGACCCCTGTAATATCAAAACAGGGACCAAACCCATGGCTAACTGTCGCAGAAGAAAATAAAATTGTCGAATGGTTGAAGGGCATGGATAGGGTATGGCCGCACTCACTATAAGCTAAAAAATCATAAAGAGTGATGGCCGGGACACCCCTTTTAAAAACAACATGCCGGGATGGCAATGGCAACGCAACTTCATAAAACGCCACCCCGACCTGGTTGTGAGACTTCCAGAGTCCCTAGGAGTGGTGAGGGCTGGGGTCTCAAAAGAAAAGCTAGCGGGGTGGTTCGAAGAATGTCAACGTTTCATAGCAAAGGAAAAGATACAAGAAGCGTTTGCGGATCCGTCCTGTCTGAATAACTTTGATGAAACGGGCTTCCCTCTGGGTGTCAAGAACAAACGAGTGCTTGCGGCCAAGGATGCAAAGGATGTCTTTCAGCAGACATTGTTAACACGTCACCAAATAACAGTAGTAGGTGGCTGCAACGCTGCTGGGTCCTTTATACCACCCATAATTATATTTCCGGGAATACAATCCACTAAAAGAATATCATAGAGCCAAAAAAAACGCGATACAATATATAAAATAGAGGGCGTCCGAATACGGAAACACACCTGTCCGAGTACATATACCAAATACTTTTTTTAAATAGATATTTATAACATCGAAGAATATTTAAAAGATTCTATAATTATTTTTTACGAGGTAAGTTACCTATAAAAATCAACTATCAATCAACTATATCTTCATCTATTAATGTCAACGCTGGTATACCTCAAGGATCCAACCTTGGGCCACTGTTATTCTCCATATACATAAATGATCTCCCCAATTGTTTATCGTACTCTTCAATGGATATGTTTGCTGATGATACCATAATTTACAATTCTAGCGATAAGGTAGACGATATTGTAACCAATCTTAATTTTGACTTGGATAAAATCTCCACTTGGCTTCTAGCTAATAGTCTTGCGCTCAATACTAAAAAAACTGAAGTGATGGTAATTGGAACGCCACAAAGGCTTTCTTTACTCGGGCCTATAAATGTTTCTATTAGCAACTTACCTATCAAACAGGTTACCCAACATAAGCATCTTGGCATCATTCTTGACCATCATCTTACTTTTATTCCGCACGTTGATAAGTTGTGCAACAAATTAAGTTCCTCTATCTCCATCCTCGCCCGAACTCGAAAATTTGTCCACCAAGCTACATCTCTTATGTTATACAATGCTCTTGTCTTACCTCATATTGACTATTGTTGTTCTCTCTGGGGCTCACGAGCACCACTCGTTGCTAAAGTCCAGAAACTTCAAAATAGAGCTAAAAGAGTTATCTTGAAAGTTCACCCTCATACCCCATCCCACCTTATTGATAACACCATTTCTATCTCATCCGTTTCTCAACGTTATCAGTTTCAACTTGGTTGTCTCGCCTATCGGGCTTCCATCAATACCGTTCCGGATTACATCAGTCGCATGTTAACCAGGACTCAGCCCGGAGGTCGACCTACTACCAGATCCATCTCTAATTGTAATTATTTTATTCCTCGACCTTCTTTAGAGATCTTTAAACAATGTTTCAGTTATAAAGCGCCTATGTATTTTAATATGATTCCTAAAATCATTCGACAATCTGAAAATGTTATTTCCTTTAAACGTGAACTTAAACAATTTATTTCCAGTTAATATTGTTCGTACTATGTATATATATATATATATATATATATATATATATATATATATATATATATATATATATATATATATATATTTTTTTCTGTCAACGATTTTAACTTTTATATGAATTTTATATAATCATTGTCAATTTTTAAGCCTTTAATATATTTTATGTCATTTTAATATTTAATATTTTATGTGTTGTACTGTATGTTTGTTTTATCGAGGGCCCTGAATGATCAGTTCTATTAGGAACTGGATAGGCTACCCTCAGTAAATATGGTAATAAATAAATAAATAAATAAATAAATAAATAAAAAATTGAATACATTTCCAACCAAATAAGTTTTTAATACCAAATTTTAATTTGTTCTTTTATTTCTGATGTAGGAAAAAAGTGTGGTACATCAGAACCTTAAAAAAGGAGTAAAGTTAATCTTCGGCCAAAATCAACAGTAACAGATGAGCAAATCTTGGAAAAATGTCTACTTTCTGATGTATTGGCAACAATAAAAAGAAATCCCTTGTTTGCGGACTCTGAGAATGAGAAAAGGCTGAGTGACTTTATTGAACGTGTAGTGAAAACAACTGAGGAAGATAATGCAAGGCTAAGCAAGTTTTTAATAGACCTCTGTACTAAAATTATCAAGGTAATTGAAGACAAAAATTGGCAGAGTCGAGTGATGTTTTGGGATTAGAAATTTAAAAACTGAATTATGATAAATTGAAGCTGTCATGGAAATTGATTCTTCAGCAAGAGTGTTCGCTGAAGAATGTGTCTTTAATAAATTTCGTCTACGGACAGTTGATAACGGAACTGTACAAAATAATCCTACCTTAAGTATGAAGTGCAGCTAACAACAGTGCAGTTTAATTTTTAAGCTTGTTTGAGGGTTTTTTGTTTTTTGTGATGCGCTTTGTTAAAAGAGCCATAAAAATCAAATAATAAAAAAAAATAATGGACATGGACATTATGTCTTTTTTAAGTGTCTATTGTCTAGGTGTTTGTCTTTGAAAAAAAATCGTAAATTGAACGTCATGCTGAACGGACGTGTCTAATCGTAGCTCCGGGTTTATCACTAAGCTACTTCATTTCACTTGATTGTTCACTGATACAACAATAATTTACTCTGCTTTACATTGTTTCTCTACCTGTGCTATATATTTCTGAATATCTACTCTTGTTTTTTGTACGTTTTTAATCATTTGAGAAGCTAGCCCAGCTATGCCGAAAACAACTAAAGCGAATAAGGACCAATCACCTTACACCAGCACAAAGGAAAATAGCGCAAATTCCAACCTTGATAGGAAGAATGCGGATAATGGCGGCCTAGCTGACGGTGAATTGGCGGACATAATACTCACTCAAATACAAAGTTTTTTCGATGATAATTCGGATATGATGTCTAACATTGCTACTAAGGTTACTACAATGATTAAAACACAACTGGCTGCAGATTTAACTGAGCAAATAGTCAAGGCCACAATTGATAGCCTAAATTCAAAACTTAACGATCAAAGTGATCGTATAAAAACACTAGAAGAAAAAATTCAGAAAATGGAGGATGACATGACGAATCTGAACAATATTCCAGACGGAACTGCTTAATTTTATATGGCGTTCCCGAGCAAACAAACGAAAACACCGATAATAAGGTAATTGACATTATTTCTAATAAACTATCTGTTACTGTACATCCTAAGGACATTGATAGAAGCCATAGGCTCGGTCCAGTACGCAATAAAAACCCAAGAGGTATTATAATCAAATTTAGTAACTATAACAAACGATACGAGGAATATAGAGCCAAGAAGTACCTACAGAACTCAAGATTGTACATTCACGAAAACTTGACAATAAAACGCTCTGGCCTTTTGAAGTAGGTCAAGCGCATGTTCAGTACAAACATTAAGGCAACGTGGACCCAGGATGGTAGGATACATGTTTTATCGAATTTGGACAAAAAAGTCTTGATTTTTAAACAATCAGTGTAGATCAATCATATTTAATATCATTCGTTTATTTGTAGCTTAGTGTATCTCAAATTTTTTAACTTTTTAAGAACTTTTTTTAAAAATCTTTTTGAACTTTTTAGAACTTTTTTACTCCATTTAGTTAGTTGTTGTAGTATATATTTTTATATTTTTTTAACAAACTGTCTTGTTTTTAAATCATTTTTAACGTTTATGATAACGTAATTGACCAGGTCTGCTCTGCCTATGATGCAAACATTAATAATACGTATATTGCACCTAATGAAATCCATACATTAGATACATTTAGTAATGACGCTTTTTCTTTGCTACATTTAAATTCCCGAAGTCTGCCTCTTCATTTTGATGAAATATCAACCCTCTTATCTTACTCTGGACACAAATATCATCCCTATTATCTTACTCTGGACACAAATATCATCCCTATTATCTTACTCTGGACACAAATATCAACCCTCTTATCTTACTCTGGACACAAATATCATCCCTATTATCTTACTCTGGACACAAATATCAACCCTCTTATCTTACTCTGGACACAAATATCAACCCTATTATCTTACTCTGGACACAAATATCATCCCTATTATCTTACTCTGGACACAAATATCATCCCTATTATCTTACTCTGGACACAAATATCAACCCTATTATCTTACTCTGGACACAAATATCATCCCTATTATCTTACTCTGGACACAAATATCAACCCTCTTATCTTACTCTGGACACAAATATCAACCCTATTATCTTACTCTGGACACAAATATCATCCCTATTATCTTACTCTGGACACAAATATCAACCCTATTATCTTACTCTGGACACAAATATCAACCCTATTATCTTACTCTGGACACAAATATCATCCCTATTATCTTACTCTGGACACAAATATCAACCCTATTATCTTACTCTGGACACAAATATCATCCCTCTTATCTTACTCTGGACACAAATATCAACCCTATTATCTTACTCTGGACACAAATATCATCCCTATTATCTTACTCTGGACACAAATATCAACCCTCTTATCTTACTCTGGACACAAATATCAACCCTCTTATCTTACTCTGGACACAAATATCAACCCTCTTATCTTACTCTGGACACAAATATCAACCCTCTTATCTTACTCTGGACACAAATATCAACCCTCTTATCTTACTCTGGACACAAATATCAACCCTATTATCTTACTCTGGACACAAATATCAACCCTCTTATCTTACTCTGGACAACACAAATATCAACCCTCTTATCTTACTCTGGACACAAATATCAACCCTCTTATCTTACTCTGGACACAAATATCAACCCTATTATCTTACTCTGGACACAAATATCAACCCTCTTATCTTACTCTGGACACAAATATCAACCCTATTATCTTACTCTGGACACAAATATCAACCCTATTATCTTACTCTGGACACAAATATCAACCCTCTTATCTTACTCTGGACACAAATATCAACCCTATTATCTTACTCTGGACACAAATATCAACCCTATTATCTTACTCTGGACACAAATATCAACCCTATTATCTTACTCTGGACACAAATATCAACCCTATTATCTTACTCTGGACACAAATATCAACCCTATTATCTTACTCTGGACACAAATATCATCCCTATTATCTTACTCTGGACACAAATATCATCCCTCTTATCTTACTCTGGACACAAATATCAACCCTCTTATCTTACTCTGGACACAAATATCAACCCTCTTATCTTACTCTGGACACAAATATCAACCCTCTTATCTTACTCTGGACACAAATATCAACCCTCTTATCTTACTCTGGACACAAATATCAACCCTCTTATCTTACTCTGGACACAAATATCAACCCTCTTATCTTACTCTGGACACAAATATCAACCCTCTTATCTTACTCTGGACACAAATATCAACCCTCTTATCTTACTCTGGACACAAATATCAACCCTCTTATCTTACTCTGGACACAAATATCAACCCTCTTATCTTACTCTGGACACAAATATCAACCCTATTATCTTACTCTGGACACAAATATCAACCCTCTTATCTTACTCTGGACACAAATATCAACCCTCTTATCTTACTCTGGACACAAATATCAACCCTATTATCTTACTCTGGACACAAATATCAACCCTCTTATCTTACTCTGGACACAAATATCAACCCTATTATCTTACTCTGGACACAAATATCAACCCTCTTATCTTACTCTGGACACAAATATCAACCCTCTTATCTTACTCTGGACACAAATATCAACCCTCTTATCTTACTCTGGACACAAATATCAACCCTATTATCTTACTCTGGACACAAATATCAACCCTCTTATCTTACTCTGGACACAAATATCAACCCTATTATCTTACTCTGGACACAAATATCAACCCTATTATCTTACTCTGGACACAAATATCAACCCTCTTATCTTACTCTGGACACAAATATCAACCCTATTATCTTACTCTGGACACAAATATCAACCCTCTTATCTTACTCTGGACACAAATATCAACCCTATTATCTTACTCTGGACACAAATATCAACCCTATTATCTTACTCTGGACACAAATATCAACCCTATTATCTTACTCTGGACACAAATATCAACCCTATTATCTTACTCTGGACACAAATATCAACCCTATTATCTTACTCTGGACACAAATATCATCCCTATTATCTTACTCTGGACACAAATATCATCCCTCTTATCTTACTCTGGACACAAATATCAACCCTCTTATCTTACTCTGGACACAAATATCAACCCTCTTATCTTACTCTGGACACAAATATCAACCCTCTTATCTTACTCTGGACACAAATATCAACCCTCTTATCTTACTCTGGACACAAATATCAACCCTCTTATCTTACTCTGGACACAAATATCAACCCTATTATCTTACTCTGGACACAAATATCAACCCTATTATCTTACTCTGGACACAAATATCAACCCTTTTATCTTACTCTGGACACAAATATCAACCCTCTTATCTTACTCTGGACACAAATATCAACCCTATTATCTTACTCTGGACACAAATATCAACCCTATTATCTTACTCTGGACACAAATATCAACCCTATTATCTTACTCTGGACACAAATTTAGTATTCTAGGATTCACAGAAACATGGATTAAGGATAAAACCTATATTGATCATCTTAAACTTGATGGTTATAATATGATAAACAAAAACAGAGAAGGTAGAGAGGGAGGTGGAGTCAATCTATATGTTAAAGAAAGTTTAAATTTCAAATCACGACCTGACTTGACTATAGATGATAATATATCCGACTCGCTCTTCATTGAAATTTCCCAAAAAACTAAAAATATTATTGTTGGTATTATTTACCGCCCTCCTAGCTCTCCGATTTCCGATTTCCGATTTTACTGATAATCTTGAAAAGGTCCTCCATGCAGTTAAGGAAAATAAACACTGCTTTATTCTAGGCGATTTCAATATTGATATTAGTAAAAATAAAGCTAATACCAAAACATGTATTGATACCATTGAATCTTCCTCTTACTTTCCATTAATAAACAATCCAACTGTAACTGAAACAACTGCAACACTTATAGATAATATTTTAACTAATTATAGAAATCTGAATCCTGAACCATTACAATCTGGTATTATTACATCTGAAATAACTGACCATTATACCATTTATATTATTTTGAATTATCTCAATATGCCCTTACATAACACGGCATCATCTACAAAAATTAAAATCATTAATCAAACTACAATTAATGATCTTATTACTAAAATTGTGCAAATTAATTGGAATCCACTTTACAATTCAAATGACACTAATATATAGTTATATGTTTATTAAAGAAATACAAGATGCGATTGAACAAACTAAAATTCCATCTAAAACACCTAAACCAAGAAAAAAATCATATAAAAAAACCATGGATTACTAGAGGTATTCTTAAGTCAATCAATAAAAAAAATGTATTATATAAAAAACATTTAAAAATGTATTGTCCCTTGAAACACAAAAAATAAAAAAAAAAATATTCTAATTTTAAATTGGTCATATCAAAGTAATATTAAAGATATTCACTTTAAGTCGAAAATTCGAGCCAAAAACAACAGTTTACGTAATTAACAGGTAAATTAATTAGATTACATTTCGTCTGAGAAATCGTCGCAAGCGAAAGTAAACAAAGATTTCAAACCATGAGTATGCATTATGCATGATGCTAATTAGGATTGTTTACAACTTATCACGGTTGAGAAGGTGTTTTCACACAGATCGCGAGGAAGTTTTATGATTATCCATACAGAGTAGCCAAACAAGTGCATTGCATTATGGGATATGTTTTGATTGAAAACTTTGACTGGAAGTCAAAGTTATTTTTTGAACAAAAAAACATCTGTATTTTGCTTAAATTATTTTTTTTTGGACTAATTTTTTGTGAAAGTTAATAACTATTATGATACTTCAAAATTTTTTTTTGGAATTAGTCAAAGGGACAATACATCTTTAAAATCCCCAACACAATTAAATATATCAAAATTTAAGAAATATAGAAATATGCTTACTAATCTAATCAGAATTAGTAAACGTAATTATTATTCTCGTATTTTATTTAATGCTTCTAATGACGCAAAGCAGACTTGGTCAATTATTAATGTCAATGTGCTCGGCAGAAAGAAACATGTTACTGTCTTACCCGACTCTGAAGGTCATAACAAAGTAGATATTGTCAATAATATTAATAAACACTTCAATGAAGTAGGAGAAAATCTTGCCAAAAACATTGTCTTGCCTGTAAATAAAAACTACAAGCAATACCTTAATGGCAATTTTCCAAATTCAATTTATTTTAAGCCCACTGATAATTTAGAAATTATTTCTATTGTTAATAAAATGAAACCATCTAACTCTGAAGGCATTGATGAAATTAGCAGTAAATTACTTAAATATATTATTCCATATGTAGCGTCACCTTATCATACATCTTTAATTTATCACTTGAAAGTGGTGTTGTACCTGAGCTAAGCAAAATAGCAAGGATATTTCCTCTATTTAAGTCTGGTGATAAAAACATGTTTAATAATTATCGTCCAATATCCATTTTACCTGCTCTATCAAAAATCTTAGAGCGTATTGTTTATAACCGTTTGTATTCCTTTTTAGATAAATTTGCTATCATCCACAAAGAACAATATGGGTTTCTTAAAAACAGTTCAACCTTTATGGCTATACTTAATCTTATTGAAAAAGTACAAGCTGCCTTAGATAGAGGAGATACTGCTATTGGAATATTTATTGACCTGAGTAAGGCCTTCAATACGATTGACCATTCGATTTTATTATGGAAACTTGAATACTATGGTATTAGGGGGTCTGCACTATCTTGGTTTAAAAACTATATATGGAAGAAGGCAATATACAGTCATTAATGGAATTTCTTCTGAACACACAACTAATAATTATGGAATACCCCAAGGAAGTATTCTTGGGCCATTATTATTTATCATATATATAAATGATATTTTTATTTCTTCAAATATTTTAAACATGACTTTATTCGCTGACGATACAAATCTGTTCTTATCAAACCCCAATTTGAATACACTTATTGATATTGTTAATTCTGAACTTATTAAAATTGATAAATGGCTTAGGTGTAATAAACTTTCTCTTAACTGTGATAAGACTAGATATATAATTTTTAGAACTAAAAGAAGTAAAATTAATGTTAATAATATATCCATTAAAATTGCTGATAAATCTATATCCCAAACAAATTACTATAAGTTTTTAGGAGTCTTCGTTGACGAATTTGTTAATTTTAAAACTCATATTGATCTCACCACTTCAAAAATATCTAAATATGTTAGTTTACTTTTCAAAATTCGTCACTACCTTCCTTTAAGTGCACTCCTTTCAATCTATAAGTCACTTATGCAACCTCTTATCAGCTTTTGTAACATTATTTGGTTTAATTCATATGCTTCTTATACTGATAAACTTGTTAAACTCCAGAAAAAAGCGATACGAGCTATAACTTAATTGGTCTGATTATCGTGCACCAACAAGTCCTCTCTTCCACATACATAATGTATTAAAAATTGACGATATTCATAATTACCAAATTGGCATTTTTATGTTCCGAATATTGAATAATCCTGATTTACGATTTTTAAACCTTAAAAATTTTACTGATGGTAATGGTCATAAGTACAATACTAGAGGAAAATGTAAACTTCGACCTCCTCTTCGAAGACTAGTTTCTACAAGTCATAGTATTGCTGTTTCGGGTCCTCATGTCTGGAACAACTTAGATATGACTTAAAAATGCAAAAGCCATCAATGTTTTTAAAAAATTGTATAAGTTGAATCTAATTAATAAGTACAAATCTTAATTTCTGCCGATGTCATTGTTATTTTATTTTTATATGTTAATATATTGTATATATCTTTTTATAGTTTTAGCTGTTAGTTTTTTTAGGTCTTCAACCTTGTACAAGCTTTTAGCTTTTGTTGTTGATCCTTTTCATCTTTTATGCATTTTATCTTTGACATGTTTTATGATTTTTATGTTTTTTTGATGAATAAAATGAATGAAATGAAATGAAAAATGATGTAGCGCATTCCTAGGTGCTAACAACACCCCAACGTTTATCTGTATATCTTCTAAGATTTGATTGACTTCAATAAACACAATAGTCTTTTATTATTCAGAAAAACCACGCACGATTTTCTTTTCTACAGTACGCTCTTCTCCCTTATTACTTATGAGTATTTCTTTACAATTTTGAAAAGTAATGATACAAAAATCTTAATATTTAATTTTCTCCTCCTGGGGACTACCGTATATTTCGGTGTATAAGTCGCACTTTTGACACAAAAACTTGACCTCTAAATTAAGGGTGCGTCTTATACACCGAACATAAATGCCTCACCACACAGATTGTACATATCGACACCTCGTTGGCTAGGCCTGGGCTTTTTAAGATAAGGCCTAGTACTAAGAGTAGGCCTAGCTACAGTGTACTAACGTAACGGCAACCTGCTTCTGCCTAGTTTGTAAGGCATTTTAGCGTGATGTTATACTAAATATGATGAAAAGATTTGTTCATTATGGAGCTGTTTTAGGCGCTCCGATAAAATTTCATTTGTAAACGTTTACGATTGGAATAACAGTAGTTATACGGCCGACCGCCGTACTCCCAGCTCGAGCGAGCCCTTCTTGGCGGCCACATGGTGTACAGTATTCGACTAGTATATTCTCCAGTTGATTATAGCATGGACCTAGCGTACACACTTCTCTGATACATAGATACCAATCGAATCTAAATCGAAGAGATTATACTTATCTCTTCCTATATTATTATATTAGGTAAAGCTATGGTTGGGCATATGCCGGACAGCTTGGGGAAAATATTTATCTCCGCTGGTGAGAGATGGTACGATCTCAAAGATGACTGGGAAAATCACAGAAGGAGCAAGGGGAGCACTAGAAGGATTTTGGTACCAAGGAGGGGGTGTAGAGATCCCATGTCAATATTTTGTGTTTGGGAAGAAGGAAGACAAAGGAGTAGTTAGAGAAAAACTAAAAAATTAATTGTTCTTATAATATAATCTAATAATACATTATCTTTTTGTTATAATAAATTGAATGTGATAAAAGTAGGTAATGAAAGCGTACAGAGGGGTAAACTATTTATCTGTTGTGATCATTATGCAAACTTGTGTATTATTGTCATTTATTATTTGCGTTTAGTTAAAACTTTTGATCTTTGGGTTTTTCAAATATCAACTACTATAATGAAATCGTTTTTGGCAGGTTTTACCCAACAATAAATAAAAGTAATGTAAACTGATTGTTTGTTCACTGTTCAGGTTTAAACATGGTCTTGTTCCGTTACCAGGTAATTTTTGGCTGCGGAAACACAAAATCTCTCTAATACCAATTTCAATAATTTCATAGTAACATCTTTGCGCTACCGCATCACAACCTCTGATTTCATTGACAAAATTCTATTGTTCTAAAGGTAAAGGTCACCAACCGTTTCGAAAAGATCGAAACAAAACTTAAATTCGGTTGATGTCAAGCTCGACCAATTTTTATCATGCAGAGCATGTATAAAGGGTGTTTACAAGGTAAGATGCACAATTTATGCAGTACCATTACTATTTTTCATGCACAATATTTTCATAAGATACTGTACCAACATGATTTAACCTTATTATATTGCAGGAAATGAGAGTAGAAATGGCGGCAAAACAATCTGGACCAAACTTAGTCATCATAATCATCCTTATCGCCATTATATTATATATTATTATTATACAGTACAATTTTGTTAAATTGAATCATTTCTTTTCCATTTTTTACAGCACAAGTTGATGGCGAGGACGGTAAGACATTTAGTCAATTTGTATTACTGTACTGTACACATGTAGATAAATCTAAACAAATCTGTTTTGTCATGGCTGTATTTTGTTGTACTTGTATAGAAATGACATTTTTAGGACACGCCAAGCATGGTGTCTATGTTCCTAAAAAAAAATTACAACAATGCGAGATGTTTGCAAGTAATGTGGACAAGCTAGCGCTATCTATTTTAGAGCTGATCATTAACAAAAAAGACTGCGCCAACCACCTGACGATCTACAGCCATGGAAAGGAGATACCTGAATTGGGCGAAAATAAGAGGAGAGCGTTTAGAAGTGAGTATGCCTTACCTTTTTGTGTGTAGATTTTCAATAATAACATTGTCATCTTCTTCACATTTTTTAAAAGTACATAATTATAATATAAAACAAATAACTGGGTAATCCCAGGACAGCCAACAAGTCGCATTCTTTCTGTTAAGAACTTAATTCTTTTAAGAAAGATAAACTCCCAATATGCTTGAAAATTAGGATATTTTATCTAGGAATATGTTATATCAGAGCGATGTTTTGGCTGTTTCGATACTCTGTGTTATGGAGGCGACTATTGATCTGGATCTTCTGAATACAAAATAACATGTGGTGGTATACAGAAATGCGTGTGCATTTATCAGCTGGGAAACAAATAGCTTTGATACCTCAACAATGAACACTTTTAATTAAAAATGTGAATTGGATTAAAATAACACAAACCCATGAAATATAATATCGAACGTATAAAATGACGCTTCATAAAACAACATTATTCAAAAACGTATCAGTATTAAAAACAAGGCCAACAGCCATTAAGTCGCGTGCTACAATGCATAGTGATACTGGACCGACAGACAGACCGACAGACCCGACAGACAGACCGGCCGACCGACATAGTGAACTATACTGACCGAAATTACTGAACATGTTTAAAAATGTTGAAATGTTTAAAAACATTTATATTTTTTTAATTTACACGTGCGTAGCCTGTCACTTTTGACGTGCTCGTATAACGTAATTTCGAATTGAAAAGTAAGTCAAGAAAACAGAAATCGGGCAAAAAGAGTGAACAACAACATTTAACGCGCAGTGCGCGCGCAAAAATATGCGCACTCATGGCAATTTTGTAAACGCTTAAAATTGCCTGAAACATACTTTTATTTCATCGAAAATAAATTTTGAAAATTTTAAGCGCGCATACGCATGCGCTACGCACGTAATTGTATTGCCATATGATGATTTATGCCCTGAAATTTATGAGTACCAAATTTTATTTAATTGTGATTCATGGTTGTAAAGATATGATTACAAACGTGATTTCGTTAAATCGTGCGTAGACCGCGTAATTTTTTATTGCGCACCGTGAAAACATAACCACATTGATTCCTGGCCATAAGGAATATACTGTGAAAAATTGACCTAGCTAGATTAAACTGATATCAAGATAAGGTCAGAAAGCGATAAAACGCATAGTGATACCGGACCGACAGACCGACAGACATAGTGAACTATAGAGTCGCTTCCACGCGACTAAAAACATGATTAGGGACCTAAAGGGCTTAAAGAAACTCTTTCAGCAATATCTAAAAACTGAAATGGTGTTATTGTTAAAAGATACTAATTACTATTACTATTATGTTTGTATTATTATAAACGTAAATAAGGTAAATGAAATGAAAAATACTTATTTTGCAATAAATAACATTTCGAAATAGATAAAGTGGTTCATCACAAAAGAGAAAGAAAACTTAAGTTTAAAACAATTACTATGCATAAAGACGAGGAGCACAGAACAACGGTGTGGGATACGATTGTTAAACGACTTAATGATAAAATCAGGGCCATACGCAAAAGTACAAAATAAAATTATAAATGTGTCGCAATTACTCATTCTCTATTGAAATGAAATAAAAATGAAGTTGATTTAATTTCGCTTTCTTATCTTATCTCATTATAACCAACATTTTCGTTATTAGATTTTCGGATAATGTATCGATTTCAAGGTCATCAATACACCCATCAACGAAATCATTTAGGGTCTACGGGACGCACTGTTCGAACAAGATTTAAGATCAGGATTTTATCTGCGATAAAAAATAGTAAACTCGATCGGGATTATGTCTTATACCGATAACAAATCCTGCTAAAATGATTGGGTTATCGTACACGACCGTATTTCATTCAGAGAAAAACAGAAAATCCCGTCCAATAATCCCAAGCGAAATCGTAATTGGGATTTGAAAACATTTCTGGAAATCTTGACTATAAATCCCGATCAGGATTTATAGTCGAGAAATCCCGATCAGGATTTATAGTCAAGATTTCAGGAATCCCAAAAGCGCAACCCCGATAAAAAACCTGATTTCCAGATCAAAAATCCCGATTTCCAGATCAATCAGTAATAAATACAATTTTTTATAACATCATGGTGAAACGAAGATGTTAAAACAAAAGAAATTAACATCGATTAAAAACAGACAGAGATTATACACATTAAGCCTAACAATTAGTACAAATTATTGATGAGTTACTACTAATGATTATTTAACAATCCGGCTTAATTTTTTAACATTAAAAAAACAATAAAACCCAGTAGTTTTCTATGATGGCTAATCATGGCCTTTTTTTAATGATATAATACATTATGACTAATTTTGCGCACCATATATTTGTGAGGTGAGACCGGACCATAATTAGCAGCAAAAACAGCCCTACTGCCCAGACTGATTTTATCAGCAAAAACTGGGCCACCTCCCTGAATTAAAAAACGTCAAAGTTAGGCCTACAACTATGATCAGTAACAGTTTGAACCAATCAACTAAATGTTTTTGCGCATAATATAGATCGGAAACTATCAGGGATGTCACCACGCTGGTCGGCGCTGGTCGGCCCCGTCCAGCACTCAAAATTTCCGACCAGGATTTACAGGCTGCCGACCACCATTTATTAATCATTACGATATTTATATTAGGCCTAGGCCTTACTAAAATTCGTACTGAAACATTTTACCTAGCACATTGTAAATTACAGACAAGCTAGCCTCATATAGATAAGACAAAAGACTACAGCAAATGTTTCCGTGGTTACGTACGTTACTTTATTTGTAACACAATACCAGGCCTACCCTGCCCTGGTATTCATTGTTACAGCTTGTGAGTCATGGCGAACAACGTGCTACACACAGCACAGTGCAAGTTTAAAGTTCACATAGCGACCATTCAAGCGTTATATTTTGCACAGATTAAAAATACAACAAGTTACACAGATTAAAAATACAACAAGTTACAAGTACGCAGTACTTATGTTATGCCACCAAATTATTATGTTATGCCATGTTTCTTATTTTGTGAATATTATATATGTTAAAAGTGCCAGTAAAATGAGATCGATTTACTGTAGAATGAAGTAAAAATAAAGCAGACAAACGAAAATATAAACTGTTTTTTATTTATTATTATTATTTTACTCTAAAAACACTGAATACATTAACACTAAAGAAAGACAAACAAATACGTACGGCACAAAGACAACAACAACCACGCGCGCAGCGGCAGGGGACTTCCCCTGCTAACTGCTATAAAACTTACTGGACTGGACGTCCCTGGATAACTTCAGGTTGCTGAACTTCAGTTAACCCATAAACGCGCGTCTGTTCTTGCCGGCCATGCACTACATGCTTGCCGCACAGTTGTGAAACAACAAATCCGGAATTCGCGAATACGCTAAAAAACTCTCGCGCAAAAGAACACAAACATATTATATCGAGTATTTGATTAGGGGTTAGGCCTAAATAAGGAAGCGCCTGTTTTTGTGGAATTCAGATTTTGGGGCATCTATCTAAGCCTTAGCTAGGCCTAGTGGTCGTAGTGTCCACAAGGCTAGCCCTAGGCCTGACGCGATCTATTGCTATTCATTTCGTAAGCGTTTTTTTGTTTTCGCGAATAATAACGGTGACTCCTCGGTGGTACAAGGTTAGGCCTGGACCTGACGCAATTTGTTGTTCTGAAGTTTTTTTTTTTATTTTGGGGGTGGGGGTGGTTGGGCGGAACTGCAGTAGTCTGAGAAAAAGACGCAGAAAACCAATTAAATCACTTGGTCATATTCGGTGACATGTATTGTGCAAAAAGAGTTTGAACCAATCAACATGCATTACCTTTGCGCATAATATCATCCGCAACTACAAAAATGCGGCATATCTGTACACAAAAAGTGCGTATTTCATCAAAGCACTTTTCTTGAGTTTTTTGGGAATGGAACTGAGGTGTGTTTGAGAAAAAAAGGCAGAATTTTTTGGAAACTAACCAATTAAATCACTTGATGATAATCGGTGACAAGTATCGTAAAAAAATTAGAAACATAATGATAAATGCGTTAAAATCATTCAACATGACTCAAGCACTACCTCAGCATCTGTCAGGGCGAGTTGAATTTGAATCAATAACGTTAGTACAAATAGGACTCGGGTTTATACAAAACAGAGAAGGTCTTATTGATTGGTGCCGGAGATATGGGATTTTTGCCAGTACAATGCAATGTTCCGATTGCAATATTGAGTGCAGAGAGAGTGTTTACGCAAGATCCATAGACGGGGTAACATGGCGATGCCCTAATCAAAGATGTTGCAAAACAATCAATATAAGAAAAGGCAGTTTTTTCGAAAAAAGTCATTTGGAACTGTGGCAAATTATTGGATTAACATGTGTGGGCGGCAAATTGCGGATGGAGCAGAGGACTGTCGTACGAAATGGTGCGTAGAGAACTTAAAGAAGACAGTGGTTGACTGGAACCAATTCTGCAGAGATGTCGCTGTGACATATTTTGACATCAACAATCCACAGCAGCTAGGTGGTCCAGGAGTTATCGTTGAGATTGATAAACCGCTTTTCGCTAAACGAAAAAAACATGCAGGGCGTCATGCAGGGCGTGTCATTCCACAACAATGGATTTTTGGTGCCTACCAACCTGATATTAAGCAGAGGTTACTGATACCAGTTAAGCGACGAGACGCCGCGACGTTGATGGCAATCATTCACGACTGGATTAGACCAGGATCACTTATGGTCAGATATGTGGGCAGCGTATATTACCAGATATAAAACCAAGGCTTCGGCCACGGTACGGTGAACCACACGTTGAACTTTGTGGACCCACAACTAACCATGTTGAAGCGATGTGGCAACGTGCGAAAAGCAAAATGAAAGCCTTGCATGGACCAACAAATAGAGAAATAGTTGTGTATCTCAGTGAATTCATGTGGCTACAATGATTCGGTGACTTTCATTTGTGGACTCAAATTGCTACTGAACTGTATCCATTGTAAGATAGAAAGTGAGCCTCACTGTATTTATTGTTAAAGCATGGTACGAATCTACTTTATATGCATTGTTTCTTAACAATTATAACATATAATTTTAATAATTACACTGTAGTGTATGATACTGATAGCTTTTGTATTTTGTTGCCCATTAGCTTATTCTAAATCACTGCCATGTAAACGTTTGGGAATGTTTACTGAAAAATTATGTGTTGATTGATTGATTTTATTTAGTAATTTATGACAATTTAAAAAGTGTTTTGATTATCAATTTAATGATATATATGGTATTTGGTTTTATTTTTCAACATTAATTCACGCGTCTATTGTAGCAATTTGTACACTTAATATATGACGGGTTATTGAAAATCGTTTTTTAACATTATTTTATAAATTGATATTATACTGAAGTTTGCCATTATTTGTTTTTATGGCAATAAAATTAAAATTAATGAAATATCGGCACATTTCGTATCATATTACTTGTTTGTTCGATTGTACTATAATATTAATATTAATATGTATTGAAGTATATAGTAAGTCTTACAAAAACACTGGAGTATCATTGAATTTGAAGTGTTTATTGTGTTTTTATTGATTATGTTTGAAGATGGCGTGTATGCTGTTCATACAGTATGTATGTGTATGTTTTATTGATTGTCAGTTTATAAGGTACGCTGTTCGTATGTTATTTAGACAGAGAATGAGTTTGAATGAATGTTTTGTTTCGTATGTAGTTCATATGTTGCAGATAGAAGTGCTAATGTACGCTTTTCGTATATTATAATTATATGGTTGGAGTCTTATTTTTATTGTTGCAGAGAATAAGTTTGAATTAATGTTTTGTTTCGTATGCAGATCATGTTGCAGATAGAAGTGCTGATGTCACGGAGTGGTTGGAGTTTTATTTTTATTGTTGCAGAGGGGCAATTCCATAATATAATAACAATTTTGTCAAAATTAAAAACACGTCAAATATGTTTATTATTGATATAATTTCATAGGTTATATAATGTAGTATTATAAAAAAAATATTATTTTTATGAAATACTTGTGATTTCTCATATAATTTTGTTTAAAAACGAGTATAAATTATTGAATATTTGACAATAAATATCGATTTAAGGATTAGGAACTATATTTTTTTTACTTTAAAATAACATCATTCAATTTCTTTTTACAATATATAATAACAAAGGATAAATATTGCTATTGATAAAAAAAAAATTTTTTTTATTGATCATATATATTTTATAATTAAATTTTGTTTGGGGTAATATATCTTGTACGTCCGACACAAAAATATTACATTTTTTCCCGTCTACTTTTAACCAAATACAAAGGTTTTGCCAAAGTTATGTTTTAAAGGTAAATAAGTATATTGAGTACATTTATACTAGTTTGTGTTTTCTAATTACACTATTTAAGAAAACTTGTGTCAGACGTACATTTTAGATGTACGTCCGACACTGTACGTCCGACACAACAGTACACACTACTGCACACTACACACTATTTGTTCATTTAACAATGCATGATATTACATAGCCTATGTAAATACGCGAACGTGATTGGTTGAAACTGCATCACATGACTACCGCTGCGAGGATCGTAAATCGTATATATCCTCGAGAACGATGATATTGACTGTGTAATTTTCGCGTAATTATCGTGTCCCCTGTCATTAAACATATAGATTCTCGAGTACGATGATATTGACTGTGTAATTTTCGTGTGCAACACTCGAGTTTGCCGATAAATAAACAAAAGTCATCTACTCGATCTTGAACTCGGGTGGAATTGTCACTCCATCGCAAGACAACGTCTCATCCGCTTGGCCACGGAATTTGCTTGAAGAAATATTAATCTTCTAAACTATTTAAGCTATGCATACATAGCGCCCTCATTTGTTATAAGTCCACCCTAAATGTGATGAAACACCGTTTGTGATTGGTCAATACTCACGGTAGTAACCTAGTAACTAGTACGCGCTGAACATCCGGTGATTCGGCTCCTCGAAGATCGAGAGAAGACGAATTGTTTATTCGGCCTACCTGATTATAATATTATTATTAATAGGCTTATTGATGGAAATTCTTCTGTTAATTTAAACGACCTAGGCCTAAGTGAATATTTTATTGCCAAGGAATCATTAATTAGTAATTATCTGTATATTATTCTTCGCAAGGTAAGGTGTCTAGGCAGGCTTGTTTTAAATACAATACAACTACTATAGGAGGCCTAGCCTAGCTTCACCCAACCCAGCAGACTTGTTCTTGGCTATATAATATAACAGATATTGCCTTTTATATCGGTTAAATATAAGATTTGACATCCCCTCGGGAATGATATTAAGTTCTCGGGGAATATATATTTCCCTCAGCTGGCGCTTCGGGAAATATATATTCCCTCGAACTTAATATCATTCCCTCGGGGATGTCAAATCTTATATTTAACCTCTAAGCAGTCAATATCTGTATAATATAGCCCCAAAAGCACATGATATGTGCATGTTAAAAACTTTTGACCAATCAAATGCAAGTAAATATTGCTGATCACATTTTGACCAATCACTGTGAGAAAAACAAGTTTTTCCCACTGAAGTTGACTAGTAGACACATTTGTTAAAATATTCAGTACAGAAGTACAGAAATTAATTGAAGCAGATAATATTACTGTAGCCTAATTCAGGTAAGATTTCTATGATAGACTTTATTATATTAAAAACAATAAAATAACCTAAATATTTATTTAGTATTTTAGGAGATTATAACATTAAATAAAACAAAATAATATCAATAAGTTTATAAACATTCATACGAAATCAGGATAAAATGGTCATGAATTAGATTATTTATTTAAAGGCTTATATGAAATAGTTAATTTACTTTTTAAAATTAATTGAATTTCATTTAATTTAAACCAGTATTTAATTTTTATTTATAGGACACAAGCATCATGGTGCTTACCAATAAAGAAAGGCAAGCACGGAAGCATGCTCGGCAAAAACAAGACCCAGATAAATATAGACAGATCCTTGAAAAGGACAGAGTGCGAAAAGCTAAGAGCAGAGCTGCTGCAAAGGCAAGAATGAGTCAACACAATTGGAAAGCTTATCGAGCTGCAGAGAATGCACGCATATCTGCTTACAGGAAAGGAAAGAAGGAGCAAGGAGGGCCTGCTCAACCAGAGGGAGAAAATAATATAAAACCATACAAGTCTGCTCAATCAATGGGACGAGCTGTGCAAAAAGTTCGTACCTCGTTACCTTTCTCACCTAACAAGAAAAGGGCGGTTGCTGCAGTGGTTGCTACAGAGGTTGGTTTAACTAGGTATCCCAATGAAAGCGCACAGAGGGGTATCACTTTTGAAATATTAACAAAATTCGAAAAAGTAGTATGACTTTGATGGTAAATAAATCGTATTCACTCTTAATTAATACTTAAAAAATTTACATTGTTTAAAAGTACTTGTTTTAATCTATGTATAAGTGTGTTTACAATTAAAATTAATGAAGTAGTTGCCGAGAAAATGCGATTTTAAAACGGTTCTAAAATCCCGTCGAGCGGATTTTCGCGCGTCGAAAACCTCATCGGAAAATCCCCATCAGTTTTCAAAACAGGATCGCACGATTACCATCAAAGCTAGCGGATTAATTTTTGTTGTATTTTATCAAGCTTTGAATGGGCTTCAATTTGATGGGTAAATCGGCTTGTATGGACAGGTTTATCATCATGAAATGTTGATTTTTGTGACGAAACGTGTGTTTTCAATCACTATTTGTATAAAAATCTTGTGGATTTTGGTATTAAATTAGAGCTAAACCTATGTTCAATTTAATAAAACATGGTTTTAAAATGTATTTTGTATGGTAATTAAGCGATCTATATTTTTAAAACGGCGTATGAAGTGAGAATTCCGTTGGAAATTGAAAGATTCAACCATTGTAGTCCGGGGGAAAGAATAACCAATAATAATCCATGATATAACAAAGGCACGTGTTTTTCGCGACGATAAACATATCACCCCTGTCCGTGAATGGTATATTCCGAATTTGTGCCGTTCAAAAAAATTTCTGTCGTGTTGATCGAAAGTTTAGTAGAGACAAGTAAAATGGCTGAATTTGCGAAGATTCGAAACGAGATTGGTAAATATGTATATAATTACTTAAAATAATACAATTATTAGTTACGGATTGTGTTTTATTATAGATCAACGAAACGATAGTATAAAAATAACAATTATAATCCAAGGCCTCTAGACATTGAATTCGCCCAGTTGCATTGTGCCACTGTCGCCTTTGTTAATCGCTTGGATGATGTACATGGACGCCGTCGCTTTGATGGTTTTGGGCCTAGGTTACGTTGTGTAGATAATTAAGTTACAATTTAATTTTAGGCTAGCAGCATGGCCTAGAACTATACATTATATGCTGGCTTATCTAGGCCCTACCCCTTTACTAAAAGCATAGCTAGGCATATGTATTTTCAATATTGTATTGCTACTGTATTTAGGCCTAACTAGATAGTAGTACTACTAATTAATTAATATCTTACTTAGGCATATACATTCAATTATAAGTAAGCAGTATGTCTATCCTCTCTATAGTAATTTTTATTATTATTATTAATTTCTTACAGATAACAGTGCTTTCAAGAGCCTGAAGAACGAAATGATGAAAGGAAGAGGAAGACCTCTTGTAAAAAGTGAAAATGTGACCAATGAATTTTTGGTACAAGTTTACTTTCTTAAGGAGGATTTGAGATTTTCGTGGACCGCTATTTCAAAAATACTCATGAAATTAGTTCCAATTTTTCCTGCGGAAAAATGGAGACAATTGGTACAAAGTACAATGGTATCCGTTCCAGAGGATGCTGTTAATAGAAAAACGTTTTATTTAAAAGAGGTTGATCTTCTTTATTTGGGTATGTTTAGGTTAGGCTTAGATTATTATAGATGTTAAATTGTTTTAGTTCTACTAATTTTTTTCTGACACGGTAAGTATTTTTTGTCACACAGTAAGTATTTTGTTATTTTAAATATTATTAAACCTATTCAACTTGTTTTCACATAACAACCTCAGACTAAGTGGTAATATCATTTTGAAATAAAGATAATAATAATTTGAACGTGTTTTGTTGGTTTATTGTTTCTGTTTTTTTTTTAATCTTGCATAAAAAATGTTGCCGTTTTCGCAAACAGCACTTTAACAAGAACATTTAAGCTATGCACAGAGTTGTTTCAATATGCTTTTTAATTCAATTTTTAAAAACTATATATTGGACTATAATCAAATAATTGTTATATGAAACAAATACAATATTGCAATTGAAAGCAAAAACTGTGTTCATAGCTTAAAAGTTTCTTATCTGTTTGTAAAAGGTGATAGATGTAGTGCCATTGGCATCAACCGGAAAACCTTTCAAAGTCTACCAGAGATGACATTTCCTCCTCTTACCAGGGGAATTCTTTACGAACTTTCCCTGGTATACGGAGGAAATGAACTATACAGTAGAATCGATATGCTTTGGCCTGGCCAATTTTCCCAGGCAGTTGTTAAAAAGAAAGTGGCCGAAACAAGAAAGACATACAGCCGATTTAATAAAAACAGAAGGTGGAGTGTGGCAGGACGGGAGTATCTTGAAGAAGAAATCGGGGTTGATGAGAAGGTGGTTGATGATAGTGGTAGTAGTAGTACTACTACAGTTAGTAATCCAATGGGGAAAAAAGAAAGGGTGGATGTTCTGAAAGCAAAAATTTATAAAATGACTCAAGAAAAGGAAGAAATGATTAGTAAACTAGAAACAGTAACACAGTTATGTAGAGAAAAGGAAATAAAATGTGAAAAAATCCAGGGAAGAGTTGAGGATTTAATTAGTAAAAAGGAAGAATTGGAAGAGGAAAGAATACATGACAAAAATGATTTGAGTAACTTACATAAAATAGTAGAAGAGAAAAATTATGAGTTAAGTAATATAAAAAACAAAGATCATAGCAAAGAATTGGGATCAAAAGAAAAAAGAATTGAAAAGCTTAAAATGGAGAATATTAAGAAAGAAAAACGGATGATTAAAAACCGAAAGAAGATAAATGGTTATAAGAGGTTGATTAGAAAGCTCAAAATTAAAACTTATAAATTAAAAAAATCAAAAAAAAATTCTAATGATCAGGTTACAAAGATTAAAAGTGAGAATGACAAATTAGTTAATGAAATAACTGTTTTACATGACCAAATAAATGTTAACAGTATCAAAGAAATGAAAGTTGGTAAAAGGTATAAAGATTGTGTAGATGTTAACATAATGAGGTTATGTGGAGAACAAGGTATAGGTACTCAGGTAGCTGGTAATGTGATGGCTGGAGTAGCAGAAGATTTGTTTAATGTTAAATTAAGTTCTGTACCCTGTGCATCTACTGCAAATAATGTTATTGATAGAGCTTTTGTTTTGTCTAATTATCAATTGAAAGAAAGTATTAAGGAATGTGTTAATTGGGATTTGCATGGGGACGGAACATCAAGAGGGGGGAAAAAATTTTGGGGTAAGCAAATCAATTTAGACAATCAACAGATATTATCGGGAGGATTTTCAGCAATAGCTACTGATGATTCAAATACATTATTGGAATGTGTGATGGAGTTTTTAGATGATTTAACATATTTGGAGAATGAGGAAGACAGAGAGAGTTTGAAAAAAGAAATGTTAAGTAAGTTGAGAGCAACGATGAATGATCGAGCAAGTGTGAATAAAAAATTTAATACAATACTGAGTGAATATAGGAATGAGATCTGTGGTGAAAGTGTTGATGCATTAAAATATTTATTTTGTAATGCACATTTTTTGTTAGGGTTATCAAACAAAGCTGATGCTATTTTAAAAATATATGAAAAACAGTTGGTCGAGAAAGTTGGATTGGGGAGGGATTCATTAGGGAAGTTTGCCAGATTTAAATCAGGTGGGGAATCTGCTACGTCGAGACTATTACGAACTGGGTGTGACATATTGGGACCACGAGGAGATGACAAGAATGGAATAAGACAAGAATGGGAGGGGTACTGTTTTCAAAAGGGGATTAAATCTTTAATTACTTCGTTCAGGATGAATAGGTTCAACAATTATTTTGAGGGTGCTGGTACAATCTACTTCCATCGGAATGACATAGTTGATTTTATTACAAATTATAAGGATAAGTTGAATTTAAAAGTTGAGAGTGTGTTGAATGATTGTTTAAGTTCTGAAATTATTTCGTTAATTAGAGCATTAGGTTTAATTTACTTTTCAGTTACCGGCCCATTTTGGTTATTATTGCATAGCACAATTGAATATGTTGATTTGTTTAAATATATACAACCAATGTTACTCAAATTCAAGGAATGGTCAATTGACAGCAGCCCTTTATTAAATGATAGTTTATCAATTTTCAATGATTTTAGAATGGATGAAAAGAATGAAGTTTGGGCAAAACTGAGAGAAAGAAATGACAGTGATGAAATGACAGAGGAAGTTTTAAGAGAGTTGATGAAAGGGTTTGTTGATGTGACAGAGAGGCAGTTGAACGATTTCTTGGAAGGCGGAAGTTTTAGTATTGAGCCGAGTCAAGAATTAAGAGCAAAAATGAAAAGCTGTAAATTGACAAACTTGGTTAGTGAATTTGAGTTTGGTGACTTGGATTTCAGCCTATTCAAACGCAGAAATGCATCTCTATTTTTTCATACCAGTATACAAATGTTGAAAAAAAACAAAACCATCTCCAAATGGCTGAAATCCAAGTCACCGAATGAACAGGCAAAATATTTAGATCTTTGTAGAAAGAATGTTGAAATAACAAAAAGTAGACAAAAATTAAGAGAAAATGAAGTAATGAAAAGGGTTAAAGAAAAGTTAGAATTGGTGAATAGGACAAAAAAAGAAAAAGATAAAAAAAAACATGAAGCAGATGAAGTCCTTAAAAAGAAAGTAATAGAACATGCCATGCTCTACGTCTGATGATGTAGAACGTATTCTTACAGGAAAGGGGAAAACGGAACAGCTAAATATAATTAAAGATGAAATTAGGTATTTGAAAATGCTAGGGGTGAAACATGTAGAAATGAAATTTGTGGGAAAATCTTATAATGAGTTATTTTGGAGAGTTGTGTGGGGCTAAAAAGACTAAATGAAATTGAAAACGAAATTGAAACAGAGATTCCAGCAAAAAAGCCAAAGTTGGAATTTTCATTTACAGTACCGGACAGAATTATTGCAGATTTTGAACGCATTCAACGCATTGTTAAAGTGTTGACAACGCGTTGAAACTGCGTTGTCCGTTGGCGTTGAAAGTGTTGAGTTCGTTGAACTGTTTATTCAACCAACACAATGTGTTGCGTTGAGTTTGCGTTGAAATAACGAACAATCGGATTCGTATGGTATTTACAGATTGCCAGTGTGTATTAGTAGTAGTAGTAATAGTATAAAATACAGTATTACAAATATTTAAGAAAACAAACATAATGTGTATTTTTCCGCGGAAACCTAGCTTAATATATTACACTAGGCTAGGCCTACTACTAACGAGTAGGCCCCGTGTGTATATGAGCCGCGTCTGCCATCGCAGTTAAAAGTAGTGGTCATGTCCTCAATTACTGTGTGCCTATATTAACTGGAGTATTAAATACCAAAGTTAAGGCGGCGGTGAATCTTGGAGGCTAGGTCACATCGTAATTAATTATTTCCAAACTAAAAACTTCGCAGTACTGTACTACATTTTTCTCGATTATTTATAAAAACAACGTAGCCTACACCCGCCGCCATGGAAGGCAACAATACACCACCAACATAACGATCCAGCATGGTCGTCGTCTTTTTCACGCATGCTTTTCGTGACGTGAGGGACGAACTGATCGAAAGGTGAAGAGTTCATTCATTATGAAATAACGCGTAATTAAAAGGGAAAAATCGTTTAGTTTTATTATTATCCATAAATATATCATTATCATGTATTATATTATAAATTAATTATTGTAATGCCTAACGTAACCCATGCAGAGAAAAGCGTTAAATATAATAACCAAGAAATAGGAATGACCAATTTGATGACAATAGGCAATGTTAGGCGTTTTCTTTAAAATCAAAACCTGTGCCATACCATATTATTCACGCCAAGGTGTAACCCACAAATATTTGAATAACCAAACAATTCAGAATAAAGAACCACTTTATTCTGATGCAAGACAATATATTATTACAGGCGAGGTTTAGGCGTTTTCTCTTTAACATACTATTGTTTTGTTTCTTAAAATAATTATATTGGCCTCCTCCTGAAACTGTATGAATGAGATGGGAGTTGCGAGAATATGCGAGCGAACAGCCAAGATTTTAATCAGTTTACAGCGTGATGCTTTTCAAAACGCGCAACGTTTTCAACGCGTTCAACGCTATGGGATTCAATTGTTTAACGTCGTCAATGAACGGTCAACGGGTTCAACACATTCAACACGCTCTATTGTTAACGTATTCAAAACGCTTTTTGTACTTAAAAATGTAATGTTGTTCGATTTATACAGATTTAAATTGGTTCATGGGTGTCGGACACGTCACATTTTTTAGTTCTTTCAAATTACATTACAACAAACAATGGCACAATTATAAAATAAAAACCAAAATAGAGAAACAATATTTTAACTTTATCTCTTGAATCTCGAACAGCTAAAAAATGTAGGCCTAAATAAAATTAATTACTTCGTCGTCATTAACGATCGTTAAATACGTCATAACACACGTGGTGTTTTTCTTGAGGAAACCAGGGTGGCGGCCTCGTGTGTCGATGTCAGTAATTTCCACGTTGTTTGATTTTACGACGTGAGATCGTGTTTTCCCCCGGAAGGCCTACAGTACAGTGTTAACTGTTAGACTTGGCATCGACCTTATTATTCGATGTTTTCCTTCACTAAACACTGGGAAATATCACTGTGTGTTTTATTTGGTAACTGTCCGTTCAATACTTAAAAATATATCTAAGCTTCATATATATTTTATTTATATTAAAATATCTGGTAGTGACTGCCGATAGGTATTTTGCCTGTTGTTGTTACTGATCGTTCAGGCGTGCAATCGGCCAGTCTAGTGCTGCAGCAGCTAGCGTTGAAATAACTAATTGTTTACTTGACATGCTGATAATGACTTTCGTTGAATAAACAACTAAACATTGAAAGCCGTTCAACGCAACGCAAACACAACGCAACGACAACGTGTTGAATGCGTTGGGATTTTTGCAATAATTCTGTCCTGTACTGTAGTACGCACGGTTGCTGTGGCATATGAACAGGACTGGTTCATAGGCTCAGTAATTGAAATAATTTCTTCAGAGGAGGCAACAATACAATTTATGACTAGGGGAAAGGGAGGGATTTTGAAATGGCCTCTTTCTGATGATATAGACAACATTAATTCACGTTTTGTTTTTAAATCAAATCTGGAGGTACTAACAAAAAATGGTAGAACATATTTTGTAAATGATGAATCATTAAAGACAGCTTATAAAGATTATCATTATATTTATTTTAGTTCTAATGAAGTAATTGATGAAGATATATAATTTGAAATAATCATTATTATCAGACAAAAAATATAAATGCATTGAATACACTTGGTATATTATTATTTTTATTATTATTGTTCATGATTCTTCTAATCTTCCAGTGATGATTTCTGCTGGAGGAAAAAAACACTGTTGAGAAAATTAAATGATTATTCATAAGCTACTGAATACAATGTGTTTTCATTCATTGATCTCATTTTAACTGGCAATAGTGGACTACTAGAAAATACAATTAAGTGACCAAACATTGTAAAATTCAAGTTTGACACGGTTTTGTATAAGTTTGAATATTATGTAATTTCCCAGTTTTTCAAGTTTTACTAAATTTTAGAAGACCCTTGCAAAAAATATGGAGTTAAAACCATCATTAAAGTTAGTCCTAGATCTTGTACATACCTTTAACATTTCAGTAAAGCAAAATTTATTTAAATTGGATAAGGGGTTTGGTTAATTATGACCTTTTGAGTACCTACTACTTTTGGCGTTTTTTCGGATTTTTCGGAAAATTGATGAAAACTGCTAAAATACCACCTTTTAGACCCATTATTTTAAAAACTGGGCCATAGAAATGTTCAAAAAAAAATAGGCATGTACAACTCCATGGTATCTATGGGACTAGTAAAAATAAGTTATTGTTTGTCATTATTTAAAAAGTTACAGCCCTCCAAAAATGGCCCAGACTGCGACAAACGAAAAACGTATTTTTTGACCTAAAATTGACCTTTTTTTTCAGACTTTAAAAGACTATAACTTTTTAACGGAACGTCGGATTTCATTCATTTAAACTGCATAATTTACAGTGAAAAAAGTTCTTATGATATAGTTTTAAAAATGTGATGACATATAGGTTTTAATTTTTTCATTGGGATACCTAGTTTAACTAGTATAATTGAGCCAAGGCCATCTAAACAAGGAAGACCTGTTTTAGATACCACTATAAGGGAGAAAGTGATTGAATTCTACCTGAAGGATGACATATCTTGGCAGGCTCCTGGAAGAAAGGATAGAGTAATAATCAGAACAAAAGATAAAAGTGGAAAAAAACTTAAAACCATTTACCAAGCTCGATACATGCTAATGTCTTTAAGAGAGGCACATGACCTATTTTGTATAGGTAATGGAAAGGTAATAGGCATAACTAAATTCTGTGATCTGAGGCCCAGGTATGTAAAGCTATTTGACAGCATACCGCATAATGTGTGCGTGTGCAGCTACCATGAGAATGTGCGCCTAATTTTACTTACCTTGAAACCAGTAACAAACCTACCAGACAGCACATCATTGTTCACAGACATGATTGTATGTAGCATGGAATCAAAGGCTTGCATGATACAGAAATGCCAAGATTGTGTCAACAAAATTGAGCTTTTTGCACCCTCAGAAGAAGCATTGGATTTGTTGGTGAAATATCATCAGTGGCAAAATCTTAGTGGTGAAGGTGTTGATAAAGTTGAGATAATGGCAAGTATTGGGGATATCTTTGCAGAATTGAAGAGGCAGCTCAACCCGTTTCTTATCCATTCCTACATTAAGCAATCCCAGGCTGCTTGTATGGAACGTCTAAAAACAAATGTTGATGGTAAGAATGTTCTTCTCCAAGTTGACTTCTCAGAAAATGCCAGTCTGATCAACCAAAATGAAATCCAATCTGCACATTGGAATCATGGTCAAGCAACACTGTTCACAGCTCATGCATGGATCAACTCTAACACAAGTGAAAGCATTGTAATCATCTCGGATGACCTAGACCACACAAAGATTAGTGTACATGCTGTCATGTCACTGATCCTCACCAAGATCAAGGAAAAATACCCAACAATTGAAAACATGAATGTTTTTTCTGATGGAGCTGGAGCCCACTTCAAACAACGATTTCTTTTTTCTAATCTATTTAATTGGGAAAAATTGTTTAATATTAATTTAAAGTGGAATTTTTTTGCCACTTCCCATGGGAAGGGCGTAGTAGATGGACATGGTGGTACCGTCAAAGGTGTGATAAGAAAATTATATTGTTTTTAATCTCCACAAATCAGAGAGATTCTGAATAATGTTAACTAATGTTTTAAAATTAATTTTGTCTGAGTACGTCCGACACGGAGCCATTTTGCTGTCATTCTTCGTTACCATAGCAACATTAAAAATATGTTTTTGGGAAATAAATGTACTATCTAGTACATATACTTGGGACATCAAAGCAAAACTATATACACACATATTGATGATGGAAATATCATTAAAGTGTCTGAAATGTACGTCCGACATTATGAATTGCCCAGAGAGTAATATTTTTTTTTTTTGGAGAATGTGGATTTGGTGGAGAGAATTTTATTTTAAATTGAGACCAATCAGATGTTACCAAGTAACCTACCAATCAAGTTATCAATCACCACACCTACCAAACAAGTTTACCAATTACCAATTGTCGAGAATTACAGATGTCCACTTGATGTTATTTATATAATTGCTACAATAATCATATAAAACGATTTCTAAATACTAATTTAATGTTACAAAGAATAATTATTCTATAATTTGAAGAAATGGGACACTTCTCAGTGAGAGGGGGAATTAAATAATGTAACCCTCCCATACACAAGACATAACGTCCGATAGAGGGCAGCAGATAGAGATTGAGAAAGAAATAATTATAAGATGGAGCACATGTAGGCCTAGGCCTAGTCATAAATGTTCAGTCAGAATAAATCCATCCAAAACCACTATATTTGAAGTGTTTATATTCATTGTCGGAGTCCGGAACATAACATTAGTATCAACGATATATCATATGTTATATCAGTAGCGCGCCAACAAAACAACCTTTAAAATAATAAATAGGCCTAGCTAGGGCCTACTAGACTAGGGCCCTTAGGCCTAGTAGGCCTAGGCCAATTAAAACATGTTTACGAAGAATTATCCTAATTTGCATATTTTTAGTATGTAGTAGTAATTAATTAAATACAATAAAAAAGAATCTTCATACCTCTGGACGTCTTCAATTCAAATACCGGATCCTAAACTAACTAATGTAACTTGCCATAATGAGCCCGTAGAATAGTCGCGTGTAGAGAAGATCAAGAAGCCAGCAGCAGCAGCAAATCAGGATAATTTCAGTTGTGTACCACCACCACCTCCTTGCGTGTTGTTGAATGAATTTGAGAGTCCGCACCATGCAGGCGTCGTGCATGGCAAGATACTTTTTTGGTAGGGCCAAATCAAGCAACACAATTTCCGAGAAAATTTTCCAACTTTTCAATGTTTTGATAATTATGAGGCCATAATAAGTTAATACTGTTTCCTTGATGCTAGCTAAATGCCACTAACTTGAAAATTAAAAGAGCATGTCAGCAGCTCGCCCAACATTAAGATAAAAACAACGTGCGCCGTATCTCCTCAGCTCCCTTCTCGTCTTCGTCGTGTCAAAGAACTTATAACTTCTTTGAAGAGTTACTAATCTAGGGTTACATTAATGAATATTCATAGAAGCTCTCTACACATTGGGGGCGGATGATCATTGTGCCGACTATGTTTTTGAGTATTAGCTGCAAATCAGCCTATTAAAATTATTGTTATCCAGTTCAATCTATAATGGGCCCACGTACGTAACAAATAATGGGACCCATTAATACTAATAGGCCTAATTGCAAAGTTTTTAGCAATCATTTGATTTTTTTGTTTATTTAGGCCTACATCTAAATTGAAAAATATAAATTGTATTAAGAGTAGGGATAACGATGTAAAATTAAAAGTTAATATTTTGCAAACAAATTATACATTGCCTGTTAGTATTTTGTATCAATATTATAATAAAGAAAGAATTATGAAAATATGACTTGTAGTTTTCGAAATATAGGGTTTAAAACATCGCCGAAAATGATCGTTTTTAGCCACGAACGATGTAAACAAATTGCGCCCCCAGTCGACAATTGTATGAACTAGTCATTTTTCGTAAAAATAATTATATAAAATCACGGTTTTAAGTAATATATTTTGTATATCAACATTGTAAAATTCAATCAAATATGATAGTACTTATTTATTATATAAAAAAGAGTGTTTATTTAACCTCATTCGAAGAATTTCAATGCATTATTTTCCCGTGTAATTGGACAGGCCTGACACCATGTGACTTCACGGCACTTGCGAGAAAATTATTCCGCTGTGTGTTGATTCGCGTCAACCAATCAAAGGGCGAGAATCCAAAATCGTTCAACCGTGAGACATGCGGAGCGGTCGAATGCGAAGGTTTGATTGGCTTGCGATGACATCATACCATAAAATGGCGTTTTTGTAGTTGAGCCTCTCGGAATTTTCCAAAAATTATTTTTAAAATGGACAAAACAGCTATTTTTCATGGTATATGGGCTGTTACTATGAAATATTCGAATTATATAGACCTCATATCGGGATAAAACTGTTTTTTTAGCACTTAAAATTAATATTTTTCTTAGTAACAAGCACATGGTATGTGGAACTATATTATCTTGGTGTAGGAATAAAATATATTTTGAGGTCATAAGAGGCTCAACTACAAAAATAAGGTTGAAAATGGTAGGTCATTGAGCCTTCCGAGGGTTTCGTAGTAAACAAAAGCTATACGCGCTAGGCGATAACGATCTTTTAACCACTATATTAACATTTTTGGTTGAATGAAATGGAAATAAAAAATACTTGATCTTATAGAATAATAGGTAAATGAATATTTACTCAAAAGGATATTTTCATAATTAATTTATTTTCAGAATAATTACCTAATAAAAAGTGTTTACCAAAGTAAAAAAATACCGCGTCAATGACATTGCGCGCATAGTAACGTGCGCGCTGTTTAATCGTGGTAATGAAAATGGAGTCAGCTCTCGGTATCCCTATTAAGAGGGATATAATTATTATGAAGGTATTTTATACCTCCATGTATATTATAAATATAATAACAAGAAATATTTCTTACAAAAACGCCGCTCGACATTTTAAAATTAATCACTAAAAAGTTATAATATGATCTGTAATAGGCCTACTTGTTAGATTTTTGTTCTAGAGTATCCATTGATTTAGCTAACTTTAATCCGTCATGCTGGAGGTGGTGAACTATCACAACATTGAAAATGGGGTTAGCTTTATTTATTTTATTTTATTATACTTAGGCCCCTACTTGGGGTTTTTTTTGTACACTTCTTTAAAACTTTTTTTTCTCTTCGATTCTCGTTTAAACTATTTCTGTACTTCTTTTTTTCAATTGGATTTTTTGCAATTAACAAATAAAAAATACAGGGTTAGCACTGTAGCTCCATTACTATTAAACATAGCTAGTTACAAAAATAGACTATTTAATACTTACTTGGCATTATAGCTTTTAACTCTTTCCGTAGCTTAATAAATAATTGTAGAAGTTTTTAGCCACAGAAACTTTGTAAATACCTACTTGGCATTTATGTAGTTCTTTCATTAAAAACGTTATTTTCTCATCTTTGTTTTTAAACTCGCCCGTCATTCTAAACAAAATAAAAATGTTTTAAGTGTTGAAAAATTATTAATTTTAAAATTAAAAATATAGCTCCAATACTACAGTATTCAAACAAAGATGAACTTTTCAATACGTACTTGGCATTTACTGCTTTAAACTCCTTCTGTAAGTCTTTCTTTTTATTTTACACTTTCTTTACTTCATCATCTTTAAATTCTTCCATCATTTTGAAATAAAGATTATCAAATCAAAAATATAGGAAACAATGGAAATGGAAGTAATTTTCCACTGATGAATGAATGTATGTATTAGAAGGCGACCGAAAACGTTGGCTCATTATGATTAAAAGAAAAACATATCCCACCTCTGCAGTCGCACATTTTTAAAAAATGATTTCTGTTATGAGTGTACTGGTTTTTATTAGACACTGATTAATTACGCCTGAGAATTGCCACTTGGAAAATAAATTGAAAGCAATTCGTTTGTATGAACGTATATATAAAACCTATTAAAATAGTATTTTTGTTAAATAAAGTTTGTTGTCTTCACCATTATGACAATTCTGTACTCAAGATGTTTAACCCATTCAGCTATTACTATTTTGCAACTATTTCTCGTAATATTGTGTGCGGGTATTTATAATCGCGTGCAAACGCGATTCTACGGCTCACTATGTCAGTCGGTTGGTCGGTCGGTAAACACTATCTTAAATTTGCGCACGCGACTGCAGCCATGTATATGGCCTTGTTTAGCATCAGTGTATACCATGATCGGAAAACACGCCTATTTGGGACAAATCGTTGAATCTAAATTCGATTTGTCAATTTTTTTATTTTTTTTTTCATTTCATTTATTTCGTCTCACATAATTATAACAAAAAAAAAACAAACAATACAGAGAGACAGGATTCCCAAAAGCGAACTAAATCAAACTATCGAGTGGGTCTCCAGCAAAACAAAATCAATCAACAATAAAATATAAAATTACAACATTAAAAACAACGTGAAGATTAAAAAAGTACAAAATATCTATACAAAAGTATAACCCAAGACATTATTATTATTATTATTATTAGTGTTATTATTATTATTATTATTATTACTGGATATAATTATCACAGATATCAAATGAAGTTTCAATTTTCGCGGATTAATGGCCGATAGTTGTAAAAGAATAAAAGGAAATATTTAACTAAAAATATTTAGCTAAATAAATGTAAATTTAACTAATACAATAACTAATTAAAACAAGGTTACATTTTTAGGTGGTTAAAATCAGTAGGTAAGTAACGAATTATGGACCAACTTTTTATACCATCGAGTAAATTCTATAGAAGCAACGCGCGATTTATCATATTTTGCCCGTATGGTTTTAATGAAGCCACTTTTACTGATATCCTTCCTATCTTTTAACACTAGCAGGTCTGAAAAGTATACTAAAAAGTGGTCCAGAATTGGGACCATGGTCCCAACATTTAATGGAATGGTCCTTGACCACATATCTATCTGTATATTCATTTTGGTAAAGATCTCATAATTACTTTTTGAGTAATCCTGCTAACAAACAAACAGACAAACACACGCGGCAGATTACATATACCTCCTTGGCGGAGGTAAAAGACAGAATAAATGGGTTAAATTCAACCAAAACCCCACTGACATCTAGTAAATTTGACTATTTTTTGCTTTTAATTACAGTTTTATATGTATTTTTTATCCAATTTTGAAAGTGAATAACTATTATGTTAAATATTCAACAAAAACATTAAAACAAATGATTTTTTTAGGACAATACATCTTTAAGTGAACAACATATAGTAACTCTTTCTTCTATATTTTGTACATGTGTGTTGAGTCATTTGTGTTTTTCATGTTGTGTGTGATAATTACAGTTACATTATAAACATTCTACAATAGCAAAACAATTTTCTTGCAAAATATTTAATACAAAATAACCAATATCTACTACATTACATTTAAACATACATTAATAGACTATACTTTATACAAAAATATTATTACATATAAAAAAATAAAAGTGAAAAAGATCATTGTCTTCTGAGTTTACAAAACTTCTAATGTCAAAACACTAATACACTTTTTTCCTACATTACATTACTAGACTATTTATGAAGACAATACTAATTTAAACTATTATTAAACTATAATTAATACATATAAAATATATTTAACATCTACAAATTATAGACCAAGTTTTATAATTTACAAAACTACTGAATTTAAACCATTTGATAAAAAATAACCAATATCTACTACATTGTATTAAACATTAAATTACTATACTATTTATTAAGACAATACTAATTTAAACTATTATTAAACTATAATTAATATATATAAAATATATTTAACATCTACAAATTATAAACCAAGTTTATAATTTACAGTACTAAACAGTACTAAATTTAAAAAATTTAATAAAAAATAACCAATATCTACTACGTTGTATTAAACATTAAATTACTAGACTATTTATCAAGACAATATTAATTTATACAAAATAGTATCAAAACATATAAAATGCACTTAACTACAAATTACAGACTAAAGGACGAATTGTCTTCTGAGTTTACAACAATACTAAATGCAAATCTAGAACAGACATTTTACAACTATAACAAAACATTAAGATATGTATTATAATACTGTACTTTTTAAAGATACAGTAGTTTTAATAATGCATCAACAACAGTATACACAATCTAAGAAAATAAACATTATCACAAACCATACCAATACATACCTAACACTTTAAAAACAAATAGCCAAGGAAAGTTAGAAAATATAAAAAAAAATCAATTTTAGAGAACAACAAAAATATATAATTTAAGTATACTGCAAAATGTTTAAAATTGAGTTGCACTGGAAAACATGCTTGTTAATTAGATGACACTCATGTTTACCTATTTTTTATGTATGAAAATAATTTAAGTACAAAACTAAAGCAATTGAATATAGTACAAAGAAGTTGCTATCCAAATCACATTCATTTCTGCCAATGTTCTACCTTTTATTGCATTCACAAGAAATGTATGCTGTAAAATCAATTTCAAATTATAGCCATGAGCATGGTTACTGTATCTAATTTATATTTGCATGACATCACTGATTTAACCTTTTGGATTATAGGGCATCTTGTGATATGGATTTCCACAATCACACAGAACAGCATGCTCAACCATCATAGTAGTTTGTCTTCCATCTAAGCAAATTAAAGTCTGTTCAACTTCTGTAAGTTGAGATGCATTACAAGTATCTCCAACTAACTTTATCTGCATAACATTCTCAAGAACCTTTCCAAAGGCTTTTGTACCGGATGTACATCTTCCTCTGCATTGTGTAGAAACTACTTCAGTTACGCAAGCTAAGCCATCCAGATCAAACTCAACTTCAGTAGTTTTAGTAATAGCACTGCATGTTCCTGATTTAGCTGTGGATAAATTTATTTTAGGCCATGTTAATATTGTTGATTATTAATAATAAAAAAAAAAACAAGTGTGAAATGTATACGACATTATACAAATAATAAACAGTTATTGACGGCACACACTGTAGGTAGGTTGGATCAGTCACTGCCTTGTTTTGCAAAAAATACTAAACATTTTTATATGTAATAGTACCATTAAATATAATTTGTCCATGTACTAGAACTAAAACTGACATTTATTTCACCTATTTAATATAGGACAGTGGATAATTTACTATTAGTAATCTTTGGCCACATATGCTGAAAGACATAGAATAAATAGAATAACAAGAAAGAACTTACAGCATGAAACACAACTACCATCACCAGGAATGGAGCCTTCAGCTTGCATTCCAGTAGGACACATGCACTGAGACACCTGTTGACTATTTAAACAAGATTCTTCGCTGCAAGACTGCGTTGGACAAACACACTGCTTATAAACAAGATCAACTGTACCCCCATATGAGAATACTGATCCACAAGAAATGGCTAAAAATAAAACATTACAAATAACATGTTAGCACATAATATTAATTGAAATACTTTAACAAGTAGCTTTATCTTAATTGTCTGGGTTCTTTTGTAAATAATAGATTGAATTTGCCTGCTCTTGTTCAGAATAATCCAAACTAATAATTATGGAGAAATTTTAATTGTGGAATCGCAGGTCAAACATCAAACATTAAAGTGGAAAATGGAAAACAATACACTATTTAGCAAAAATAGCGAAAAAAATAACCATAAAGAAAAAAAATACACAGTATTAAATACAATATTGGTTTCGTGAACAATAAATGCCATCAAATATACATAAAAATACTTACGACATAGATTATCACTTCTCCATTCCAGACAGATTCCATGTAAACTCTGGCATTTATTGGCATAGCTCTCTAGATATGCACATGTATCAGAATTGCATGTTTCTTTGCAGTCATCTATATAATCGTCAGGATTAATGAAGTTATGGCATGGCTTGAATACATCAGAAACCAGTAGTTCACACTGTGATGTTATACTTGTTGGGCATACAAACTCAGTGGTGACTTCTTCTGTTGTCGTAGGTGGAACTGGTGTTGTTGCTAGTGAAAGATGAAAATTTAAGTTAATAAGAATTTATAGAAAATATTTATCAAAACTGAATTTGTACTTGTATGGTTTCAAATACAGTATATTATAGGTCGGAAATCAGGTCAATAATATTTTTTAGTAAAACTAAGAACTTATTTGGACGAAATTATAGTGATAGTATAAAATAAAGGTACTGTACACGTACGACATGGTTGGCAGCGGCCCGAGATTAATTCAGATCCTGGCGGACAAGTACATTCAGACACCATCAATGCAGGAGAACATGAGTCATCAATCCCACAATGCTCTTCATTACGACAGATACATGATCTGAATTCTTGATCAGAGGGACAATCAACAGCTAAAATATCAAAAAGAAAGTGAAATCAATTATTAGTCTATAATAACATATGTAGCTTATCACAGTTGTCAGTTTTAGTTTCAGTTTTGGATATCAATGGGTAATTTAAAACTTTTTTCATTTTTAGAATTATTGTTTTTCAAATTTCAATACTTACGACATAGCCCATTAGACCTCCAATCCATACATATACCAATGTTTTGACATATTTGAGCATATGTTTCAAGAACACTACACTCGTTGCAAGACATGTGTGCAGCTTGGCAGCTAGCATAGAACAAGTCCGGATTCATGATACCGTGACATGGCTTAAAGCGATCTGAATATAAAGCACTACACAAGTTTTGACAATCAGTTACTGTTGTCTCAGGAACAGCTTTTGTTGGCAGAGTAGTTGGTGGAATAGCCAATGCTAAAAGATAACAATTTGTAGTATACAGTATTGTATATTATAATATGATAAAGATTTAATTACTTACAATAACATAATTCCTAATATAGAACAAACATGTTGAATTAATTTCATTATTTCAATAGAAAACGCTCTAAATTGTCAAATAGTTTTAATTAAGTTAATTGTAATCTTGATAAATAGTGTGGCATCGTTGAACATATATTTAATTGAATTGTTTCAATTGAAATTAATAATTTATTATTATAATTGTATATTACACTTATCTAAATATTTTCTCAATTTAATTAGGATGTTGATAATTTAAAGTCCCAACAAAATAGGTTAATGTTGAAAAAGACTTACCACATTCATCATTTGTCCATTCAATATTAAGCCCATAATGAGAGCATCGAGTAGCATAGGTTTCAATAATTATACAGTCAGAGCAAAGAGAATGTTCAGCTTCACACATGAGGTAATAAAGTTCTGGGTTTACAAAGAAATGACATTGTTCAAAAGCAGCACTGAAGACATCAGAACAATAGTTAGAGCAATGGGTTGTAGACCCTTGTGGAATGCTAGTGATTGGTACAGATGTTGTTTTATATGATGATTGGGTTGTAGCTCTGTCAGTAGCTCCAGATTGTCCTTGAGTTGTACTTTCTGCCATGGCAGATGATGATTTATTTGTATGTTCTGCAAAGTCAGAAGGTCCAGAGTTCGCTCGAGTTGTACTATCTGCCATGCGAGTAGCTCCAGATGGTGATTGAGTTGTACTATGTACCATGCGAGTACCTCCAGATGGTGATTGAGTTGTACTATCTGCAATGCGAGTAGCTCCAGATGGTGATTGAGTTGTACTACCTGCCATGCCAGTAGCTCCAGATGGTGATTGTGTTGTACTATCTGCCATGCGAGTAGCTCCAGATGGTGATTGTGTTGTACTATCTGCAATGCCAGTAGCTCCAGATGGTGATTGTGTTGTACTATCTTCAATGCCAGTAGCTCCAAATGGTGATTGTGTTGTACTATCTGCCATTTGAGTATCTCCAGATGGTGATTGAGTTGTACTATCTGCCATTCGAGTAGCTCCAGATGGTGATTGTGTTGTACTATCTGCCATTCGAGTAGCTCCAGATAGTGATTGTGTTGTACTATCTGCCATGCGAGTAGCTCCAGATGGTGATTGTGTTGTACTATCTGCAATGCCAGTAGCTCCAGATGGTGATTGTGTTGTACTATCTGCAATGCCAGTAGCTCCAGATGGTGATTGTGTTGTACTATCTGCCATTCGAGTATCTCCAGATGGTGATTGTGTTGTACTATCTGCCATGCGAGTAGCTCCAGATGGTGATTGAGTTGTACTATCTGCCATTCGAGTAGCTCCAGATGGTGATTGTGTTGTACTATCTGCCATTCGAGTAGCTCCAGATAGTGATTGTGTTGTACTATCTGCCATGCGAGTAGCTCCAGATGGTGATTGTGTTGTACTATCTGCAATGCCAGTAGCTCCAGATGGTGATTGTGTTGTACTATCTGCAATGCCAGTAGCTCCAGATGGTGATTGTGTTGTACTATCTGCAATGCCAGTAGCTCCAGATGGTGATTGTGTTGTACTATCTGCAATGCCAGTAGCTCCAGATGGTGATTGTGTTGTACTATCTGCAATGCCAGTAGCTCCAGATGGTGATTGTGTTGTACTATCTGCCATTCGAGTATCTCCAGATGGTGATTGTGTTGTACTATCTGCCATGCGAGTAGCTCCAGATGGTGATTGAGTTGTACTATCTGCCATTCGAGTAGCTCCAGATGGTGATTGTGTTGTACTATCTGCAATGCCAGTAGCTCCAGATGGTAATTGAGTTGTACGATCGGTCATGCCAGTATCTCCAGATGGAGATTGTGTTGTACTATATGCCATTTTAGTAGCTTCAGATTGTGCTTGAGTTTTACTTTCTGCAAGGTCTGTAGCTCCAGATGAAGATTGTGTTGCACTCTCTTCCATGCGAGTAGCTCCAGATGGTAATTGAGTGGTACTCTCTACAATGCCAGTAGCTCCAGATGCTGATTGAGTTGTACTATCTGCAATGTCAGTAGCTCCAGATGATAATTGTGTTGTACTATCTGCAATGCGAGTATCTCCAGATGGTGATTGAGTTGTACTATCTGCAATGTCAGTAGCTCCAGATGGTGATTGTGTTGTACTGTCTGCCATGCGAGTAGCTCCAGATGATAATTGTGTTGTACTATCTGATATGTCATTAGCTCCAGATGGTGACTGAGTTGTACTATCTGCCATGCGAGTATCTCCAGATGGTAATTGAGTTGTACTATCTGATATGTCAGTAGCTCCAGATGGTAATTGTGTTGTTCTATCTGCCAAGCGAGTAGCTCCAGATGATAATTGTGTTGTACTATCTGCAATGCGAGTATCTCCAGATGGTGATTGAGTTGTACTATCTGCAATATGAGTAGCTCCAGATGGTGATAGTGTTGTACTATCTGCAATGCGAGTATCTCCAGATGCTGATTGAGTTGTACTATCTGCAATGTCAGTAGCTCCAGATGATAATTGTGTTGTACTATTTGCAATGCGAGTACCTCCAGATGCTAATTGAGTGGTACTATCTGCAATGCCAGTAGCTCCAGATGGTGATTGTGTTGTATTATCTGCCATGCGAGTGACTCCAGATGGTAATTGTGTTGTACTATCTGCCATGCGAGTAGCTCCAGATGGTAATTGAGTTGTACTCTCTGCCATGCGAGTAGCTCCAGATGGTAATTGAGTTGTACTCTCTGGAATGTCAGTAGCTCCAGATGGTGATTGAGTTGTACTATCTGCCATGCTAGTAGCTTCAGATGGTGATTGAGTTGTACTCTCTGCAATGTCAGTAGCTCCAGATGTTGATTGTGCTGAACTATCTGCAATGTCAGTAGCTCCAGATGATAATTGTGTTGTACTATCTGCAATGCGAGTATCTCCAGATGGTGATTGAGTTGTACTATCTGCAATGTCAGTAGCTCCAGATGGTGATTGAGTTGTACGATCTGCAAATTCAGAAGATACAGATTGTGCTCGAGTTGTACTATCTGCCATGCCAGTAGCTCCAGATGGTGATTGAGTTTTAATATCGGCAATACCAGTAGCTCCAGATGGTGATTGAGTTGTACTATCTGCAATGCCAGTAGCTCCAGATGTTGATTGTGTTGCACTATCTGCCATGCTAGTAGCTCCAGATGGTGATTGAGTTGTACTATCTGCAATGCCAGTAGCTCCAGATGGTGATTGAGTTTTACTATCTACCATGCGAGTATCTCCAGATGGTGATTGTGTTGTACTATCTGCCATGCCAGTAGCTCCAGATGGTGATTGTGTTGTACTATCTGCAATGTCAGTAGCTCCAGATGGTGATTGAGTTGTACTATCTGCAATGCCAGTAGCTCCAGATGGAGATTGAGTTGTTGTCTGAGTGAGATCTATATGCCCTCGTGTAGTATGTATTTTCAGAGTTGTACTTTCTGGAGTAGTAAGTGATGTTGTTTCAACTGGAATGAAAATTAATGTTAAAATTTACTATGATATCCTTACAAAAACGATTTTAGAAGACTGTTTTTTTTAATGTATGTACCACAGGACTGTAATACATTATCGTTTACAGAAACGAATAAATAGACACGATGATTTATGTAGTCAACTAAAATTAGCACTCTGAAAATTACTTCCCAAAGAGAAACTTGTCATAAAATGAGACAATTTTTTTTGATTTGGACTCATTTAAACAAACCTAATTTGTGTTTTGTATGTAAAATTAGGGTTTGATGGGAAAGAGGATGGGTACAAAGAGGAACAATTTTTAAATATATTCTTTATCCACTTTATCCAATATTTTGTTATGTTTCATAGGCCTAAAAATAATATACCACTAAATACAGTGAAACATTTGCGATTTAATACTTTTTTAAAACTGCTACTGTCATTGATTGAAAGACTAAAGTACAATACACCACTAAGATGTTTATTTTTTTTCTTCATGTAGTAGCAGTAACAGACCTAGACCAGTACAGCTTGGTTTTATAACATGTTCGCCTGCACAAAGTATCATCAAACTGATCACGTGTACTTGTGAAAATGAAGGTTAATCACACACATATAATTGCATATTATATGTATATTGTATATATTTGGGTAATATGAAAAAGTTTTACACAAGTTACCTTGTTTATCAGTCACTGGTATAAATGGTGATTGTGTTGGTCCAACATCACACATTTCAGCACATTCACCCCCTTGCATAACTTGACCTTCAGGACATGCACATCCTTCAACACAAGTGTCTGGGCATTCCTTTGTGTTGTCACTTTTCTCTAGTAGTCGGAATTTATTCTCACATGCATTACAAACACCAATACATGGTTTGTACTCTTGACAACCTTGGCATTGAACAGCTAAAAAACAAAATTAATAAATAATGATAATAGTGTTATAACAAAACAAAAACCCTTAAATAATTTATTGATGAAACTATATTCTATCATTTTGATCAATTTATAGCTCGGACAAGTAAATAGAACAAGGCCATATACATGACTGCAGTCGCATGCTCAAGTTAGTGTTTACCGACCAACCGACCGACCGACATAGTGAGCTGTAAAGTCCCGTTGCCCGCGACTAAAAACAGTGATTCTTGTCAATTAAAAAAATATATCATAATAATGATACCTCATATGACCAAGCACATTCCCAGAGAGGTCTGAGTACAAAATTAGAAGTGGGAGTGGAGATTGCATTAACCAAATTCATGTGCATTAAGTTTACAAACAAAGCTGTAACACACTGTGTTCAGTTTTTAAAGGATATTGTATTAGAATTAAGTCTTGTGAATGTATAGTATAAAGTAATTCTAAAAAACTATTTTTCAAACTTACGACAAAGATATTGATTTCTCCAACTAATGGATACATTCATGGAACTACATTGATGGGCATAGGCAGAAATAGAAGTGCAAAGATTTTCACATTCAGCACCATCATTACAATTACAAGCATCGTTAACACACTGTTCCATGTATAGATCTGGTGATACAACACTATGACATGGCCTAAAAATATCAGACTTCAACACTGAACATTTTCTTTGGGCCCACAATTCACGAAGTGGATAGAGGCTGCAGACACTTGGAACTTCTTCAACATCTGCACAATAACCAAATTGCTGAGGGATAAAGAAAATAATTAAGTTTACATACAAGATATATCAACACAAGCATCTATGTAGTGGTACCTAAATATAAATATAAAAATCCTGGTTATGAAAACTGTATTAGAAATATAAAATTTATGCAGCTATTAATAAAATGAAATAAATACCTTCCAACTTTGGCCAAACTCTACAGCTGAAGTTGCTGGTATTCCACCAGACCTCTTAGTAAAGTCATCATTTTGATTTCCATTAAAGTTACCGCAGAGACCTGACACCTATTAATAGAATAATGAAATATATTATCTACCAAAACCTAATTAAGAAATAGCACAATCAAACTGGAAATACAAAACAAACAACAAAAGAGTAAAATGATAAACTTGTTGAGCATTTGTTCAAACAATGTCACAAAGTAGTGTAATGTTCTATTTTAGTATTTTTTCTTTCAATTTAATTTGTAAATCTAAAAAAAATATCAGACTTTCAAAAATCTTCTATATCTTTAGTGGATTAAAAGTAAGCAGAAATTAATTTTTTTTCTCTTAATTTAAACAGCATTATTTTGTATGCAATGATTGTATCTTTACCTGTCCTTTGTAATACGGGTCAAGTTTAACTTGGATCCAAGTGCCTTTGTTCCAAATAAGTGTAACACCAATGTTTGTATGGACAAATACATACAAGCCAACTTCGCTGACACGAATACGATCAGGATTTTTAGAAGTTAAATGTATGGGCTTCCCACGAATGAGGTGTACTTTGTTCTTGTTTTTTCCTGAACCTACAAAGAAACATTTATTATAAATGGTTGGGTTCATTTGGGCGCAGTGTGTTGGACATTGGACTATATTGACTGTGAGATCGTGAGTTTGAATTGAAAGCCTGTCGCATTGCTTGTATCCTTAGGCAAGATACTTTACTTACGTTTGCCTCTCTCCACCCAGGTGTACAAATGGTTACCTGGTATCGGTCAAAACACAACTGCACTGATTACTGGCTGCAACATTATGGGAGTATGTTTCTAGGCGTGTTTAATCCCAAAATATTACTGAGTAATAATAAGCGCTTAGAAGATTTGTGTTTGATCCCAAAGTATGACAAGGTAATAATAAGCGCTTAGAGGCTTTGTGTTTGATCCCAAAATATGAATGGGTAATAATAAGTGTCATATAAGATCGACATATTAATATTATTTATGTTTTTCGGTGGGCATGAAAAATTATGATAGGATTTCACATAAAATAATACAATTCTGCATTATTAAAAGACAAAGGAAATGAACATACCAATAGTCAACTTGATAGATTTAGTGCATGTAACACCAGCCACACCACAAGGAACATTCTTAATCACAACTCTAAATGGTTCAAATCCATCTTCTTGTTTATTGTATAAATTTGTTGCAAGCTCATAATCACAGTCACCATGGAAGTCAAACTTTTTACCATCAAACGATGTAAAATGAGGGTCACCCCAGGCTGTACAGATTCCTGTAAAATAAGTGTATAAATTGAAAATAATTAAAATTAATATTAAAATCAATAATTAAAACAAAGGCAGGACACACATTTAATGTTATGTTGTATGACTTCAGTTTTTCTGTATTATGAATTCTATGTATAGAATGTTGTCAGTAATTCTAGTCCTAGTTCCATTGACTATAATTTGATTTATACAGTACATTGTCTATATGTTCATAAATAGTATGTATTCTCCATTGTTAATATAGAAAGCATACCTGGACATTCTTTCTGCTCACATTCCCAAGAATTACCAATACAGGTGCTGAAAAAAAAATAAACAACATTTAGACAATTGTGTTTTTTTTTCACCTATTGACACAAGCTAGGCCCAAGTATCTTTACTTTCACTGCTGGTTGAAAGGTCACTTCAGGCAAAAGTGGGATTTGTTCAAGGCTCTGGCCTTGGTTATAAACGTTAATACTTGAATTGACCATGTTACCATGTCTAGTACTATTCACACACAAACACAAGAGAAATAAATGAATATCCTGATATTAATAACTTTTTAAAAGAATGATCTCATATGTTCTTACCATTTATTACATCCAATCATGATATCTTCGCCCTTCCTGTAGAGATTGCCACCATGTGGACATGGGCACTCCATAGGTGCTACACACTCATTTGAATTTTCATCAAAAACAAATCCATCTTTGCAGACACAGTCTGGAATACATTGAGCTTGCCTCTGATCCTGGTAACTGCCCATATTGGCACAGGTCTTAACCTGGTTAGGTGCACAGGTTGAAAATTCCATGTTCTTACCACACTCTTCAGAACACTTCTCTTTCTCACATATAAATCGGCCATTTGTACATGTACTGAAATTAAAGAAGCACATTCAAGAGTAATTAAGAGCGGTCTAATTAATTATTTTAATAATTCAAACAAATTATAGATACATTTTTAATCCACATCCTCACATCAAGAAGCTTGTCAATTACAGGATGGATAAATAATATGTTTATAAAGTAATATCCCTTTCACAACTGCATACATTTTTCCAACTTGTAAATATGCAAACCTGTGAGTGAGTTTCCTGGCATTAGGGCAGGGTTTGGAAGAAAGTCAGCACAATAAACTTTGCTACTAAACTAATGCATCATTTAAAAATGGTTATACAAAATATTGTTCTTACCATGGTCCACATGCACTCTGCAACACAAAACCTGGTGACTTGAGACCATTGTCTGATTGACAGGGACATTCTGATAGAGGAACACAATTAGAGCCATCTTTTGCTAGTACAAAACCCTCTGGACATGTACAACCAGAAACACAGCCAGACTGACATGGAAATCCACTAGACAAGGAAGCACATGATGTTGAACAGGTTGATGCACATTCCCTATAGACAAGATCACCATCACAAGAAACAGCTGAAAAAGAAAATAATGTTGCGTATTAGGATATATGACTTTCCATAAAAACAATGTACAATATTAAGACCCATTTACACTAGGACGATAACGATCCACGATAATAGATACGTATGTATTTTTCTTGTATGAAACAAAAGAAATCTAACATGTTTTCATCCTATAACTATAGGATAACCATCTATGCTTCCTTTGATGAAAATTATATTTTCACACGTCCAATCAAATGACATCATGATTGATAAGAGCAATAACAATTAATTGAATTATTATCTATTGATGACTTGTTTAAATTACATAGACTTTCATTAGGATTTAAGGTGTTGAAAGGTTACTGTCCCCATTCTTTCAATGAGTATATTAAAACTAGTGAAAGATGTCCGGGTAGGCTTTTACGTTGGAATTCGAAAGGCAATACTTTTCATAATTCTGTATTTGTTTCCTTTCCTAGACTATGGGAGCAAATACCAAATGACATAAAAGATTCACAAACAATTTCAATATTTAAGGCTGCTCTAACAAAACACTATATTTCATGTTATGTATAATTTATTTGTATTTTTCTTGTATATGGTTTTATCTTTAACTGATTGTATTGTATGGAGTGAGTGCAGAATTTGTTTGGGCTTTAGCCTATTCTCATTCCTGGTTATTTTTACATTGATGACCGAATAAATATTATTATTATTATTATTATTATTAACATCGTGACAATACAACAATTTTATTGTTTTTATTAATGATGACGTCATTTGATTAAGTTTTAAAATATTTTTATCAAAGACAGCATAAATGATTACCATATAGTTACAAAACAAAAACATTTCTAATTTCCTTTGTTTTATGTAAGATAAATGCATGCTTATTTATTTATCGTCGATAGTTATCGTCTTAGTGTAAATGGGCCTTTAGACACACAAAACAATTTGCAAATCAATAATGTAAATAATTTCAAATCAAATTTGAACTGAAATAATGAGAGAGATTTAATGTACAGTATAATAATGCAGACATTTTGTGACTGTAAGTATTAGAAATTGATTCCTGAATCCTTCGTATACTTACTTTGATATTTGAAAGATTTAGTTTTGCATGTATAAATTTAATCCAAAAAGAACATAAATGGCAACATAAGTCAAACATTGTAAGCTTACCGCATGATGAAACGTCTTCTCTCCATTCAAGGATGACACCTTTTGCACTACAATCAGCAGCATATTGCTCAAGAATACTGCATCTACATTCTTCTGTCTTACAGCCACATACCTGTGCAACACAATCATCATAGTACGACTTGGAGTTCAGTACTCCAAAACATCCTGATCAAAAGACACAAACAAAACATTTTATGTTTTACTGAAACAAATGCTAATCTTTACAAGGATTGTATTTCAGGCAGAATTCATTCATATTTCCTTTTGCTTGTAATGAACTCCACTTATTTTATAATTTACATTGTATGTCAATTTGGTAGTTTATCAAATGTCAAATACAAAATCCATATAAATATAATACTTAAAATAAATTAAAAAATGAAATTAAAAATTAATAAACTAACCTAAAAATGGACTGTCTTCATCAATTAAAACAGCACACTTCTCTTGAGCTAGTGGAATTTTTTGCTGATGTAACATGCAGAAATTGATGTGTGATTTTGGAGTTTCACAAAATGCTGACGTCTGCCATTTACTTGCAAAAGACTGAGCAGTTGTCTCAATATCCCCTGTAATAAAAATCCAACCGGATTATGAATTTTAAATTAAAAAACAGTATTCATTTATTATTACAGCTCAAAATGTACAATAAAATCATAGTAAGAATACAAAAATCATTTTACTGTAAAATTGTACAAAAAAGAGAGCATAAGTTGAACACATTTAAAACAGAGCAACATTGACAATGAATACAACATATCTACAATTACAGTATAAATCCAAGGCAAATTACTGAAAAAAATGTCAATGCTGTGGGTATCAGTGGCTGGATCTCAATGGAGATACAAAATGACAATGCTGTGGGTATCAGTGGCTGGATCTCAATGGAGATACAAAATGACAATGCTGTGGGTATCAGTGGATGGATCTCAAATGGAGATACAAAATGACAATGCTGTGGGTATCAGTGGCTGGATCTCAATGGAGATACAAAATGACAATGCTGTGGGTATCAGTGGATGGATCTCAATGGAGATACAAAATGACAATGCTGTGGGTATCAGTGGCTGGACCTCAATGGAGATACAAAATGACAATGCTGTGGGTATCAGTGGCTGGATCTCAATGGAGATACAAAATGACAATGCTGTGGGTATCAGTGGCTGGATCTCAATGGAGATACAAAATGACAATGCTGTGGGTATCAGTGGATGGATCTCAATGGAGATACAAAATGACAATGCTGTGGGTATCAGTGGCTGGATCTCAATGGAGATACAAAATGACAATGCTGTGGGTATCAGTGGATGGATCTCAAATGGAGATACAAAATGACAATGCTGTGGGTATCAGTGGCTGGATCTCAATGGAGATACAAAATGACAATGCTGTGGGTATCAGTGGATGGATCTCAATGGAGATACAAAATGACAATGCTGTGGGTATCAGTGGCTGGATCTCAATGGAGATACAAAATGACAATGCTGTGGGTATCAGTGGCTGGATCTCAATGGAGATACAAAATGACAATGCTGTGGGTATCAGTGGCTGGATCTCAATGGAGATACAAAATGACAATGCTGTGGGTATCAGTGGATGGATCTCAATGGAGATACAAAATGACAATGCTGTGGGTATCAGTGGCTGGATCTCAATGGAGATACAAAATGACAATGCTGTGGGTATCAGTGGATGGATCTCAATGGAGATACAAAATGACAATGCTGTGGGTATCAGTGGCTGGATCTCAATGGAGATACAAAATGACAATGCTGTGGGTATCAGTGGCTGGATCTCAATGGAGATACAAAATGACAATGCTGTGGGTATCAGTGGCTGGATCTCAATGGAGATACAAAAAAAAGCAAAAAGCTAAATCAAAACAATAAAGTAAACAGCCAGAAAAGTTATCTTTAAATAACTTTTTTTAAAACAGTGAAACGAACTGCCACATTACATGTTTTCGGTTGATATTGAATGGAATTTTAATATATACACAATTACAGTATATATATTAAAATTCCATTCAATATCAACCAAAAACATGTAATGTGGCAGTTCGTTTCACTGTTTAAAAAAAATTATTTAAAGATATATTGTCTCTCTAAAAAAACAATTATTTTAGAATTATTTTGTTAAACATGCCATTTTAATAATAGTTATTTACTCTAAACAAAAATTGGAGCAAAAAAAACCCCCAATTATTTACTTGAAAATTTTAAGCAAAAATAGTAAACAGACAATACTTTTTGGTTAAATTTAACCATTCATTAATTAACCACTTTTTATAAGTGAAAACTTTCTATGGAAAAATAACTTCATTACAATTGCAAATTGGCCTATTATATCTGATTTTCATGTTTCATGTATTTGAGGAGAATACATCATTAACATAATTAGTTATAACACAAATCAATTTACCTGATCTTGTATAAAAATCATCTTCTTGGTTCTTGTTGAATGTACCACATAGACCGCATAGTTTATCTTGTAATGTTGGGGGAGCAAGTACTGTGACACGGTAGTTCTTACTAATTTCTACTTGAAGACCATTTGATAATGTAACCTACAAAACACAAGATTTGTAATAGTGACGAACAAATTTATGATCATGCAAATATCAATAAATGTTGTATATAATATTTCTGTTTTACGTATTTCTAACCCCTATGAATTAATTAAAATTGATAATAACAGTTTCTTTCATGAGAAAAATTGAATAGTACTGATTGTAAGGAGTTTTTATCATATTAATGATTTAGAAATACTGTATACACAATTTTCGTATTTCATTGTTTGAGCAAATAATAAAATTTAAATTGAATATATAATATAGAAGTATATTACAATAAATGTTCATAACTAACCTTTGTCACAGTAGTTGTTGGTGCTTCTATTAAAATACCATTAAAATCTGCTGGTAGTTTAGTGACACTCTCGTCATTGACTAAAACCTCGGAGCTGCGTACTCTTATACGTGTGGTAGCAACGGTTATGAGGACAGCACGAGTACACTTAGATCCGGTCTTGCTACAACCATAATTGTTTACATTTACAGAAAATTCTGCATCTTGATTTTGGCAGTAAGTGGTAAGGACGTACTCACAGTTACCAGAAACATCAAAATATTTATCATCAAAGGATTTGAAATGATCATCACCAGCCAACCAACAACGAGCTAAAAATAGAAATGAGTTGTAGAGACTTTTACCATTCCAAATATATCACTCGTGTATCATTCAACCAGAATTGACAAAGTTACATTGCAATATTTCTATACAAAGATCGAATGTTTTTTAATTGAATAGGGAGATTGTTTCGGCACATGACACATAATTAACAAATGGCAAAAATACACTCAGGTATGTTATAACGAATACAAGTGCTACATATAACCAGGAAATAATAAAAATCAACCAGTTCTGTACATCCTACCTTGAGGAAATAGGCAGGAAAATGATTAAATGAAATTGATTCTAAACATTTACTAAAATAAAGTGAAGGGTAGTGAAAATCTTACCTGTAGAGTCAAAGTCAGAACAATTCCATTTTCCATCTGTGCAAACACTGTTTAAAAGAAAAAAATTCTGTTAATAACTAAGAAACAATAGTAAACATAAATTAATAAAAATGAGTCAATTAATTAAATATTATTCTGAACATTTAATTTCCCAATAGAAAAAAAGAGATGATATGATATCAGGAGAAGCTTCTTTACAAGAAACACAAACAACAAATAGAATCCAATCAGCCACACAGCACACTACCTTGACATCTCAACATAGAATGCAAATTGTCTATTTTAAGTGGACTAATACAATTTCTGGAATAGTTCAAAGCTTTCACTAAAACATGAGCAATATTTTACATAATAATTGACATTACCATAACAATAAATATCAAAAATTAAGGGGGACTTTACCCATCAGAATGTAAAAAGTGGACACATTACTGTTTTTGATGTGATAAAAATATGTTAACTATTAAATGTTTGGACGTTGGCAGAGCATAGCCTGAATTGCTGTTATCCTTTGTTTTCCATTCTGATATGTAAAGTTCTAAATTAAGATAATTAATTTAAAATAAGAAAGGTTACATACCATTGTGTATTACCATCCCACATGACACTGCCTGCTTGCATTTGTTGACCATCATATTCACATTGGCATTCGCTTGCAGTAATACACTTATTGTCCACTAACATGTGACCAGCTGGACAATGACATCCTTCAATGCAGTAATCATTATCACAATCTATAACTTGATTTCCACACGTCTCAGAGCAAGTGCTTCCACACACTTGATACTCCATCCCTTTAGGACATTCAAATGCTGTTTAAACAGAAATAAAATTGTTTATTTAAGAATAAGTCATCAGTAAGCGGGGATGTACAATAAACTAAAATTACAAACAAGACATTCTATCTATAAAGACCTACTTGTACCTAAATAAAATTAAAGTTATCAATTCATTGTTGGTAGGGTATGTACACTTTGGTAGCGAAGCTTTCGGGTTTATAAATTTCAAAGAGTCTTTCAACAGAATGTATTTAAAAAGACTTACCACACAATTCAGGAGTTCTCCAGTCAACTACTTGCTGCTGCCATGCACAGGCACTTGCATAGGCTGAGAAGGCATCACAAGTACACTGTGACAGAACATCAGAAGTATCAGCATCTTTAGCTGAACGCTGAACACAATCACACAAGTACTCTACGCATGAATTGATATATGGTGTTACATCTACTTTCTGCAAAACAATTTCAATAAATGGTTAAACAATTTAAAAGTACTAAATCTGAAATTTTGTAAGACATTAGTTTCCAAAGTATGAAAGAATTGGATAACATTTTACAAAAAATAAGGATTTTGGAGAGTTCCTGGTTTAAAGTTGAAACAGACACCAATTTGAATAATAACCATAAAAAATATTCAATACCTTATTGCAGCCTTCGAACACACCTCCTCGTAAGTAATTACAAGCGGATTCATAGTCCATCATTAAATTTCCGTTCAAACCATCAGTGCATAATTTACTTTCATCAAAACAAACTCCTATTAAGACAAAATGTACACTTTAAAACAAAATCAAACTTAATTTTTTTATATTAATACAGTGGATGAGAATGTTGATGCATTATAAACATATATTTTTGTAAACACTCACCTTCCTGGTCATCTGATTTCCAGCTCTTTCCAAACACCTCTACAAAGTTTACAATTGTTCCTTCAGGAGTTAAGAACTCATCTTCTTGATCTTCATTGAAATTGCCACAGAGACCACAAAGACTGTCAGAAAAATCTTGAGATGTCATATCTACACTGTAATGAGACATGCCATCCCAGATAACATTGAAGCCTATGTTACTTGAAACAACAACCCATCCAGAAACAAATTGTATTTCCAATCCATTCACAGAGCTTGATTGAGTAAGGAAGTCGTCAACATTTTCATCTACAACAACAACAGCTTGCTCTCCTTCTTTACGTAATTGAAGATTCATCAAACCATTTTCTGTTTCGATTTCGATGATTAATCGCTGATTGCAGTTTTCTTGGCCACATCGCTCGGTTGTCAAGTAGATGGTAAATGCACTGAATTCCTCGCAGTCTTTTACAAGTACAAGTTTGCAAGTACTGTCAAATATAAACTGTTTACCATCAAATGTCCTGTAATACTTCTGAGACCAAATAGTACAGTGACCAACTTTTGCTGTGGATAGAAATTTGAGTGGCAAATAATTTAATGTTGATGATGTTAAGATAAGATAAGATAAGAATGTAAAAACGGAATAGTAGTCAATTGAACTATTTGTTTCTAGGTAAGCAGTCAATCAAGGTTAACTGGTTGAGAAGAAGAGTCAATTGAACTATTTGTTTCTAGGTAAGCAGTCAATCAAGGTTAACTGGTTGAGAAGAAGAGGATTTATAAATTTTGATAGAAATCAGATTTGTTATTTATACAGAGTGGCACAAAAGTTTATTTAATACTGATGATGTGTACTAAATTAAAACAAGAATTGTATACAAAATGTAATGGTAAACATTGAAAGAATTAATATTAGTCAACTAAACTAGGTTTCTAGGTAAGCAATCAATCAACTAAGTTGACTCATTGAGAACTATATAATATTTATAGAAATATATCTGATTATTTACTTACGTGTAGGAACAAAAAAGATTGGTGTAGTTGTTGGTATAAATGGTTTGCCTACAACTGTAGTTGATATGGTAGATTTGAACTCGCCGGATTTGTCTGCAAAAAAAAAATAAACCTGGCATTACCACATTGTTTAAAACCTTATTGGTAACAAACTACTATCAAATTTATAATTAATTATGATTTGTAATATGGCACTCTATGCATTTATAGAAATATCACAAAAATACTTGAATGAAAGAAATAAAATAATAAATTAAAATACTCAAAAACATGTGTAAATTTGATATAAAAAATAAAAGACTGACTAAAAATCAAAGTACTACAAAATGAACATTTATTCTGGTTTTAGCAAAGAAAATATTGAAAAGGCAATTGTAAAAATAAAGAAAAGAAATTAATTAACTATCCTTAAACAATGTTGTGAGGTATTTTCCAGATTGATCGTAAAATCAAAACCGTACACTGGGTATGATCATTTGGGAAAACACCTGTCTCCACAACATAAAAGCAATTGTAAAACAGTAGACATTAATACAATAAACAATTGTAACAGTCAATAATTAAAAGCTTTCAAGTATAAATACTTTGTTTTTGTAGTGTATCATTATAACAGGGTAGGGTGTTGATGTATCGGCCTATACAGTGTATCATTATAACAGGGTAGGGTGTTGATGTATCGGCCTATACAGTGTATCATTATAACAGGGTAGGGTGTTGATGTATCGGCCTATACAGTGTATCATTATAACAGGGTAGGGTGTTGATGTATCGGCCTATACAGTGTATCATTATAACAGGGTAGGGTGTTGATGTATCGGCCTATACAGTGTATCATTATAACAGGGTAGGGTGTTGATGTATCGGCCTATACATACCTATGCACTGGTAAGTATAGTTAAGGTCAACACACTTAGAGTTTGAAGAACATGGATTGCTTATACAGTCATTGACATCTGTAAAAGAAAAAATAAATAGATTAATGTAAGAGAGAATTTACTGTTATAACTATCTGGTTAAAATAAACTAATAAATAACTATGGCCGTACGCTAAACAATCAATAAGATATTCATAAAACGAGTTAAATTGAGTTAAGAACAAAACAATATAATTTTATTATTCTTTTAATATTTTTGCAATTAACATTTGAGTTTTAACAATAATATTGAATAATTCATTTACGTAAAACAAACAATACCCAGAATTGAATGGGATAAAGTTTAAAAACACTACAGTCTGTCAAATCAATGAAATAGTAATGTAGTTCATTAAAAACAATTATTATCAATACTAAGAGTAAGAATAATTGAATGTAACAAAATTAAATAAATGCATACATACCTAATACAAATGTTAAATTGAATCCTGTGTTAACATTGACAAAGTCAGAATAAAAGTAAACCCAAACGTATCCACTATCAATTTCTATTGGTGCTGGTAGTTGCTCTCCTGAAAATTCATACAACTTGGAGTTCCAGTCAAATGTCAACCCTTCCCCAATGACAAGATAATCAAAATCATCTTCAATGCCCAGATGGTTGAAAAATAGCTTTGTTGCCTGTGCATCATCGGTGGCAATGATATAATAACATCGATGATTATTGGTGTAATTGTTGGGGTAGAATGGTGATGTTATTTCGCCCCTCGTTTCTCCATATTGGTAATATCCACAGTTAGCTGTAGGCCAATCTCCTGACTCCCCTGAAAATCAAGATCAAAGTTTGTCAACAAAATCTCTCAGTCTTGATACCTAAAATCTGGTTTGTATTGTACAGTGAAAAGTATTTATATACTATATTATAGTACTAATATCATATATTATATATAAATACAATAGTTAGTTTTTTTGTAATTATAATTATGTTTAATTACAATGGTTGCAATTATCATTACTGACTGTGAACATGTCTATGCCATCATGAGATGGAGAGTTGGACAGAATCAATTTATTTCCTTTCATCATAAAATCATATATGGATATAACCTACGAAATAAAAAATATGACAACAAAAAAAACAACTCACCAATGTAAAACTCGCATAGTTTGCCATGGTAACCAAACTTGCATACACATAAAAAAGATGAATCATCTCCAAGACAATCACCAGAATTCTTGCAGGGGCAATCTGATACCTCTTGAGTGGCTATGATCCAAATAAAATTATTTCTTATTTCTAACGCAATTCTTAATTATTTTAAGGAATACAGGAAAAAAATTGCTTTGATTATAAATGAAGCAACACAAACAGTATGACATTTTCTTATGTAACTTACCTTCACGTTTAGATCTTGTTTGTTTACGACCAGCTATTATTAGCTCCTAAAATAAAGAAGATATAATAATTGACAAAACATTATAATAATAATAATAACACATTTTACATGCAAACAAATTACTACATTAATTAAAATAGATATTAAAAAGAGAGAATGGGTTCACTAACACTACATTAGTTTACTGCCTCTCTGCTGGGCATTGTTGACGGTTCAATACAAGTAACGAAATACAAAAGGTCTAACAAAAGTAGGCCTACTAAGCCTACCTAGTACTACTTGTATTTGTAGAGCTTATGCCTATTACTGAGCTAAACCTCTGCTGAATGGAGTGAAGACACTGTATTTTAAGGGTATTTAATGTAAACAAAAGATCAGAGACGAATCACAAAAAAAGCATGCTATATTATTATTATTATTTTTAAAGGCGCTTACTCAACCATAACATACATTAATTCACCTAAACTATAGAGGGCGTTAAAACTGAGAGAGAGCCTGGGAGAGAGCTAAGGCAGCCGGCTTAGAGAAGTGAAGAAGAAAAATATTAACACTCTATTTACTAAATTTAGTATTTCAAAGCATGGGGTTATAATGTTATAACTCCATGTTCAAAGTAGCAATTCAGCAGATATATTAACGGTCCGTGATCGTGGTCCCGATATAAAAATAACTCGCATAATTTAAATATTTTATTTGTTCATTTATGATTTAAAAATGAATTTCCCTCACAACATAAACAATAATAAATAAATATAAAAATAAATACATTTTAACCAACCCCATTTTTCTGACAGACAAGTAGACTTATTGCTTGCATTAAATTACAGTTTTTCATGTAAATAATTTGGTTTTCGATCTAAATGGTCAAATTGAATAACTATTAGGATATATGCAACACGGAATGCAACACATTCATAACAGATTTCAAGGGACAATATGTCTTTAAATTTCTTTATTATTTACAGATACAGTAGACTAGTCACGGACAAAATAAAAAATTGTTTCACAAGGCTCATGGGTTCAAATATATTCATGTTAATATCTTTTAGTTTAAAATATTGGTTTTATAAGGAGTCATCAAATTAATTAAAACATCACCAAATATAATATATATTTGGAATAGAATGTGTTTCTGTGTACTATTTATGAAAACATTATATTATCTGATTTTGGAAAATATATAATGTAGGGAAGTAATGCAATGTTAACGCGATGATTAAAACATTTTTTAAACCATTTTTTTACATCAAAATCTGTCTAAAATTTTTGTTTAAATGCAATTAAGGAGCCGCAATAGATCGTATTTTGTATAATTGTTATACTTAGGCCTACACTGGTGAGGCTTGATTATAATTGATATTTAGGAGGAATAGCAATAATTATATTAATAGTACTTCAAGTAGTAGATCTTGTCCGTACCTAAGGCCTAATGTACAGACAAAATTGCTTACCTCATTAAAACTGGAATAACTAACTGCATTCGCTATGATAATTAAAGACAAGTTGAATAACAGCATAAGTACAAATTGTGACGACTCCATGTTCATGTTCATGTGATTCACACACGTTGAATGAAGCAAATGCAATCACAGACGTCTATTTATTATGCAATGATAATTTATTGGACTATTCCATTACCTATTGTTTTCTTTATCCCAATCGTCACTTTTATTGCGATTGAGTAATTGGTTGGATAATGCGGGTACTAATTTATTTTTGATTGGACAATCATTATTGCCCTGTTCCATTATTGGGTAAAATGATGGACAATTAATTGATAGCACATGCGAGAAAAAAAGTTCTTTTTTTAAGCCTAAAAAACTTTATGCCTAAGCAACGTTTAATAAGCCTAAATTAATTAACTAGAATTAAACAATTATATAGAAATAGAACTACTATAGCACTTTTTCTAGAATTAGCAATTATGAAATAAATGTGATTGTAATATATTACAGTTAGGCTCAATATTAATACTAAAAAAAATGTTCATTGGATGTTACACGTAAGTTTACAAACGAATTAAAGCATCAACAATCCTTTATTAGGGAAAAGACACGCGTGGAATAATTTTTGATAGGTCAATTTTCAACACTAGATGGCACGCTCGCTTCGCTCGCGTACCATCTAGGGGTGCTCACAGATGGTTCTCGAATACAGTAGAATCCACGGACGGGGACTTTTTTGGGACACTAAACAAAAACGGAAGTGTCTCCCTAATTGGGGTATTCAGAAATAGAGACAACAAAACCAATACTGGATTTCATAATGGACAATTAATTTATGTGGATTAAAGAAATTAGGGAGAAATGGAAATGTATGTACGGGAATTGGGCGACACGTGGTGGTGGTGATGGAACCGCAGTAATAAAGTTGATTGTATTTATATATTATAAGAACCAAACTAAATAAATAGACCTAGACATTCTGCGAAATGAAAATCGGAAATGCAAGCTCCTATTTAGTGAAAAATTAAACTGTAGTCTACCTAAATATTTAGGGCAAATCATCGGTTGTGGTGTTGAAATTCCTGTAAACATTTGTGTGAACCAAACTGGGTCGAATTTCTGTCATGAGTACTGATTTGTTGGCCTGTGATTTATGACGCTTAAGGGATCTATCTAGACTTATTTTTTAGAATAATGTACGTACCTGTCAGATACAATTGTCTTGTGTCGTATAATAAATAAGTACTGTAATAGTTACTGAAGTTACTATTACAATCTCGTCAATGAAAACACGAAAATGTATATGCACTTACTTATGAAAACGTATACAGTATTATACTCAGTTATTGAAACAGTAGGTTTAAAAAAGTTTCGTTTGTCTGTAAAATGATGTAATCAAGCTGTTTACATGAGTCTTAATTTATAAGCACATCAATAATAAAATAGTTTATCTATCCTGTAATTGGCGAGATTATGGTCGCTGTTGAATGAAATAAAGCCAATCGGTATCATATTTGTACAGAAACGTTTTCGCGGCCGAAGGGTGTAACCTAAATTCGTTGTATTATCGTCAAGAACTAACTGTAACTAAACTTACATAGAAAGTAGGGTATCATAAATTTGGCCTTAGCACTCGGGGGAGTGGCTAAGATGAAGTCCGTGGGACTACTAAATATAAATTGTAATGAACCTCGAGGGACATAAATAGGAATATTTCATGTTTCATTATCAATGTATAATAAATGGAAACTGTTTACCGATTCAAATAATAGAAATTGGTTTTTAACATTTTCCGAACCTATTGCAAGTTTATTCTCAAAGGGCCCATATATTTACCTACCGTATGTGTTAAACCAAGGGCTCATAAATTTACCTACAGTACTTGTGTTAAACCAAACTCTGGCAGACTGAGAGATTGGGATGTTCCATTCATCGCAAATCAATACATTTGTATAATCGTATAATAAATCTATCAAAATAGTATTTTTTAAAGAAAATCGGCCTGTCTTCAACATTATGATGGTGTACTCTAGCAATCTATCAAAATAGTATTTTTTAAAGAAAATCGGCCTGTCTTCAACATTATGATGGTGTACTCTAGCTGTTCAACCGGTTTTCAGCTATCAAAAACAATTATCGTAGGAGGAGATAGGAAAATGCAAAAACCTCCTCGCTATGTAACATTAGGGTTGAGGGATGGGAAAGCGGATAGGTACAAAGAGGAACAATTTTTAAATATATTCTTTATCCACTGAGTAACGAAATATTTTGTTCATGTTTTATAGGCCTATAAATAATATACCTCTAAATACAGTAGGCCTAAAACATTTGCGATTTAATACTTTGTTAAAACTGTCACTGTCATAATCGATTGAAATATTAAAGTACATGTCACGATACACCACTACGACGTTTATATTTTTGGTAATTATTAATTAATACAAACGTTGAGAAGGAACTGTCAGTATAAAGTTTATTTGTATATCTAACAGTAGAGCCTATCCACAGTCTCAGTAATAAAGTTTATTTGTATATATTTTTATATTACATCTAACAGTACGAACATTCACAGTAAGAAATGTTCGATTCAAATGAAAAATAGTTAATAGGTATTTACAGTATTGTCAAAGTATTGCAAGTTTATTCTCAAAGGGCCCATATATTTACCTACCGTATGTGTTCAAGGGCTCATGAATTTACCTACAGTACTTGTGTTAAACCAAACTCTGGCAGACTGAGAGATTGGGATGTTCCATTCATCGCAAATCAATACATTTGTATAATCGTATATTAAATCTATCAAAATAGTATTTTTTAAAGAAAATCGGCCTGTCTTCAACATTATGATGGTGTACTCTAGCTGTTCAATCGGTTTTCAGCTATTAAAAACAATTATCGTAGGAGGAGATAGAAAAATGCGAAGCCTCCTCGCATTTTTTTGGCGGGTATTTTTCAAGATGGACATCCATTAAACAGTGTATACCACGATCGGAAAACACCCCTATTTGGGGCAAATCGTTTAACCTAAATTCGTTTTAATCGTCAATAACTAATTATTTAACTCAATTTAATTAGTAAACAGGGTTACATCAGGCGGTTAAAATCAGTACCGAAAGTACGAACCAACTTTACATACCATCGAGTGAAAATTCTAGAAGTAAGACGCGATTTACCGAATTTTGCCCTTACGTAAATTTATATATAGATTATGTTTACATAAACTAAAATATACATTTTTCTAAATTAAGAATATAAATTCCGAAATCATTAAATTTAACTTGATTTGTTTGTGTTTACTGTATAAAATGTACTGACAGTATGTTTAAAGCATTCATGCTTATTTTGTATCCCATTCCATGTTTTGTACTGTATTATTTTGTTTAAGCCTTGGAATAAACATTAAATAAATTATATATACCTCTTAATACAGTAGGCCTACTTTCGATTTATTTTGTATATGACCACTGGCATGCCTGTCATAAAGAAGGCGAATATTCGTCATAAAACATAGTGCCAATACTGCTAACTATATGAAGAATAATGTTAATATTATTAAGTAGCCTAGTTAGGTAGTAGCCTTTTAGGCCTTATACAAACACCTTAACCCCCTCCCGACATTTTAAAATATAAAATTGGACGATTTTATTTTATTTATTTATATTATTTATATATATTATTCTATTGTACCATGGAGAAAATAAATCAGATGACGACAGTAACATGTTTGAATTGCTTCCGAAAATGAGTAACTGTTTTATCATTCTCTAATTATAAGATAACCATAAACCATGCTATCAAAAGTATTTTTACTGTAGAACAAATTTAATTTTGATGAAACGTGTATAATGTGTATTATTCAATGTTCAATTCTATGTGTATTTTCAATTTTATTTCAATTTTTGGAATAGAGTATTTAAGGGCCTTATATTATATTAATAAAAATTCTTGTTCTCATTTTCAGAATTAACAAAATTGTATATTATCCTGTTAAAGTCAATTTACATTGTACTTCAACCCAGCCCATGTTTTCTATTTTGTACTACACAGTGTATTCCGTTAGAAGAAATGGGCAGTGAAACCCACCCAGCCTATTGTTCTGTGACAGGACTACATGAATTCGCAGCTGTTTACTGCGCTTCTGCTGGTACAGTCTGAGACAATTGCCGTCCGTCCAATGTATTTTGTCGGTTTCTTTATAAAAACTGTTCGAGAACCACACCTAAAATTCCACATGCGCTTGCGTCTATAGTTAAATCAATACAATATTCAACAATAATCAATGAACATTATAAAACTTTTCAAATTTGTGGTTAAATTGTTAAATTCATGTACTGAACTGTAATAAAAATGAAATATAAAAATAATAAATATGGCCTTTAAATGTATACAAACTCATAACATGAGAATAACAAGTAAAAGTCATCTAATAAAATAACCCAATTAATGCTGTTTTATTCAATTAAATGATGAACTGAACAAAAATTAAACATAACCAATATCTCTTCCATGGTCGGATATGTTAAACAGGATTTATTGATTGTAAACATTTTATTGTATAAAGATAACATCAATGAAAGGTAAAGACTAAAATCCAATTTACAATAAAGATAAACAATATCGAAATGCGATATAAGACTGATTTGATTAATTTTCATGTTTTTTGGAATAATACGGTAAACCATGGACCTATAATTAATTTTTTTTATAGGTCCATGGGTAAACTTTAACAAATACAATATAGTGATCCAGATAAACCTTTCAATATTTAGTGGAGTGGTAATAAGTAATAATATAATGATCAATATACAATTACTATGTACACAAAACAAAGTTATTGAAACTTATTTTAAATTAAATTCGTAGTGTTGGCAAACTATATTTTGATTGTGTACTTCTGCTGATCCAAAAATATGTTAAAACAGAGGAATTGTTCAAAATTTACAATTACTAGATGGTTCTCGAATACACGGTAATTTCAGCGTAAACAAACTACAGAACTACATTTTAAATAGACACGGTGATTTATGTAGTCAACTAAAATTAGAACCCTGAGAATTAATTCCGAAAGAGAAACTTGTCACAAAATGATTTGAAATTTTTTAGAGAGATGGGGAAGAGGATATGGGTGCAAAGAGGAAGAATGTTTAAATATGTACATTATTCTTTATCCATTCAGTAACGAACATCTGTGTTCATGTTTTATAAATAATCATACCACTAAACACAGTCAAATATTTGCGGTTTAATACTTTGTTGAAACTGTCACTGTCATCGATTGAAATAGTAAATAATAGTAACGATACACCGACCACTACGACGTTTATATTTATTAATTAATACAAACGTTAAGAAGCAAATGTCAGTAATAAAGTTTATTTGTTAATCTATATTATATTTATATATATATATATTATTATTATATGAGAGGGTTTGTACGTTTGTATGTTTGTTCGTTATAAACATTTTTGTTACTGCACGTAACCTTAAATAATAATGGGATATCAAAATGACCGCAATTGTACCGGGAAAGTTCTAAACTATATTTGAACATCATCCGCCATATGATCTAGGATCCAAGTTAGGGGGCCAAAATGTGGTAAAAATGACCCACTTTCCCCGAATTTCAATGTTTGTTCGTTATACAATGTCTGTTTCTGCATGTAACCATACATATGGGGTATCAAAATAATCGCAATTTAAACTACATTTCAAAAATATGATGGGGATTTGGTGGGAAAGGCGGTTTGGGAGATAGGGTGTGGGAGTTGGTCGGGTATTATGTACTGAGGCGGCTTTAAACTAATTTTGAAACCGTCCCTGACAGACCTTCATTCATCACCAATCAATACGTTTGAAAAAACGTATATTAAATCTATTAAATAGTATTTTAAAAGAAATTTGGTCTGTCTTCAACATTATGATGCTGTACTCGAGCTGTTTTCAGTTAAGACAATTATCGTAGAAGAAGATAGGTAAATGCGAGTATTTTTCAAGATGGACACTCCATTAGACAGTGTGACCACACTTACTTGGGGCAAATCGTTGAACCTAAATTCGTTTTAATTGTCAACTAATTAGCTAACTCATTGTAATACCATCGAGTAAAAATTCTAAAAGTAACGCGCGATTTACCGAATTTTGCCCTTACGTAAATTTATATATAGATTACAACAGTCAAAATAGGACAGTTAATAAATAATAAGGCTCTTTTAAAACAAAACCTTTTTTTTTTATTTCACTGGCGAATGTTAATGAATGTATATAGCGCTTTTAACAATCAGCAGCAATAACCATCATTTTCTTTTGAGCAATACACCGATAGTTGAATTCACTTTTTGTAAATTCTAGGAAGTACGCAGGTATTAATGTGTAGTCATTTTTGCAACTGATATATGATTTCCGGCTTGACATAAACACCGTCCTTTGTTTTTAATTAAAAAACATAGTTTTTGTTTATATCGAGGCGTGTGCACATTCAAAGGATAAATGACCGGAAAATGATGTTGATCCACGCCCAGGGATCCTATTGTGATAATAATGTTATTGTCTCGTCAATTTGTATTATTGTGAGGGCAGGGAACAACTCCCTGGTGAGGGTACCTATATGATTGAGTAGCTTCGGCTGGATGGACCAACCTCGTTAAATAAAATAAATAATAAATTACATGTACAACATGATTACTTTAGTACCAGTTAAGAAAACATGTTAAAGTAATTATTGTACAGAAATAGCTCATTTAGTACAGGAAAGATATGCTCAGAATCAGTAAAAGGTTGAAAAAATTGCAACAGAATTTTTTTCACCACAATGCATTTCTATAAGGTCCCTATATGAACATACTAAAAGTCTAGAAAAATCCAGGTAGGGGAAATAGGTTTTTTTAAACAAAATGGCCGCCAATGGCAAAAAATGTCTAAAAATGAACAAAAAACATATATTTTATATCTAATTACCACTTGATAGCAGTTTTTATAATGCTTTTTATATTTCTTTAGTGTCAAACATTTAAACTGCAATATACATATTAATTTAAATGCTATTTAGCAACAAAAACACACATTTAAGTATCAAGATATCACCACGGTTATAATAATAGACAACGTAGTCCTATGCATTATAATGCAGGACTACGGTGTCTAATAAAACAGTTCATTTACATTTGTACTGTCACAACAATATAATTATACAATCTTAGAATCTATTAATCCATTCATTTTCATTGTCCAGTTATCATCCTCTGTCTATAGGTAGGAATTAAGCATGTGGTATTCGTCACAAACAGTGGTACTGGTGGTAAATTTGTCATCAATGGACACATCACGCCATTTGTAACTTTCCATCCCCCAGTCTGTGGGTTGAAGAGTACTTTCTATCCACTGCTGTACCATGGTAATATACACACAGGGAATGACATTTTGCAGCATTTGTTGTAGGGGGAATAGACTTTATTTCAAGTGCTGTTTTGCTTTTTGCTACTTTCTCCCAAAACGTATTCCTCCTCCATACAGTATAGCTACCAATGCCAATTCCTCTGATGCGATGGTTTCTTTTTTTTCGGAGACGTTTGGTTTTACAGAGTTTGTAAGCATACTACTGCCCAGGTGTTAAGACTTTTTAAGACCTTTTCCTATACCAAATAGATGGGATGTAGTATCATATCCCTGGATTCCATGTATAAAAAGCAAACTAATTTTTACAGAGCTTCACACCAAGGACAGACTTTACATGCATTCACAGTGCTCCCCCATCGAGAACATACAGTATTAAATCAATGAATGAAGCAACCGTGACAGAATATAAATTTAAGAGGAAAGAACACATGGGTCAAACCAACCATATTCATCAATAAAGAAGCAGTGCACATTCCCTCACATATACTATTTCATCATCTATGTGAGACAGTCATACACAATGCATCATTTGGTCAAAAAAAAAATCTTATACTTTTCCTGCAGCCCTCTTTTACTCCATTGACTCCATACACACTGCTAGACTACTCAGAAACCTTCATCTCACTGCCCACTGTTTGCTACATCAAACCTCTTGGCCCGAAACAGCAACATTTCAAGACACTTATTATGTACCATGTATGTTTGTTACGTTATGTGAAGGCAAAGTAAACTATTGTGTTTAATGGCTATAATTATGGGCCGTAAGTAAATTTGGTTTAGGAAAAGGTGTTGGTCTTAAAAATCATCACATCACAGTAGGAGTTGTATGTCAAATTCTGTAAACCAAACAGTTTCCAAAAAAAAAGAGAAAACATTGCATCAGGAATTTGGCATTGGTACCTATACATTATGGAGGGAAGTCAATGGAGACTTTAGACAGCCTCTTTTCTTTGAGAGAGTTGCAAAAAGCAAATCTATTCCCTTGCTGCAAAATTTCATTTCGTGAGTCTTTATTACCAGGTATAGCAGGGGATAGGAAATACTCTTCAACCCACAGACTAGGGATGGAAAGTATTGATGACAAATTGACTACCAGCATCAGAGAAACTATTAAAGTTGATTAGATGTACCTATAAATAAGGTTGTAGTAAAATGAATTGCCGTTGCAGAAAATATGGTTTGGACTGCTGCTCCACTATTTTTTAAGAATGCCACGGCATCAGCACATGCTCAATTCCCCACCAATAGATGGAGGATGAGATACTGACAAGATGAAAGTGAAATTACCGCATTTATTTGAATAAATGCCCTTGGTGGTTGATTTTTAAGGAGGGTAGTGGGGGCGTGTAATCGTCGTGAGGAGTTTATTCGGAGAGGCGTATATTTTTGTGGGTGTAATGTGGGAAACGTGTATAATCAAATAAATACACCCTTTAGATATGAACAAATACAACACCATTCAGTGAATTCTATTACAAATAGAGATGTGTTAAAATACAATATTGTGTATAATATGCATGTGGCGGGGCGTACATTCGAGGAAATAAATTCAAAATGATGTCCGATGGGAGCTTTTAGTATGTTCATATAGGGACCTTATAGAAATGCATTGTGGTGAAATAAATTCTGTTGCAATTTTTTCAACCATATTTCATAGTTTTCCTGTACTAATTGTTAGAAAAAAAATATGCCAAAGTAAAATAAACAAATATAATTGGTTTTAAGCAGTGTGAAAGTACCGGTATGTAAATAAATTGTATGTTGTTTTAAGATGGAAAAGATTTTTGTAAAACCGTTCGTTCATAATTTAATATATTTGAAGGTTGTCTAGGAACTTTTGTATGAAATGTCATCATGTTAAAAATGTACTTTTTCTGATGGTTTGTCCTAATCTAATTTAAATTTGTTACATCATGTTTTTTTTTAGTATTTTGTATATTTATATAAGGAATGTTTGTAACAAAATAAATGTTGCTTTTACAGTACTGTTATTTTCAAACTGGAAAATGTGATTCCGCGTTAAATCTCACTCATTTATTACTGTATTCCACAATGTTTAATTTATCTTTAATTATAATAATCATCAACGAATAACTTCAATCTAATATGTAAATTCATTATTTAATTATTACAAACCATCGTTGCTTAGTACAAATATGTCAGGATAATATTATTAACATCAAGAAATCATTAAGGAAAAGAGACACTATGTGAAGTCGGTAATAAATATGTATTTATAAATAAAGTGTTAAGACTAAACATTGACTGAATTGACAACATTGTTTTATGTCGTCATCATTTACTAGTATCGTTCATAGTGCAGATATAAACAGATCAACAGAACAAAATAAATACACTATTTTAGCAATAAACACTATCTCATATAAACAAATCATTACAACTTTTTTTACTACAGAAAAAAAACTTAAATATTATAAGAAAGAAAAATTCACATGGAATGGATTTCACATCACAACTGAGAATAAAATAAAACATTTACACAAGAAATATGTTGAGTAGATATGTAAATTTTGAATTACATCATTTAACATTAAAACTAAAATATTTGTGATTGCCTGTAAAACAAGTGAGTCCCCTATAGACTCCACATGAATATAAAAAAACCACAACACATTTCTCTTTTATTTTGTACTTTTTTTTTACAAATGTATAAAGAAATCAGACAACTATCTGGTAAACACAATGATCTATGCTTGGTCACTAACGATATGGTACATACACTAATGACGGACCTTACTGTATATGGCGTTTACCTATCTATACAAAAAACGCTAGCATAGAAACTATTCGCTGTGTTTATTAGTACTTTTAGATATCACCTCAATAATATTGACTAGAAGACGTCTCTTTCAATTCTTCTGTCAACAACAAATCAATAAATGCAAAACCAAAAATTATTCTAAAATGAATAATGGGTTTCAATCTTTTTTCCAATACATTTTTAATATAATAAACATGCTCTCATTTGACTGATATTTTTGAAGACTTAAGGAGCAAAATTACAACTGTACACATGTAATGTACTTGAATGCATTATAATGAGGAAAAAAAAACCAAAACACTTAGTCCAAAGTAAATAAGAATAATCATGAAAACGCTTTTTAAAGCATGCCACACAAGCCTTCATTGACATGCTTTACAATCTTTCATAAAAATAAACTAGCGTGGTGGTAAAATTAGGTTGTACATCAGGTTTTACATCCCTATTAAGCAATTATACATTATATCTAATAATCCACTGTCTTATAGACTAACTGTAAATTAGGTTCATTTGCTTTGTTTGTCTGAGACAAATGTAAAAGGAAATGTTTTATTTTTTGCACTTTTCTGCATCAATCACAACTGAGCCACAAATTTATCTTACATTATTACTATAATAAATTCTAAAAATAAACAATGAAAACAAGAAGAATAGGTCACATTGTTACTAACAATGTACATGATATGCAACAACACACATTGTTACTAACAATGTACATGATATGCAACAACAACCTTTACATATTTATATAGATGAAAACCTTGCAGCATTATGTATTACAAACACAAGAACCTGGTTTGCATAGTTGAACATAAACATTATTCACACATTACTACTCCAGCAATCAACCAGGTTGAATATCCACATTATTCACACATTACTACTCCAGCAATCAACCAGGTTGAATATCCACATTCCGTTCATGTGAACACTATGCTAACCCAGATGGTAACCACATACATACGAAATAAGTCTTCACCAATTGTAAATGTATAATTGCATTCTTTCAAATAAAATAATCATTATATATGCGATATTTACGTAAGACCATGAGATGTGTACTGTAAACCATCTATCAATCAATTGACACACAACCCATGTCCTTATTAGAGCTTATTTAGATTTACGTCAAATATAAACAAGAAATCAAATATAAATTTGAAATGTATAAGAAATGTACAATGATAAAATCTGACCTCTAGCTAATGGTAGAGAAATCACAAGAAAAATTAAGTTAAAAAAACAATTTAGTTTTTAATGGTTACTGTTAAAAAAAATCAAACAAGGATCGGTGAAAATCTATGTAATTTTCACATCAGAAGAACAGTTAAGCCACTAACTATATTTGATAAACATTAATTTCCATATTCATTTTGTCGATGCACCCGTAAAGAAACCATTGCTAACCCGTAGGTCAAATTGACCCGTAGGTCAAATTGACCCGTAGGTCAAATTTGTTAAATTAAAGAAAAGGAATAAAAAAACCCTTGAATCTATCCAATTATTTAGAGGAAAAAAATCTGTACATTTTGATAAATTTTAATTTTGATTCAACCTTCCAATCTTAATAACAAAACTAACATAAACCTTCTAAAATATTCATTAGATTAATATATTTACAGGTGTATGTGAATGACATTAATAATTTGGCATTTAGACATTTTGCTGTTTCAGCAAATAGCACAAAAGAAATGTTCCTCTAAAACCTGCAAATTAGATCAATCATCTGGAACTTTTGGTCATTAACAAGCTAGTAGGATATATGCATCAATGTATTTGATTCAGTACCTAGTAAATAAACGCTGCTAATGTCTTTGGGCATGTTCAGATCAATAGAGGTATGTTTTCATATCATAAAGTAAGGTCACACTGTTTGCAAATTAATTTTTTGGAGGTCAAAGTCATGTCATGTCTAATCTTTTCCTATTTCAGACTTAAGGATTTGTACACTGCATATGATACAAAACTATACTATTCGGTAGGTCTGAACAGGCCCTTGGATGAATCGGCCTATGTGCCATTTCATTGATATGGAAGTATTCTTTTGGTTATGTCTAAAATATATTTATCAATACCAATATATTAAGACAATTTAGCTTGAGTCCTGGCCAGAGACTGTTTTTAGAATCATTGTCCATTAATATGAATAACCACATTGTCTTGTATTTAACCATTAGCAGATATGCAAGATCTGTGCCATTTCATTCTGATATGAAAGTATTCTTTTGATTATGTCTAGCATATATTTATTAATACCAATATATTAAGACAATTTAGCTTGAGTCCTGGCCAGAGACTGTTTTAGTATCACTGTCCATTAATATAAATAACAACATTGTCTTTTATTTAACCATTAGCAGATATGCAAGATGTGTGTTAACTCTTACCAGGTAGGAACACTAGTCAATGCAGGCTATTATCTATTATGTCTTGCAAAATTCAAGGCACATGGTTGAGTAGCTCAATACTTCTTGCTTGTCTTCTTGTAGGTAATTGGTTTGATAGGGTTTCAGGTAGGTAAATGTTTTACATGTTATACATGATACAAGCTGGTTAGCTTACAGATTCTTCCATTTCTCTTACAGTTGGTCATGATTTGTGTTTAATCATGGGCTGCAAACAAAAACAGAACCTAACATTAAACACATATTTTGGCAGTTTATATTGCATCAATACATACATTTAATACCACTTTGAAATTGATAAAATAAACTTTAGTTAGTGAAAATCCCCCACTTCATCATCTGTTTGCCTTCTCTTGACATAACAATTATGTGTTACCACATCCTCCATGGAGCATCGCCCCCTCAAATAAATATCCAGGGCGTTTATTTTTTTCCTCCCCCACATACATATACACACAATATCGTATTACATAACACATAACACACTTTTATTTGTAGTAGAATTTATTTTATCTACAATTTATCAAGAATGTTGATACAATTCTTACTGTATTTTATCACTTATTATTGTACTGATACTTATATACATACACATACTTTAAATCAATGATCCGAGTAAAAAGATTTTGTCTTGTATAAAAAATGTCTAATATAATGGTTTAAGAATGTTGTTGCAAAGGCCTCGACATTGCAGTGCCAGCCTCATGTTTACGGAATGTAGAATTCCCTCTTTTTATGAATTGTTAAGAATATCAATATATGGCCTGATGTGTAGACTTAATGCAAGCAAAAATATTTTAATCTCAACGATTATAAGCAATGTCTTAGTTAAGTCGAAGATGCTCTCCAGATGGAATGCCCATCCTGAGATGAGTAGTAGTAATTTTGTTTATTTTATTTATTTCATTTATATGTAATTTACTTTATATGGACCAGAGTTTCCGAAATAATTGAATGAATGAATGAATGACATAATGTAGAATTGTGGCAAGGGATATGAATGGAATAGAATACATAATTGTCACATACAATTTGACAAATGAAGATGAATAAAATCAGACTTTCAATAAGCCATTTCACATACATAAATGATGTTTTCAATAGGCCATTTCCCATACATAAATGATGTTTTCAATAGGCCATTTCACATACATAAATGATGTTTTCAATAGGCCCTTTCACATACATAAATGATGTTTTCAATAGGCCATTTCACATACATAAATGATGTTTTCACTTATAAAAAGACAAAATAAACAGCTAAATTCCATCAAAAAACCAGTTTAAATTAAACTATAAAATAAGTATCGAAGATGTAAACGAACCTGTTGGAGTGTAAATCCATCATAGACCAGCATGAGATCTTCCATGGTGTATTGCTTAAGGATAACAAATCCCTCTAGATTACGGTGTGCACGTCTTGCACAATCCTCACAGTTTACTTCATATTTCTTGTCCCTTTCAGTTGTAAATAAAATGTTGAATACTTCCTCCTATAACAATAAAAATAAATATGTTAAAAAAACAAATTTTACTCATAAACATTAATTTTTCGTATAATAAAACTTATGTGAAGTGAACAACTTTATTAATACTGTACTGCAAAATGGTGTATTTAAAGTCTGATTTGATTAATCTTCATTTTTCATGTTTTTTTTTTCCTTTAAATGTGACCCGATCTGGCAAATTTTCATTTTGTATTTTTTTTAATATTTGGATTATTTGAATCATAAGCTTTGCAATGTTGTTTATTTCGTAAAAATTGAGTAAATATTTTAAAAATTATTAAATGTTATAAACTTACAAATTATTCAATTAGTTTACTAGAAAATCGCGTTTGAAACCCCATAGCAACATGGTATTTTGGTCTAAAAGGCACCATGACGTGTGTGCGATATTTAGCAGCGTGAACATGATGGTCAGTTTGACTAATTTCAAATGCCGTTTTAAGCTATTTAGTCACTTGAAATAACTATTTTGCACTATTGAAAAGCGGCATTATAACGTCAAGCTTATTTTAACTGGTTTTGGAAGTTTTTACAATATCAACAGCGAAGAACCAAGCCGGCCTAACGTGGAAGACTCGCTGTGATGTTTGGGCTTGTATCCAATGTAATATGAAAGGACCAGACAATAAATGAAATAAATAATTAAGAGCCGATTGGATATATAAAATGTATAAACAAAACTATTGACAATAGGCTAGCCCTACATTCATAATATAAATAGATAATAACAGCCCAAAATATACAATACAATACTGACATGAATTGTTTTTGACATGTCTATTTTACTACAGAATAAAGCAATACACTATAGCTATTCCAGAACACATTACTTTTATTGAATATTAGAATCATTTTTTTTATTCCAATTACAATGCTGTGTGTAAATGAAAATAACCTCACAAAAATGTAAAACAACTTGTTTATTTCTGCGCGTAGAGCATGTAACATCTAGCGCATTGACCAATAATGTTTGTTATTGCAATGATGCGCCATACCAACACACACAGTTTGCTGTTCAAGAAACTTCAAAGAGAATTCAGAATTTTCTGAAATTATGTCATAGTAAATCAAAGTTTTCATTGGTTCCTTCTTTAAACTCCGCCCTAAACTTCCATATTTGGAATTTCAAATAGATGAGCTTTATTTTGATGTGTGAACTTTCAATATTGTGCAGCGAATTGGCGATCAAAATGTCATAAAACTCAACCACTTTCAACAGAATTTACGCAATTTAATTTTAGCGGAATTAATTTGTTAGCCTTGAGGAAAGTATATGTTTTTAAAACTCTCTTTTTTCATATTTTTAATTAAATTTTGGGAGTTTAAATCAGTTAGACGTATCTTAAATATTGAAATATTTTGAAAATGCAAAAACATGTAATCTGCCAGGGTAGTCGATTTGGATGTATTTTGGCTGATTACATGAAATCCCGACAAAGAGAGGGTTTTGCCAGATAAGGTCACAAATAATATATATCTTTTTTCTGTGCGCAATATTCTAATGTATTATGTGCACGTGGTTGGTCGTGCGGATCAAGTGACAAGTTCAAATCTAGTTATGAATATATTTATATCTTATTTTTGTTTTGGACCACATTTTCTTCTTATCGGAATTCTGAATCCTTGTATTGTATTTTTGCTACACATCAAGTAAATATATTTACCAGGGATGTCACCAGCTTACCACCAGCGTAACCCCGAGGGTTTGTCGTTATTTCAGCGAAAGATAAAGAATTATGAAAATAAATAACAACAAATTGCCTCAGGTCTAGGCCTAACCTTGTACCACCGGGGAGTCGCCATTATTATTCGCGAAAACAAAAAAACGCTCACGAAATGAATAGCAATAGATCGCGTCAGGCTTAGGCCTAGCGTTGTAGACACTACGACCACTAGGCCTAGCCAAGGCTTAGATAGATGCCCCAAAACCCAAAATCTGAATTCCAAAAAAACGGGCGCTTCTTTATTTAGGCCTAATCCCTAATCAAATAATGTAGATAAATTATTAGCCTAGACCTTACTACTTGTTGCTCGATATAATGTTCGTGTTCTTTTGCGCGAGAGTTTTTTAGCGTATTCGCAAATTCCGGATTTTTTGTTTCACAACTGTGCGGCAAGCATGTAGTGCATGGCCGGCAAGAACAGAGACACGTGTTTATGGGTTAACTGAAGTTCAGCGACCTGAAGTTATCCCAGGGACGTGTAATTATTGTACCATGCTCGGCGATCAGTTCGTAGAGTACAAAAATGTAAAACTAGTAACATAATATAATTAAAGCAGGGTGACAAAACATTCAGCAATTAAAAATGATTTTGTTTGGGTCTATGTAGTTATACATTTTTAATTACTGCGTACTTGTTTGTATTTTTAATCTGTGCAAAATAAAACGCTTGAATGGTCGCTATGTGAACTTTAAACTTGTACACTGTGCTGTGTAGCACGTTGTTCGCCATGACTCACAAGCTGTAACAATGAATACCAGGGCAGGGTAGGCCTGGTATTGTGTTACAAATAAAGTAACGTACGTAACCACGGAAACATTTGCTGTAGTCTTTTGTCTTATCTATATGAGGCTAGCTTGTCTGTTATTAACGATGTGCTAGGTAAAATGTTTTAGTACGAATTTTAGTTAGGCCTAGGCCTAATATAAATATCGTAATGATTAATAAATAATAGTGGTGGTCGGCAGCCTGTAAATCCTGGTCGGAAATGTTGAGTGCTGGTCGGGGCCGACCAGCGTGGTGACATCCCCGTTTACTGTATAATGTGAGCATGAACTTGTATTTAAATACAATTGACAATAGGTTTACCTCGCAATTAACACAATAATGTGCTGCTTCGTTCTTTGAGCGTCCATGCCAATGTACTTTGATACCTTCATCTTTTAGGTTGTCAAGCAATAGCTGACATTTTCTTAAAGATCTCATCAGAACATCACTGCAAATAAACACAAATAATCATTCAAATTAACTAATTTAAATTTTTCTCATTTTCTCAAATACAACCTCTCTATTTACACGCTTTATTCATGTTTGTATTTGCCAAATCAAACACAGGGTCAATCAGTGAAGGCACATTCCAGATATTAAGAATCTAAATGTTTAGGAACATGAAAGTAATACTTACTTGACCATCTCAAAATATTCAGGATCAGACACTTTTACATTTCTTGCCATGTTCCAGGAAAGGTGCATGAGTGGTACAATTGATTTGTAGTTTTGAAGTTTATTCCACTCGTAGCGTTCCATAGCAAGCTTAAACTGATAGGCCTTCAACGGGCCTACATTCCATGCTATGTTATTGCACCAACCCTGAAAGAAGAAAAAAATCACTCTTATTATGTGAAGTCTAAATTACACAACAAATGCAATTTATATTATAGTTATTTAACTTGAATAGCTATCAAGCTAAGTTTTACATTACCAATGTTATATTAATTTCAAGTAATTTTGAATTGATTTTAGGACAGAATAGACACCTACCTTGCTACCTACACAACATAGAATCTACAGGACACAAAATGTAAAAACTTTACTCCAACTATATCAATGGTTTAATACATATACAATTCATGATGCTATATTGATTGAATGTCAAAAAGACAAGACATTATAACCTACCACAGCTTGAACCCAGTGAACAGCTCCAGCATTCACCCAGACCAAGTCACCAGGCCGCTGCACAAACCTATACACAGGTACATTTTCCTCATACAGATCTTCCAGTACTGGCCACCATGAACCAGTTAAAAAGTTAATGCCATTTCTAAAATAAAACAACATATCTTTAATGTCTACAATAAAATAAATGTATAATGCACTATACTACTTTTTCTCATTTTAATAATACCCAAGTATATGCTTGTAATTACAATTTTTGATTGATGTTTTGATCAGTTTTGTATTTTTTCATGTCAGTTTCAAATGTATTTTCATTTTACTTATTATAGACAAAACAGTATCAGTAGTAACAGTATACAAATAATGAATGTTTATGAGTGTAATGGTACAAATAATGGCATCAGGTGAATGATGAAAGGTTATATTTAAACAAGACGAAGCCGAGTTGAAATATAATGTCATTATTTGTACCATTACACGAATATAATACATTCATTATTTGTTTTATATAACATCTAAATATATTCCTGTCATTTGAATCAGATTGAATAAAAGGTAGGCCTACATTTCATTCGATTTACATTGAAATTTTTTTTCGAAATTCGAAAACATATTTACATTGCAAAACAAAACAATATATATTTGGTTTTTATAGTAAATGTTATATTTATTTTGATTTTATAATCCTACTGTAGTAGTTAATTATGTCAACAAACTCCCAAACAATCCAAGGCCTAGCTAGGCTATAAAGGGCCTAGCCCTAGAGAGCTAGGCTAGAAAAAAGCAGCGATACCATTACAAAACTTTGCCAGGCCATTGAAACTGATCTAGGCTATTGTACAATTGTTCCAATAAATTATTCAAAATCATACATATGATCTAAAGCTAAGTTAAATTTAAAAATCACAAAACAAGAGTTTAATGTGTCAATATTTGTTATTGTTAACAAAATAGGCGGAGCTGTTAGATTTTACGTTTAGAGAATCACAGTAATGGTCGTAAATTTGTTTTTCATACATGAAAACATTTTTTTTTTCGTATGCTAAAAATAAAGACAGAAAGTACTATTGAAAGACTGTTCAATAGTGCATACTATTGCACGCCATCAAATGACTGGAATTTATTTAGGTGTTATATAATAATCAATATTGCTCACAAACAAAGTAAAATTTATTTTTTACTTTATTATTTACAATGCCCATCATATCTAATTAGAATACAAAAAATAAATTCTAATATACACACAAATCATCTAGGTAATCTCACAGATCCAACTGCTAGATCTGTCAGGCATATGTTCTATTCCTCTTATCTTTTAGTAGAGAGGCCAAATACACAAAGGTCCTCTATAAAAAGTTTGGGGGGCATTTTTTGTTAATAGCAGGCAACCATGTTGAATGTATCCTTTGTGGGGTGACAAAAACGATAGGGGTGGATGCCATCTTCAGTTTTGGGTTTTAACACGTTCACTGCCACGGCGTATTTATACGTCAAAAATTGCGTGTCGCTACTTGCCAAGACGTAATACTACGTCAAAATCGTAGCACTTTTGTATTGTATGTAGAATCGCTGGCAGTGGTGATTGGAACAGGAATTATCGCATGGCAGTTTATGAATGATGTACGTAAACGATAATCTAAAAATAAATGTCATATGTATGTTTGTGTTTATTCCCTCATGCATTGAATATGGCGCCCTCACACTCAATATAATCATCTCAAACGGGACTTGGCACTGGGACAGAAATTACGGAAAATGCCTTGGCAGTCAATGTGTTAAGGTCAGTTTATGTGGTCAAGAGGTCAAACAAGGTCAAAATATAGGATTTTTTTTTATTCACGGAAAATCATCTACATCATCAGATCTATCCACAAAGGTATATCTGAAGATCAACTGATGCTTCATATTATAGTAATTATGAGATAAACATTTAATTTTACACATAAAAACATAGGAAATTAAATATAAAAGTGTCATTTTCTCAAAATGTTGTTTTCACATATTTCTGTAAAGTACACACAGTTTTTTAATAGGCTTTTCCCAGTCTGTTGTAAATTTGTCTTTTTCATGTTGTCCACCAGTCATCGTTTTGATTTTTGTCGGAAAAAATAGGTCAAGTGTTATATGTATGAAACGCCATATGTGCCAAAAGATTGGTCTTTTACTATAATATTAATATTACCTATAATAATGTAATACAGTAATATTTAGAAATTTGTTTTTAGAAAAATTATTAATATTACCTATAATAATGTAATAATACTTAGAAATTTGTTTTTAGAAAAATTTCGAAAACAGAGACCCCCTATATGACCTAATGTCGAGATGTTTTTGTTTGGGTCAGAGACCCCCTATAATGTAATTATTTATACATTTTTTTAATTATTTCAATGATACAAGTTTTTATTGAAGCTTGTTGTTTCAAGAAATCTCGAAAGAGAAACCTGGGTATCGAGTCTTTGTTTTCAAAAACCCTAACTATTGGACTTTATCAAGGTTGGAAGGAGTGGTAATTGGGGACTTCTTCTTGAGGCCTTCGCATCTATGCTATCATGGCTGACGATGATAACAAATATAAAACTCCTTAAGTAATTAAGAAGTCCTTTATACACATGGATAAAGACGGTTTTATTTTCATTACGTTACGTACTGTGTCCAGGTATGAAATCCATTTCTCCAAAAAGACATAAACGCACTTGAAGAGGACAACGTCATGCGACAAATCAAATTGCAGCTATCAATTCTTATTCATATGAAGATCGTTTAAAGTTTCTTGGCCTAACAACCCTGTATGACAGACGATTTCATGGTGACTTGATTGACAATTTTCAAAAGATTTCGAGGGTGTAGCCAAGGAAGACTTCCTTCAAATGAGATGCAATCTAAGCAGAAATACACGAGGACATCAGCTTAGACTTTTTAAACCTAAATTTCACAAAGGACTGATAGGAGATCCACTTTTTCACAATTAGTAATTATATATTTTAATAGTTTGCCAACCAAAATCGTCATTTCTGAAACCACCAACACATTTAAAAACCGATTGGATTCGTTGTAGAAATGAGGTTAAAAGGGTAAACAAATTTACCTATCTAAACTATCAGAACCAATATTCTAAACACTGAGTGGATGATTGATCAATTCAAAATAGAATCATTGGTATAACAAGAAACGCTGTAATTGATTGATAGATTCTGCATGACATTGTCAGACTGATCACGAATCACACATAATACACAATATTCTTTCGAACTGACAGATGATAAGGAAGATCTTATATTTAAAATAACAACTTATTGAAAGAAAAAAAACAGTAGAACTTAGAACTTCATGAGCTACTGAGAAAGCATCGCTCTAAACCTTTGCGGATTTCTATAAGGCAACTGTTTCGATAAAGTATATAAAAACTGAAAGAAAATCTGCTGATCAACCATTGGAGTATGATCATAACCCAATTTTAATATCTTTAACCAAATATGACTTCACATATCTTGATGGATGGCGTTGAAATACCCACAGATGTTCCAGAAGAAAACTTACAGTAAAAACATGATGGTCATGCACTATAGGATGCAGTAAACATGGCTGTAAACATTTGGTGACTATGCAAGTATTTATGCAAGTTACCTAGATATTTCGTCATTTTGTTGTATTTGATCATTACATTGGAAAGGGGTGGATAAAAGCAGTGACACGATTGAAAGGATAGTCCCAATGTACTAATCTGTACTTTCGTATGTGTTTTGGGCCACACTCATCGGTTTGGAGGAGAACAAATATCACAAAGTTTTTAGACATTCTTTATGTCAATAACAAAGAGCTTGCAATTATACATGAAAGTTGATGTTAATTAATGATATGCACTTTGTAACAGTAGCCTTCAAAAGTATGGACGATGTCTGGTATAGTGAACAATAAAGTGGTTGAAAACCTATTAAGAATAATCTAACCAGCTTCCATGCCATTACAGGTTGCAGCACGTCATTATTTGCTGGTTATGGGAAGAGGTCATACTGGAAATCATTTGTAACGCATCCACTCCTTGTAAATGGAATTGATTAAGATTAAGACTTTCCACGTACAGTGTACACTAAAGTTTAATATTGCCAAATATATGGTACTCTTGAGCAGAACTGTATAATAACGACTACTCTTTGGTGCTACCTCCATCTAGACTCAGTGACTATATACCATTAACACTAGTGATATATATTTCCCTTAAATATTAAGTATTTCACTTCACTCAATAAATATTTAAGTACCTGTATTTCTACTTCGGGAAACACTTAAAATAAAAAAAACTCGCCTATGGTGAATACAGACATCATAGAACCTAAACATACGAGCCAACTATCAGGCAGAGCTATCAGTATGTGGCCTAAATGAATCGGGTTGTTTGGAAGCCCCTAACCCAGTTGTCAGTTTGGAACTTGTTACATGTGTATGTAAACTAAAGAGCCAGATGAAGTTGTTACAGAAAGCATGCATATGTGGTTGCGATTCAATCGTTTGCCGTTACCCAGATGGCCAGTAGGCATTATATATCAGTGCTTGAAGAAATACCCACCTCAGAGCGTTACCTCCTTCCATCCCTGAAAAATTTTCGAATATTTGGCATGTGCCCATGCCGCCCATTACTCCCCACCCACAAACCCTCTCCGTTTTTAAATGAAATTTAAGACATTCCAGTAGGCCTCCAATTTCGGTTATTTTGATACTCTAGGACTCATCCTCTCCATTCCTTGAACACCTTCCAGGAGTGACTCAAAAAGTTTAAAATCTTCCCAGTACAATTCTGGTCTTTTTGACACCACACTATAACCATCAGCCCCAGGCTATCATGAAAATTATATTTATTTCAATTATTAATACCGATAATTAACAGGTCTGTGCTCTATTTGACCTTATGACCTTGAAATGACCTTTAAACTTGTAAGTTGAAAAATTGATGAACTTTACCATCTACAGCAATATGTTAATAATGATCCAATAATGGTTACATTTCTTTTAATTAGCTTATATGTTGTTGAAAACAGCTTAAACCTCTATTTTACCATATTTGACCTTATAACCTTGAAAATGACCTTTGACCTGAAATTTGAGAGCGGCATCCACCCCTATCTTTTTTGTCATCCCATAAGGAATATATTCCACATGGTTGCCTGCTATTAACAGAAAATGCCCCCCATGATGAAAAAGCTCACATTGGCCGCCCTACTATTTTAAACAAACGCCAATTTATTTGTTTACTTTTATAATTTATTTATTTTCTAATAATAATGATATTAAATATTATAATTTATAAATCATTCTTGATGAATTACCTTTCACACAAGCTGTGAATAACTCCCCAGTAAGGCTCAGGAACGGCAAACCATTCGCAGTCGCCAGGTCCAATATTAATATTTACAGAACAAAAGTTGTTATTTTCTTGATGACCTAAAGTACATAAATAAAGCAATTAATAGGTAATAATACACTAACCTTGTCTATAATAAATTCAATGTCAATAAAATTAACTTTAAAGAAAAATAATGTTGATGTTAGAAAGAGGAGGTGAAGGATTTGTAATTATTTATGTAAATTATTATAGAAATAAAAGGTTTCTATAATACCATGGAAGTATTAAAAATTTACTTCCTACTTAATAATACATAGTTTTTAAACCTTTTTATTATTAAGAAGGAAGTATTTAAAAATGGTCAACAATGCAATAAAACATAGGAACAATGTATTTGTAATTCTACACTATAAAAGCACATGATAAACAATAGAAACATGAGGGTACAACATCATGACCAACAAAGAATGTTAATTGTTTCAAACAGACAAAGAGCTGATGGTTCTGAGCTGAGAATGCTTTGTTATTCTGTGTTTTACATTAGGACAAGTTTAGGCCTCGCAAATTGATTGAATTTGATCAAAAACCTCCAATTTCATGCTATTTCACTATTTTTCGACTTTAGCAATTTTTCGACTGTATGTTATATTTAGGATGTTTTACGGAGTTTTTCTTTAAAATTAGAATTGTTTGTTGGATTAAAAAAAAAAATGCAATCGACTAACCTGGTGTTCTACTTCCCGGAACCTTCATGTACAGCTGGACAGTGTTCATACCTAGAATCTGGTAGCCTACATGAGATAACATGTTAGCAGCTGACACTATCCGGGTGAACACGGGTAGTTTAGACAACTCATGTAATTGCTTCTTCCACCTGTACAACACACAATTTATTAAGCATTAAATAGTTACACCAAGTCACTTGCCAAGTTCTTTATGATTCGTGTACATCAACTGGTTTCATTGACTCAACTATGAATTCATTCTGATGTGCATAACATTCTTAACATAAAACTCAAATTGTACAAACACAAAACAAACGTCATAATTATGCAAATAAATATTTTAAATATTAAATATAAAGTTCATAATGATGGCCTAATTCTTTGAAATTTTGATTGATCCTTCAATTTATGAATAAAAAAATTAAAAGCATTCAACAGCATAAACTATACATCATTAAGCAGTTAATATTTATTAGAAAGTGTAGGACAATACCCATTATGGATTGTACCATTTTTAGAGAGGAGGGTTGTTCACTTGTCTTTTTATCAATCTCTAAGAGACCAAAATTACATGGTTACTTCCTATTATATACCTTTGAATTTTACTTTATGTAATCTACCTTATATTGTAGGGATTCATAAAAAAACACAAGCCAACACCTAACATTGCTATTCAGCCACCACTCTAACAGTCCATTATGGGTGGTTCCCGATTCAGCCACCACTCTAACAGTCCATTATGGGTGGTTCCCACGTTTTTGTCTGATTTGTTTATACAGTTTGAAATTTTAAAGGAATACATACTTCTTTTCATCTGAAAGATCTACATTTGTGCCAAACTTGAGCATTTTGAATTCCCTCTCAGTAGTTCTTTTCCTAAGAAAACAAAAGATAGTAATATTAAGTTATGCTGACAACATTCTATCTCTGTTTAGTAGTGTGCATACTGTATTGCCCATCTTTTGCATACAAAGCCTGCACATTATATTTACTGGGTGGAGTTGAAAATAGTCATGTTGACAATTATTTTAACTACCAAGTTCACAGTAAAGGAAATATGTAAGAATGATGAATGTGATGTTAATTAAGCATTCATTTGAAATATTCTTATTCTTTATTGCCATGCAAAAAAATAAGCAGCCACAGTGGCAGGAAACACCAAAAGGAATTAAATCTCTATGGCTCTAAGAGTCAGTGCTACCCTCTTACTGAGTAGCACATTAAGATAAGATATAACATTTCAATAAACATTAAAAATATATAAATCATTTTATAAAAACTTGCAGCACCTAAAAGAAAAATGCATAAACTTTACTCAGAGAAGATATTCATTTTAAGTTAAAACAAAAATGTTGGGAAATTATCAATTATAAAGAAGTCTGTATGATGAATTTCTTCATGGTCCTGTTTGCTCTGTATATGATTGATGAATATTTGTTACACTGAAGTATAGAATACAAAATGAGAAGTTGTATGTACCTTTTATTTGAACTTTGGTCAAAATCTGGGTTGTGATAATCTTGCGAATTTCTCTCTGCTTCTTCCTATAAATAGGGTAAAAATACAGGCTTCAAATTATTTTACACATTCTTATTATAGATTTTGGGTAACATATAGAAAAACATTTAACACAGTACAGTTGTACTACTATCAGTTGTACTACTATCAGTTGTACTACTATAAGAAAGATTTTAAAGTAATTATTTATTCATTCTGAATTTTAGAAAGATATAATGCCATGTGAATACAAAAGTAACTATTGTGGTCTTTTCAATAGAGGGCACTGCACAACATCAAGCAATGCTACTCCCAGCCACCAATAACAACTAGTCATTACCAGAAGAGGATCTAATGTGAATAGAGGGCACTGCACAACATCAAGCAATGCTACTCCCAGCCACCAATAACAACTAGTCATTACCAGAAGAGGATCTAATGTGAATAGAGGGCACTGCACAACATCAAGCAATGCTACTCCCAGCCACCAATAACAACTAGTCATTACCAGAAGAGGATCTAATGTGAATAGAGGGCACTGCACAACATCAAGTAATGCTACTCCCAGCCACCAATAACAACTAGTCATTACCAGAAGAGGATCTAATGTGAATAGAGGGCACTGCACAACATCAAGCAATGCTACTCCCAGCCACCAATAACAACTAGTCATTACCAGAAGAGGATCTAATGTGAATAGATCCAAACTTTGCACGTACCTAATTACTGGTTTATCTTTAAATATGTATACATTTACATTATATAAAACCAGACAACATTTTCGAAGATTAATCAATTTAAAATCTATAACATAGATTTTTAGTTCATATCTATATAAGAATTCTTTATATGGTGTTTGAAAGGCTAAAGATAATTTTTAACATTATTAGGAAACTTATATAACATTCTATAAATGAGAGTTTATTACTATATGTATAAAACCAACTGCAACTAGATTTAATTCATCGCTATGACGAAATTATAGGTTATATGCATTGATTTAAATAAAGACAATTTATTTTTAAAATACATTGCTTGATCAATTTTGTCAGAATCTTTAATTATTTATAATACTGTATATGAAGATAGGATCTTGCTAATGCATATACAATAGCCGGTTTCACAATCTGATCAAAGATCCCTCCGCGTATAATGTGATAAACCACCCTTGTTACATAATAATAAAGACATAAGTTACTTTTTAAATTTGTCGTTATAAATCATGTGTATAATCTATACAATAAGAAATAAAATTGAACAAACAATATGGACATAAAAACAAATCTTTTTTTCATTTCGTCTCCTAAGGTGAGACTCGATATCGGTTCCTTGAATGCCATAGACATGAGCACAGACCACCGAGCCATATACAATTGACTAAAAGTTGAAGAAAGATTCCTCTGTGTATTTACTATGCAGTAAGCACTTTGGTGCAGATAGATTATTACATACTGCTATGAATCATAAATAATTTATGATGACATCTTTAGAAATTAAAAAAAAAAAGCACAAAATAGTGCTAAGGAAAGAATAAATAAATAAATAAAGATTCTGACAGAATCAATAAGGTTAGGTTAACCTAATTAAGGAGGGAAAATATGTATTGATCAACAGTACATTATGACATACCCTGAGTGACTCCTGGAATGAAGATGCCTGGTATTGAGCATATTTTGCAATAGTTGTAAACGATCGATTGCTATTACACTTCCAGACCTTCTTCAGTCCAGCCATATCCCAGTTTTCATCTGGTGGCTGCTGGCGTTGTGTACGTACTTCCACGGTATGCTCACTGTTAGCTTCAACCAGTGTCTTGGTAGAGAACAGGCCGAGGTCTAACTTTAAGGCTGCAGCCAGACCTCTGATTACTGTGATAGGCTGGTTAGGTTGTAAGCAATGGTGAGCCAGTGCTTCTGAATATGCATCATGCTTTGATTCAATCTGAAATATGCATTATTATACAAATGACAAAGTACGTATATACCGAATTCCTTTTCCTGTAAATAGGACAGTATGCTCGGCTACAAAAAAGACATTTTTCTTGAGCGGTACTACAATTACCTAAATAAAATTTATGAGTGCCAGAATGCAATGTAAATGCACAAATGGTTCTTTTACTGTTTTAGGTAATTTGAAGCAAAGTCATTGATCTTCTGTCAACACTTTAAATTATAGTAATGAGATGACTCATTTGGGAGGGGAAATTAAACATTATGAGACAGTGAAAAAAAAATACAACCAAATATACTTACAAAAACACTAGGTGTTGGTGGATTAAGTTGATCTTTGGGTAAAGGAGGATACGGATTTGGTGGTGGGGTTGGTGGTGGTAGCTTATCAAGATAATAATTGGAACATCGAATGCCATTCTTATTGCGACAAGATTCTATTATAGCTGCAGCACAGCTGTAGACTTTATTTGATGAATGCGAGTTGTCAATACTTGGATTACTTGTCTTGATGACCTAATATAGAACACTCATGGTTACTTTCTTGGTTTAATATTTGAATACAAGACAAAATAATAAATTAGACTAAAGTGATAAGTTAGTGTTTATGGAGACATAATCTTCAAGAAGTAATTAAAAAATGTTGAATAAAACCACACACACATTGAAACCTAGGCATACGTTTTTTTTTACCTTATCATGAGCAATATTTCCATTAATGTGACCATCAACTGGAGCTGTTCCTGCCTCACTACGAGGAGACTTGGCTTCATTACTACGTGGCGTGCTTACATTTTCAACTGGTTCCCTCTGGGTTGGCGACACAAGATTTGATATTGTTCTAGGCGAGTGAATCAGAGAGTGCTGTGTAGGAGATGTCCCAACTTGCGGGGTACTGTTCAATAAACTTTTCTCCACATTTGTCTGATTCTGTAACATAGAATCCTCACTTATCCGTCTTGCATCTGGACCAGCCTGAGAAGCAAGTTTCTCTGCCCTAATTGTAGTACTGTAAGGGTTGTCTGACAAAATTTGTGCCGATGGACTTTGGCCAACGGATGATGCAGCATGTGTTTGTACAGGACTCATTGCACCGCTTAATTCCTCTCCTTGAGTTAGTGATGCAAGCATACTATCTGCTATTTCCTGTGGGGATAACTTAGTTCTAATTTCACCTTCAGATTTGGACTTGAATTCTGCTAGTTTCTGAGAAATATCTGGACTAGGTGGTGCTATTACATTAGGTGCAGGATGCTGATGTGGGCTCTGAAGGCTCATTGTTCCTGCTAAAGACATCGGGTTTTGAGTATGTGATGACGGACTGTTCATTGTTGCTTTTGGTGACACCACAGATCCCTGTTCAACAGATGTTGGTGAAAACACAACTTTTTGAGGTAGGTCTACTTTTGAATCTGGGAATGACAGAGCATCACTGTGCATGCCAATGGCAAGCACTGGACCAGAAGTTGATGAAGGCACAAGTCCATGCCCATTAGGTAACATTGTTTTTTGTATCGATTCACTGGACACAACTCTCCCACTAGGCAATGACGTCGTCATTATTGCAGGGTTTCCTGTCTGCAAGTTGGTGGTTGTATTCGTTTGCTGAATATTGCTCAAATTAACTGAATTTGGTTGTTGCACATTCAATCCACCTGCTATACCATCAGATTGCTGTATTTTTAGCATCTGTAAACGACAACAATTGTAAAGAATGAAAGAAAAAAATGTTATAAATAGCTTAAATGTTTCTCATGTGAAAAACAACTTTTTAAACAAATTAAATCATGTTATCTAATAGTGTAATTGGTGTAACAAGGTTAATTTCTAAATGATTCATCAATATGACACATCTACAACAAGGTATTCACTCCTTACATAACATATTCAAGTTTACACAAGAAATCTTTCTTTTTCAACATTTAAAACTTTTTTCAGAAAAACATTGAACTAAAGCAAGACATTAACTTTAGTAGTAGAATGACATTAGTAGTGGAATTTTTGGTTAATGTTATTTAAATGTGTCAAATTAACACAAGCCCATAATACAAATAAAAACAAAATGTATAGTATTTTGAGAAAAAAAATTAGCGAAAATATGCACGCAATTACAATATTCCATTTCAAGGGCCGTCGGGTGCATCTATATTCACAACATACACGAGCAGATGCCTCGTGATAGATGTCAATGAATGAACGGCCAGGGAACACACGCGAATCGTTGACACTAATACCAATTTATTAAATATCTGTTGAAATATAGTGCCCTACAAAATGTACTTTTGTCCGGCCATCGGTCCAGCAACCATGTGAGGCATGCTTTCAAGCACAGCCAAAGCGATATCAGTCGGCCCTCAGGAGAACGTTCAGCTGTTCAACCCCGGTGTTTTGAACCTCGGAGTTGTTTGATTTTACCTTTGACACCAAAACACCGAGGCGTCAACTCCAGAGTGTCTCAGGAGTTTTGCTTTTGAAAGCTTATAAAGTATAATTTGAAAAATGCACATACGGTTTAGACTGAAAATAAAAAAGGTACCTGTTGTTGATGCTGCTGCATTAGCCAGAATGCCTGTTGCAGTTGATTTAATATGGCTTGTTGCTCTGGAGAGAGTGAGGCTTGATTCTGCTGTAGTGCATTCATCACTTGTATCTGATGGGGTGTAAGATAAGTTGGTGGTGGCCTCTGTTGGAGTTGCTGTTGTTGCTGCTGCTGCTGTTGCTGCTGCTGCTCCAAGAGTTCCGCTACAGAGGTCGAGTTCTAGTGCAAATAAGTAAAATATAAAGTTACTTATTTAATATCAATTAAATAGCATAAATACTAATTTATATTCAAATATTTGTTTACCCCATTGTCTGCTTACGGCATGTGTGACTGATAAGGTTCAACATTTTGTAGAGGGCCTTTCACCTTTCTTGCCAATTATTATATAAAATTCATTAAATTTAAATTAGATTTCAGTTTTTCTATATTTAGTATAGAAATTGTATTGGGCGGTCCTTATGTAACCTCCACATCCAACAAATACCCAATATTGAACGATAAAAAAGTTTCTTCATTAGGCAGATATTTTTTAATAGGAGATTTGCACATGGGGCTGCAACAGCCTTGTAAAACAACACATCATTTTGCGCAGGAAAAGCTTTTTATCTGTTAGATGTTCACAGAAATATCATTTTAGAATATAAATACCTTGGTTTTCTTTTTTTGACGTTTAGCAGGATTGCCTTGTTGGGACTGAGCTGGGTTCTTGCCATTGTTTGTTGGTTGAGCATTAGAAGTATTGCAGCTAGGGTTGTTAGGCATGGGAAATTGGTTACCAAGGACGCCTGGATATGGCGGAGGAGGAGTTGATTTTGAAACCATTTGCTGGTGTAGAAGCCTTGCCTGAAGCAGAAATAAATATTTATACTAGTACTTTCTAAATATAATACCAAAAATAAACAATAAAAATAGAGATGAATATTACTAGGTTATTGAAAATGTCCTAATCTAATTTTCAAACATTATTAGGTATTCTTTCTCTCATCAATGCACATCCAACATTTATACAACATTTTTCAACAAATGATCAAATATCTTTAAGGTTACATCAATCATCAATAACGTTGTTCAGATAAGATGGAAGTAAGGTTTAAACTTTGGGTAGTGCCGGTCAAGATGCTTTTTGTAATAATTTAACTATTTTAATAAAAGAATAATTTACCCCAAAGAATGCCAATAAGTAAGGTGTTATTTCCTGGTATTATGCCATGTAGTAGGTATCCCAATGTAAAAATTCAAATTAATGATGGTACTTTTTCTTTCAGTTAATCAGAAGGAACTTACTGAACATAAACTTTTGCAATTTAAATGATTGAAATCGGATTATCCATTCAAAAGTTATGGTCCGTTAAAGTGCCCAAAAAACAGTGATTTTTGCTTGAAAAATGGCACTTTTTCTAATTATATTTGAACCCATTTTTGAAGGGTTATAACTTTTATACTAATAATTTTAAAGTTCTTATTTTTTCCAAACCCATAGATACAACAGAGTTGTACAAGAAAAAATTTTTTTTGGGTGTCCTCCACATTTTTTTTTTTAGATATCGCCCTACAAAATTCGTCCGAGGGCTTTTTACGCGTGATTTTCCCAATGTCTCAAAAATGCCCAAAAAGTTCCTGTCTTTAAATGATTCATAACTTTTGAACCAATGTGTGAATTAACTTCTTTTTTTTTGCATTGCATAAAATGTAATATGTATTTTAGTAAGGTTATTTATATTGACAGGTAGGTAATTCTGAAATACAACATAAAATATTGTTAAAAAATGTTAAAATGTGAAAAAAAAAAATATTGCGTTAAAAAACTGTGTGGGTATTGTTTCTTTTCATTAAATATTATTTTTCGTAAGTATACATTTTTTTAATAATTCTAGTATTTAAAGTTATATTTATAATCATATATTATTTAAATTGATTTTCGAACCGCCAAAAATAAGAATTAAGCCCGTGCTTATTATGTGTTCGATTCCATTTGGAGCGCCGGGCCGAACGTACACTCGGCCGCGCCTACACAAGTTAAGATAGGCCCCTAGCTAGCAAGGTCTAAATAAAAGCCTGACGCTAAATTCTGCCTAAGAAATATCGGGAAGAAATTTTTTATTTAACAAAGTAATTACCTCAATGGTATAATTGTAGCATGTTTAATTTTATTTCCCTTTCGATTATTCTAACCGAAAGTTGCACTTTGAATTGAAATATACGGAATAAAATTTAGGCCTAGAAACAGCGTAGACATACAACGGCAACACAGGCCAAAGCGCGTTTCGGCCGCCTACATACAATGGCTTACGGCCGCTGCATAGCAAAATCAAAGCTTCTTAAATTTCTTCGGTACATTTCTTCCTAACGTACTTGCTTTATATAGTAGATTTATAAATATTCCACTTATTAAATAATTTAATAAATCGGTAAAATTGACGTTTCGAAGCAAATATTCCATGAGAGGCGACATTTTTCGACATGCCTCGTGTGCGGCGAAGACTAGTTCAGAAAATGGAACAGTCCACTGCAGGGGTTATCCAATCATTAATTAACGCGCTAATACATGCATACCATGCACATTGTGTGGGCGACGATAATTTAGTAATAAGCGGAGAACTGAATCCCCCCCGTAAGGAAAATGGTAAACACTGATATTTATGGTAGGGATTATTTTTTTCAGTGGTTGGTCTTGTTGGCCTCTTCGCACGAGGTCCACGCAAAGTCAAATAAAACGATGTGGTTTATCAAACAGAAATATAAATTAGCTTCAATTCAATACTAAATTAGCCAGATTTTGATAATGAGAAAGACTAAAAAATTCAATTTTTATCGTTAAAATTGACATTTGAGGCGGATGTACATAATAATAATAACCGATTTACATATCAAAATAAAGAGTATTTAAAGCCTGATAACATACAACAAAAATTACTCCACCACCTATTATGGACCTCGTGCGATCGTGTTTTGAAAATGGGTAGGTGTTTTCCAAAGTTATTTTTAGCGCGCGGATTTCGGCTCGCCGGCTTTTGTACCTCATTTTTAACTCGCGTTTTCTATTAAAATATTTAATAAACATAGATTAAAAGTATATGAAAATAATCCCTTAAACAAGATCTTTCCAGACATATAATTTTTATTCACATGTGTATATCAGAAATAGTATATTTTTAACTTCAAAGACACGTCACTTTTTGAAATTTCACGAACGTGTTAAAATCGCGGTAACGAAAATCCGCTTCATTGGGATACCTACATGTAGATGCTGTTACTTTCGAGCAAACCATTATTTTAAAGCCATTTACTGATAATTTTCATGTACCTACTTAGTATAATGCAATTTACAAAAGAAAATAACTAATTTAAACATACCTGTTGAATAGAATTCATAACTCCTTGACGTGAGGTGAGTTCAGCAGGGATAGGCAGGTTCCACGCTTCTTCTATGGTGGGTAGAGTTTTATTTCTGAAAACAAAAATAGAATCAGTTAAAATTAAACATTCAACCAACAAGACCAATAATTATGCAATAGTTTAGCTTGGTAGATGGATGGATTTGTTTGTTAAAATCAAAGACCCCTATCACAGATTGAATCATTTGTTGCAAGGGATTTCTTCTACTCACGTTGTGGGTTCGGTGTTTGAATCTATTTACATTTCAAATCTTTTATATAATATAGTTAGGTTATAATATTTTCCACCACACCTTACCCTGAAGATGCCAGGCAAAAATAAAATAAATTTAAATCATTAATAAGTGTATAATTAGACAATTATTATGTAAAGTGATCCCAAAAAAATATTCCAAAATAAAATCAGGTTGGTCAAAAGTTCCTGTACAAGTTTGTATAAAGAAAAATCATTATTGTGGTGTTTGCTAGAGATAAAACCTCCAATTAAATAAGAGATACATTATTGATTTCAATGATGTTGAATAGTTGCAAATTAGGATAACTTACTTAGCTTGCATGTGTTGAGGTGGAAGTGTAGCCATTTGAGCTTGAAGTAATTTAACTCTTGCAGTTAATGCAGATCCCACTCCTGTTTTATTTGTTTTGCTGGCGTTAGAATAACACACTAAAGCGTCCCTATAAAATAATTTACAATTTCTAAACAATCATTTCATTACAGTATATAAGTTTAGTATGATACATTGATTGAAGTATCATATACTTAATTAAAAAATAATGGAAAGGTTAACTTATATAGTCTCAAACAAACTACAGTATGTGGACAAAACATGCCCCTTCAATGTCATATTCATTGTAGATAAAACAGTGCAAATTCATATAATAAAGAAACTAGCAGTACACTGGGGAAAATATTTGCAGATAAAAACAAGTTTCACTATCTTCAAAATCATGATCAATGTGAACATTGTTAATTTTGTCCATAGCTCTGGTGGTAGAACAAGTCTTCTTTCATAAGAAGTCTTCTTTCATAAGGACTAACCATTTTCACATTGATCATGATTTTGACCACTGCATGTTCTGACTACATTTATACATATTGCCTTATTGGTTGGCTAATAGATAAAAGTCAGTACAGTAAATAATTAAATTATTGAAATAGTGCATATAGCAGTTAATAACGCAAATACAAAATGTATAATTAATTGGATTTAGAGCAAGTGATGAATCCCAGAATAATCAAAATAAAATGTAACCTACTGTACAATGTTGCTAGTGAGGAATATCCCAAATTCTACATCCCTACTGAATTATAGTACAAGGATATCGATCCAACTACTCAGTAATTTGTTTACTATTTATTTCTTAGCAAGGATCCAATCCTTTTCCAATCTACTGTAATCCATAAGCATGAAAGTAATTTGTTTCTTTTCAATCATAAAATGAACACAATTAAGAATTCCATAAAGTTAATTTGCATTACAAAACATAGATTATAGGGTATGGATCAAGGTTGGTTAAATTCCAAATTGGAAGTTCATTGTGGTTTTTCAAGAAAGAAAATCTTTTTTTGTCTTCCTTTGATTTTAAAAATAAGTAGAATTAAACCGCTAACTTTCACCCTGGTAATTTCAATATCTTACTATGCACCTACTGTATCCAAATATTATTTTTTTCTCTGTCATGTTTTGCTTCGTTGCTCAAAATATGAAGAACCATTCAAGTTTGCGGTACACCGCGTATATTAGTTCTGAAAAGAACTGTTGAGTTTCTTGATGTTTCAATCAATGTACTTTGATCGTTCTCAGGAGTCGATCAAAGTACTTTGATCAAAACGTCAAGAAACTCAACAGTTCTTTATATCAACCTTTGATTCCGCAATACATTTAATTAAAAAAATGTTCATATTGTTTTGCCATTCAAGAGTCTGTAAAGCTAAGCTTATGCCGACTCGGAAGCAACTCAACTGTGTTAACATAAATGCTCCAAGCAACTGAACGCCACTGACAGGCGCACAAAAATATCGACACAAGCTTCTAGTTTCTTTCAGTTGCCGATCTACTTTTTTCGGAACTGAAAAGATACTGAGCGCAACTGAAAACTGCATCATGTGTGCAGTAAGGGCAAGCAACAGTGACCAGTAGCGATCAGTTTAATGTTTCCATATAAGGGCTCTTGCATACCGCTTCCTATAAAACTATGAATCGCAACGTGCCCGCGTTATGGCAACTAGTAACAAGCAGTGTTGACATAATCGCTTGCTAACTGGTTTTGTTCAGTTCTGTTGCTTGAAAATTTGACATAAATTCTCTTGCGCAAATAGTTCGTTTCAGTTGAGATTAGCTGTGTTCCATGGCTTACCGTAAGAGGTGAAATATAAGTTTCAGTTAACTTACCTTGGTTGAGAGCAAGCTTCATACAATATTCCAAGATCAGTCCAGGCTGCCGTATGGGATTTGTCTAATTGCACTGCACAAATGTAAGCTTGGAGAGCATCCATAGGCTGATTTTGTTGCTGGTAAAGTACCCTGTACAAGTAATAAATTAAATAATGAAATTACAATATACCTTTATTTGTTGAACTCTTTGAAGACAATATTTTTATTTATTTTAATTAATAATTTGTGTATTCATGAAGTACAAATTATTACATTAGGTGTACTACACAGATGGTAGTATGCTTAAAACCCGTTCACTGCTTATGCCGAAATGTCATTGAACTGCATGTAATACATAAAAATCGGAACTTTATACTCTGCCCTCTATAGTGTTATTTTTACTGTTAAACGTTTAGTTGAAAAATAATGATGAAAATAATTCAAATTTTAGTAGTAGTTTTATTCATTTTATGTATCTTTATCAAAAAAACATGTTGACCAACCATTTTTCAAACCCACACATTCCCCCCCCCCATTTTTTGTTGTAGTTTTTAGATATTTTTCAAAGACACTTTTCCTACAATTGTTGACGTTTTGTAAATATAATGCATATTACTTTCACCAGGTCATTCCTTGTCGTTTTATGGTTAATTAAAAAGAGAAAAACAATGCACTACCTATCCCTCTCTAGCTAGGCTTTTTTGTAGGCCTAGCTGGTAAACAGCAGTAACATACAAACAACGCTAGCTATAGGCCTAGCCTGACAATGTCTAGTTGCTGTATTTATTGTCTTTCATTTTTTTTAACAGAATACATTAATACAAATTGGAGAAGATCTGGTGTTTTCGCTGAAAAGTTAAGGTTCTTTGTTTTGACTTTGAGATAAAAAAATATCAATCCGCGCGCAATACATGCTGGTATTTATAGCGGACCACTTAAATTATTAAAATCAACGTTTATTTCACATTTTCAACCATTTAAAAATTAAAAAAATGATCGCAATAAGCCCATAGTAGTTAAATTTACATAAAATGCAGTTTGAAAACTTAAGTTAGATAGAAAAAAATGGGAATGTGGCTTTACTTGATTTGAAAATTACCATTTTCTATAAAAAAATTAGACATCCCAGAAAAAGTTGGTTTTTGTAAAATGAATGTAGTTTGGTTCGTGGCAGGTTTGAGACAGGTGATCTGAGATTGGATGAATGTAGTTTGGTTTGTGGCAGGTTTGAGACAGGTGATCTGAGATTGCATGAATGTAGTTTGGTTTGTGGCAGGTTTGAGACAGGTGATCTGAGATTGCATGAATGTAGTTTGGTTTGTGGGAGGTTTGAGACAGGTGATCTGAGATTGCATGAATGTAGTTTGGTTTGTGGCAGGTTTGAGACAGGTGATCTGAGATTGCATGAATGTAGTTTGGTTTGTGGCAGGTTTGAGACAGGTGATCTGAGATTGCATGAATGTAGTTTGGTTTGTGGCAGGTTTGAGACAGGTGATCTGAGATTGCATGAATGTAGTTTGGTTTGTGGGAGGTTTGAGACAGGTGATCTGAGATTGCATGAATGTAGTTTGGTTTGTGGCAGGTTTGAGACAGGTGATCTGAGATTGCATGAATGTAGTTTGGTTTGTGGCAGGTTTGAGACAGGTGATCTGAGATTGCATGAATGTAGTTTGGTTTGTGGCAGGTTTGAGACAGGTGATCTGAGATTGCATGAATGTAGTTTGGTTTGTGGCAGGTTTGAGACAGGTGATCTGAGATTGCATGAATGTAGTTTGGTTTGTGGCAGGTTTGAGACAGGTGATCTGAGATTGCATGAATGTAGTTTGGTTTGTGGGAGGTTTGAGACAGGTGATCTGAGATTGCATGAATGTAGTTTGGTTTGTGGCAGGTTTGAGACAGGTGATCTGAGATTGCATGAATGTAGTTTGGTTTGTGGCAGGTTTGAGACAGGTGATCTGAGATTGCATGAATGTTGTTTGGTTTGTGGCAGGTTTGAGACAGGTGATCTGAGATTGCATGAATGTAGTTTGGTTTGTGGCAGGTTTGAGACAGGTGATCTGAGATTGCATGAATGTAGTTTGGTTTGTGGCAGGTTTGAGACAGGTGATCTGAGATTGCATGAATGTAGTTTGGTTTGTGGCAGGTTTGAGACAGGTGATCTGAGATTGCATGAATGTAGTTTGGTTTGTGGCAGGTTTGAGACAGGTGATCTGAGATTGCATGAATGTAGTTTGGTTTGTGGCAGGTTTGAGACAGGTGATCTGAGATTGCATGAATGTAGTTTGGTTTGTGGCAGGTTTGAGACAGGTGATCTGAGATTGCATGAATGTAGTTTGGTTTGTGGCAGGTTTGAGACAGGTGATCTGAGATTGCATGAATGTAGTTTGGTTTGTGGCAGGTTTGAGACAGGTGATCTGAGATTGCATGAATGTAGTTTGGTTTGTGGCAGGTTTGAGACAGGTGATCTGAGATTGCATGAATGTAGTTTGGTTTGTGGCAGGTTTGAGACAGGTGATCTGAGATTGGATTTTCAATTTGCATTGCATCTGCTATTGTTGTTCTGCTATCCTTTAGTTTAGTAGTGTTTATATATTGCTGTATTTTATATTTTATAGGATACTTTCTATTCTATATGTACTATGTTTATTGTTTTTTTCATATTTACTATTTAGCAGCATTGTCTATGATTCTATGTTCATTGTTTTCATATTTACTATTTAGCAGCATTGTCTATGATTCTATGTTCATTGTTTTCATATTTACTATTTAGCAGCATTGTCTATGATTCTATGTTCATTGTTTTCATATTTACTATTTAGCAGCATTGTCTATGATTCTATGTTCATTGTTTTCATATTTACTATTTAGCAGCATTGTCTATGATTCTATGTTCATTGTTTTCATATTTACTATTTAGCAGCATTGTCTATGATTCTATGTTCATTGTTTTCATATTTACTATTTAGCAGCATTGTCTATGATTCTATGTTCATTGTTTTCATATTTACTATTTAGCAGCATTGTCTATGATTCTATGTTCATTGTTTTCATATTTACTATTTAGCAGCATTGTCTATGATTCTATGTTCATTGTTTTCATATTTACTATTTAGCAGCATTGTCTATGATTCTATGTTCATTGTTTTCATATTTACTATTTAGCAGCATTGTCTATGATTCTATGTTCATTGTTTTCATATTTACTATTTAGCAGCATTGTCTATGATTCTATGTTCATTGTTTTCATATTTACTATTTAGCAGCATTGTCTATGATTCTATGTTCATTGTTTTCATATTTACTATTTAGCAGCATTGTCTATGATTCTATGTTCATTGTTTTCATATTTACTATTTAGCAGCATTGTCTATGATTCTATGTTCATTGTTTTCATATTTACTATTTAGCAGCATTGTCTATGATTCTATGTTCATTGTTTTCATATTTACTATTTAGCAGCATTGTCTATGATTCTATGTTCATTGTTTTCATATTTACTATTTAGCAGCATTGTCTATGATTCTATGTTCATTGTTTTCATATTTACTATTTAGCAGCATTGTCTATGATTCTATGTTCATTGTTTTCATATTTACTATTTAGCAGCATTGTCTATGATTCTATGTTCATTGTTTTCATATTTACTATTTAGCAGCATTGTCTATGATTCTATGTTCATTGTTTTCATATTTACTATTTAGCAGCATTGTCTATGATTCTATGTTCATTGTTTTCATATTTACTATTTAGCAGCATTGTCTATGATTCTATGTTCATTGTTTTCATATTTACTATTTAGCAGCATTGTCTATGATTCTATGTTCATTGTTTTCATATTTACTATTTAGCAGCATTGTCTATGATTCTATGTTTATTGTTTTCATATTTACTATTTAGCCGCATTGTCTATGATTCTATGTTCATTGTTTTCATATTACTATTTAGCAGCATTGTCTATGATTCTATGTTCATTGTTTTCATATTTACTATTTAGCAGCATTGTCTATGATTCTATGTTTATTGTTTTCATATTTACTATTTAGCAGCATTGTCTATGATTCTATGTTTATTGTTTTCATATTACTATTTAGCAGCATTGTCTATGATTCTATGTTTATTGTTTTCATATTTACTATTTAGGCGCATTGTCTATGATTCTATGTTTATTGTTTTCATATTTACTATTTAGCCGCATTGTCTATGATTCTGAAGCATGAGATTTTACAAAAAAATTGGTATAAGTAAATACAATAACTAATAAGCATAAATTATATTAAAGATGTATTTGCACTATATTTAACATGAAATGACAATAGCATCTTATTCAAGTGGAAATATGAAAATCTGGATGGCATTTGTAGCAATAAAGAAATTGAATTGAATCACTACTAGGTTGATAACCTATTGTGACTTTTTTAGATTTCCATTAAAATTTACTGAATGTGATTCACCTATGATTAATTTTTTAAGCTTAGCCAATACAACAAGTGTGACAAAGTGATGAGGATACTCTTGCATAACAAGTTTAAACACAAGAGAAGTGTGTCTTTGTTCCTTTGTGAAATGAAACATACTGTAGACATATTGATGGAACATTGCCAAGACTAGAAACATTCACATACAAAGAACCAAGACAGGGAAATACCTGCATTAGTCATGGAACATTACCTACTACAAATAATTCCCGATTTAGACCGAATATGACGAAACCACATTATGTGGAATTTAAGATTAAATTGAGAGAAAATATGTAGTTAGGGAATACCATTATCACATTAATTTAATCATAAATTTAATGTATAATTACATATACCTACACAATCTCATCATCTACTATAACACACACATAATTATCTAATCTTAATTAAACTACTACTACAATTTAATAACTACTATCACATTGTAACCAATCAATTGTCTATGTCCTGTCTGTGATTATATCTCACCAAAAACAAAAGCAAATTGGTACAGATGAAAAAACTTTGCTAATTTGATTTAATTTTCATTTAGCCTACAAAGTTCAAACAGCAATTTGAAACAGTGATTAGTCTCATTGGATAAATACTTATAGTATTTGTTTTGCTCGGTTTACGTTTGAATTTCCTAGAAATTGATTAAAGTGTCTGCTTCCAGTGGGAGACCTATGTAATGTTGAAAGCAGTTAGCAACAGCAGTACTTACCACCGTTATAAAGTTTAACAATCTTTGATAATTTATAAAATGGAGAGTAAATCCATCAATTCTGTCTACCTACCAAGTGCAAACATTCTCTGTCCATACATTAAATTATCACTTGTAATATAAAATACATGTACAAAGTTGTACCAACATACTAACAGTACCTATGCAAGCTACTGATAGAAACATCTAAGGGGTATTAATATGTTGAACCACAATACAGGTTCAAACCACCACAGGCTATTAATTAGATTTTGTGGGTTGGTCAATACAACCAGATACACTATACCAACATCGTTAGTAGTATTTCCTAATACAATACAACGTACTTACATAGACATTTTGATCTGTATTTGGTAAATGAATTTCTGTGAACAAAGAAGTTGGTTACATGTCTGTTGAACACTAGCCAATTCAATGAACAACAACAATGATACGCATTTTAATATCCTACACAAACTACTTCTCATTCAATCACACTATCCTCCCACAAAGCAGTGAGGTAAAACATTATAAATAGAACCAACAGGACATGTCTAGCTGACAAGATTATAGATGCAAACAGCACCCACTCATTTCTGATAATACAGTACAAAAACTCATTGTCAAATGTCACTGATAGAAGTATTATGCTAAACCCACTCAATAAATGTAACCCTCTCTCAACTTTATCAACACACACTTTTTGAGGAGGTGGGCTATTTTGCATTTAATAATTTATATATCAAGTGTTAAAGGGAGTGCTGTACTGTAGTACTTGGTTTATTTTAGTATTAATGGTTATACAGTAATGTCATCAAGAAACAATTTTCAGTATCACAAGCTTAGAATTTAAAGACCCATTCCCTACAATTTTGGACGTTTTGTAAAAATATTTATATATTACTTTAAAAACATTAAACAAGGTAATTCCTTGTCTTAATTTAAATGTACGTTTTATGGTAAATTATGATAAATAAAAAGAGCAGATGAACTACCTAAGTAATTCGCGGTGAAAGTCCTTTTGGGGACGGTCTAGGCTTGGTTTTGTAGGCCTAGCTGGTAAACAGCAGCTACGTACAAACATCGTACGCTAGCTATAGGTCTAGCATAACGTTGTCTAGTTGCTGCATTAATTGTCTTCTGTTTTTGCCAGTATACAGTATGTTTGAGGGATAAATTGCGGGAAACGAAATGATTCTTCAATTTGTTTTTGGCCTTCACAATCGATCAAAAGTGGGTGAATTTCAGAATAAAAACTAAAATGCCTGTTGGGATTTATAGTGGTTATTACAATACTTATTTTTCACTTTTTAAACCATTTAATCTACGGAAATAAGTTATCGCAATAAGACCATAGTATTCATTTTACATTAAATGTAGTTTGTGACCTTACATTAGATCTAAAAAACGTAGGGAGTGGGAATCTGCCAGGGCCTTAGCTAGCATGAGGCAGATGAAGTGGTCACCCTGTCAAAAATGTTCTGGATATAATAAACCATGTTCTGTGTAATCAGTATAGTAGTAGAAATTGTGTACACACTGTATGAGTTATGCAGAATGCTAAAATCTGATAATACTAGGTCCACTGGTGGGGTTCAGGAGAGAAGGATGTGTGGAATATAAGCGACAAAGCCCCAAAATATCATACTTTCTAACATATTCAATATATTTTAAGAAGGATTTGCATTTGTTGTGAAATGAACTGTATAGAGACATCGTTTACACAGGAGTTATACAATTAGATGTAGGGTGTTATATTTAGACACAAGGTCATTAAACTTGTCTACAAAATCATACGCATACCTCAATGTTTACTTAAAAAGGCAACATTGATCATAAATGATCCATACCATCCTGGCAACCATCATTTCCAAATTATGTTTCACAGTCACAAATTTAGATCGATATTTGCAAAAACTAATAGGTCAATTTCTTCTTTCTACCTAACACTACAGCAATCTGTGCAATTAGTGACACATGTTTACGTTAAGTTTGTACTTCCCCAATGTTAGGTATTCTCGCAAGGAAAAAAGTATACAAATACAGATTGACGTGAGAGTTCAGAGAGTGAACAAAAAAAAAAACATAGTTCAAGAGTTATTTAGATATTTCACTCCGATGATACGGTGGAATTGTTGTATAATTTAGTGCCTTTTTCATACAGCACTTTCACCTGATTTTTCCATTTTCGTTTTCCAAGTAGGTGATGGTTAAATCATCTATAATATTGGAATTCTCGTTTTTTAGTACAGCCGAGTAACAGTAATTTTGTCCGTGTAAGATAAAAACTTGATCAGAATGTGAGGTCGCTTACCGTTTTGAGATCTTCAATCGCAATGTGCTCGTTGGAGTTTAGGTTTAGAGTCAAATGTGAAGTGTTTAGCTAGCAGGTCATAAGCCAACAGTAAACAATTTTCCTTTGAAGCCTGTTCAAAACCGACTAGTCGAACGTTGTTTCTTCTTGAAAAACGCTCAGATTTCTTGAGCCCATCTTTTAGTTTGCTGATCTCGCTTTGAAGATCTTCAACCTGGCTTCTGTTTTTGTTTGTTTTTACCTTCAATTGTTGAAATTTTCTGGGAGTTTAAGTCAATACTATCTTTTAAATCAAGTCTCATTTGTCTTTTTTCACCCAACATCGATTTAGAACGAACATACGTTTCAAAGTCAAAGTGTATTCATCTTCCGAGTTCACATTTCTGGTTTGGTCGACAGGATTAACAGCCTTTGCCATCTTTTGTTTCGGCATCTCATATTCACTGAAAATTAGCATAACAGCAGTGTAATCCAGGAGCTCCACACGAACACGTCTTACCTCTGTCGCAGCATGAACTTTATTACCGGGATGGTGTCCAGCAGGAGATAGTGTCCAGCAGGGGATGGTGTCCAGCAGGGGATGGTGTCCAGCAGGGGATGGTGTCCAGCAGGGGATAGTGTCCAGCAGGGGATAGTGTCCAGCAGGGGATAGTGTCCAGCAGGGGATGGTGTCCAGCAGGGGATGGTGTCCAGCAGAGGATAGTGTCCAGCAGGGGATAGTGTCCAGCAGGGGATAGTGTCCAGCAGGGGATAGTGTCCAGCAGGGGATGGTGTCCAGCAGGGGATGGTGTCCAGCAGGGGATGGTGTCCAGCAGGGGATGGTGTCCAGCAGGGGATAGTGTCCAGCAGGGGATAGTGTCCAGCAGGGGATAGTGTCCAGCAGGGGATGGTGTCCAGCAGGGGATGGTGTCCAGCAGGGGATGGTGTCCAGCAGGGGATGGTGTCCAGCAGGAGATGGTGTCCAGCAGGGGATAGTGTCCAGCAGGGGATAGTGTCCAGCAGGGGATAGTGTCCAGCAGGGGATAGTGTCCAGCAGGGGATAGTGTCCAGCAGGGGATAGTGTCCAGCAGGGGATGGTGTCCAGCAGGGGATGGTGTCCAGCAGGGGATGGTGTCCAGCAGGGGATAGTGTCCAGCAGGGGATAGTTTCATTTTGTAGTTTAAGTTCTATCTATTTATTTATCTATTTATTTATTATATATATTCTATTATTTGTTAGCCGAAAATGTTTTAATGTACATGTTTTTTATATGTTCAGAAATGACAAGAAATTTACTTGACTAGAATAAAAAAATTGTAAAAAGTGTTTTACGTCATGCTCACTTAAGATGTGCAGTAAGTCAGCAGAGTGAACCTGACATATCTCTATCTTAACAAGTTCTGTCTTGCAACACAATACACCCTCCTCTCCCACCCCACAACCACATTTTCTTGTGTTAAAGCAGGCTTGTATGGTTGTTCTTGTACAGTAGATCTTTCTTATTTGATATCTCTATCCTTCAATTGCTGTTTAGCTTTTTTGATTTTTCTATAACCTTTGCAATTGATGTGTTGTCTTGTAGTAACATCACATGTCCAATCTTCTACATTTAATGCATCTTCTACATTTAATGCATCTGCTACATTGAGGTTCCATTGTTCTTGTTAGTTTGTACATTCTTATGTTACTTACTTATGTTTAATATTTATCATTGCTCAGCATTTTCTTTTGAAATGTAATAATAACAATCCTAACCAGTAATATATTTTCCTTCTACAGTACTAGTAAGGTAATACTATTGTTAGATTTTTCCTGTATCTTATATATTAAAATATCACACACAGTAAATGCTTTTGTTCTTCAGCAGAATTCCAAAAGACAGCAAAGCTGTAATATTGGCACATATCCAAGTATATGGGCTTAAACCCAGTTTGTACTCAACTTGTCGGTCTGGTGTAAATATAATCATTTCCTTGTGATCTACTATATCACAGGCATCAAATCCAATATTAAAATGATTAGTGTGTAGAGGGCATTTATTTGTTATTGCTATATTTTTCTTTTACTTAACCTGTTTGTTTTCCTATTTTTACTGCCTTTTGTTTACAATAAAGCATCAAAACAAGGACTCATGGAGACTCGTAATTCAGTGAATGAATTTCCCAAAACTGATGTTATACGATGTTCTCACAAACTAAACCTTCTAGCTGAATGATTTAGCTTTAGTAAATCAGGTGATCACAACACAACCCTTCAACATGAGCAGCATACTATATAATTAATGGCATGTTATGATTATTAAAAAACAAAACTCCACCTAGTTAGGCTGAGATCACTACTGGTAAAAAGACAACACTGGCCACATTTGCAAAGTCGAAAACAACACATGTATACAAACCAAACGGGGAGGTGCAGCAACCACTTTGAGACATTAGGCACTACCAAGACGACAGGAAAAAAGCCACGCCAGAGAGGGCGCAATATTTGTACTAGTTCCCGGTAAAAAGGGAAATGTTCGTGATGGGGTTTGCGATAACATAGGCGGCTAGTTTTCATTGGTTCAAAGGTAGGAACCATTTAGTGATGGGCTTAGCATCCAGTATAGCTAAAATCCCTGCTAAAATTGTGACAGTTTTACCTCGGACGGCCCAAGGACTTAAACTACTAATTCACCCCTTCATTTCCAACGCCTGTGCTACCAAATCCTCGGAAATATATCCCATAAATGCTGCAGCTCCTCATATTTTTCCAAACTTGTGCAACCATGCCCACGAAAATGCGGCACCTCCCTGTATGAAAATATTTAAAAGTGGCCCGCACCGGGAATCAAAGTAAATACATGTTTTGATTCCACAGTGATTGAGTATGTGTTTAAACAGGTAAATAAAATATGAATCCCTCATACTATTACTAGAATGCATTGTTTACTATTACTAGAATGCATTGTTTACTATTACTAGAATGCATTGTTTACTATTACTAGAATGCATCGTTTTCTGATGTCGAGAGATCTGATCTGCACACGTTTGTAACTTGTGTAGTGGGCGCACACTTAACTAGGATTATACCACCGTTATGGGTTAACACGTTCACTGCCACGGCGTATTTATACGTCAAAAATTGCGTGTCGCTACTTGCCAAGACGTAATACTACGTCAAAATCGTAGCACTTTTGTATTGTATGTAGAATCGCTGGCAGTGGTGATTGGAACAGGAATTATCGCATGGCAGTTTATGAATGATGTACGTAAACGATAATCTAAAAATAAATGTCATATGTTTGTTTGTGTTTATTCCCTCATGCATTGAATATGGTTGATACGATGGCGCCCTCACACTCAATATAATCATCTCAAACATGTCATAAATTGCGCTAATAGTAAATAAAAATAATAAAGGATGAAATGATTCAGTGTGGTTTACTGTTTTTATCTCTCGATGATAGGTTTGACCGATTTTAGCGCGGAAAATCCTCGACGTATATTTACGTTCCTGGCAAAGTCAATAAAATTGTTGGACCATTGCCAGTGACGTATTTATACGTCTCAACGGTTTTTCCCGCCATCGTATTTTGAATGACATCATGATAGTCTGTGACCAGATGTTACACTTTCAAACTGTAATTTAATATGTAAACGGGACTTGGCACTGGGACAGAAATTACGGAAAATGCCTTGGCAGTCAATGTGTTAATAACTGTGGGCTTATCTTAAAATACAAAATAACTTACCCAATGGAGCACCAGGTATCTGCGTTTGCTTCTGATTTGTCGATAGAATGCCGATAAGACACAAACGCATCATGGACTTTACCAACACTTGAGAAACAACGTCCTAGAAGATACCAGGATTGGCCACTGTTTGAATCAGCTTCAAGAGACTTCTGCAGAAGTTCGATGGCTTGGCTTTCTCTAAGAGCTTTCTCTCCAAGTTCTTCACATGTGTGGTGCATCCATCCTAATTGGAGATTAACAGACACACAAATTTAATCTATTATTTTCAATTAAATGTTCGGTTGTAATGACATTAAGAATTCAATCGTGAGGATTATACTAAATAATAATTACAAATAATCGCATTGTTTAGAAATAATAATTACAAATAATCGCATTGTTTAGAAACATTATGGTAAATGGCTAAAAAAATGACTGTTCTTTGAAACACAGTATTTTGAATAACACCCTGCTTGTCATTATGAAAACTTACCTAATTGTCGTAGGGCATTAGCACGAACAATATCAGAAACTGAATCACTCTTGCTTATATCTTCATAGGCTTGTTTTGCTGCCTTATATTTACCCTGATTAGAACAAATAAAAACACAATAAATAATTACAATTGAAATTCAGTTTTGGTGTTCTTGTTTTGGAAGGCTAGGCTATAAAAACCACATTTGTACACAAAGACAATGCTTTGGCCACTCAAAAAGGAAATGCCTTTTCCTTAGATTTAATCTACAAACGTGAAGTAAGCAAAATTAAGCCTTAATGTTTACCCTGTACTTGCTTCCTGCATTGCTTTATCAGGTGAAAACTATTCAATCCACATTGAATTACAAGGAAAACATGTGTTTGTGTATTAATTAGAGAACTCTTTTAAAGACTAAATATATTTTACAGAAACCAAGACAGGAAAGTCCATCTATTCCTGAAAGTATAACTGTTGGGTTACCATTTCTATTGATACAGTATTGATAGAATTAGCAGAACTTTAAGGGAAACCAGACAAAATAAACTTATATATAAAAAAACTGTAACATATTCTACAAGTCTATCACAACCTGTTGAAAAGTGGTAACGATATTTGTACCTTCATTTTGTTGTTGTTGTAAATTTATAGTTATTACTTTTTAAAAACGATAATACATATATCTTACCTGAATTTCATGTAGATGTGCAATATGAAATTTTACTAAAAATAAACCAAAATAAAGTTATATTAAACAATTGATGAAGATTACATTCAATAACAAAAACATGGAAATGCAAGTTTGATTAAAAACATCCTTTTAGATAAAATTAACAAGTACTTCAGTGCTGAAGTATAATAAATTACTGCTTTCTTTGTCCTTTTTTAGCACACTATTAGAGGATGTGTTGAAATTTATCATTTAACAAACAATGATCCAAGTTCATTGGGTCATAATATTGGATTATTTTAAGTGTTTATAGTTCATATTCAGTTTAAGTAAATAGGAATAATCTACCATTATAACAGATGTGAACAAGGATAAATCACTTATCAATTCATCATGACCTTATTTTAATTAGTAAATGTATTTTTTATTAAAATTTATACAAAATCACATCAAAATGAAATTGAGTGTGTTGGACATTGGGCTACTGATCGTGAGTTTGAATCAAATTCTCGTCGCATTGCTTGTATCCTTGAATAAGACATTTCACTTGCGTTTGTCTCTCTCAACCCATGTGTACAAATGGGTACCTGTTACGGTCAAGACACAACTTTGCGCCAATCCAAAAATGACCAAGGAATAATACAGTATGTACAGCATTATGTACTTTATAAATCTAGAATATTATTATATAATTATATATCATTAGTCAAGCTGTTAATATACAAGTTAGTGTCAATCGATTTTCACTTACTTTCAGCTTTTTTAAGGGTACAAGGACTAGAGTCCAAAAGAGCGAGTTGAAAGTGTTTTAAACTGGCTTCATAATCTGAATTCACTTTAAAGATGAGACCAAGTCTTAGCTGTACCTCATTAGCACGGCTAAACCCACGGTCAATGTACAGAACCTGTTGAAAAGCTCGCACAGCCCTGTCACAACAAAAAAATATAATAATATAGGTCATAAAATAACAAACCAATAAAAGGTTTGAAAGCAAATTTAACAAGCAATATCATCATTGATAGCACTGCAACATATCCTGCACAAACGTATAATCATCAAAATATTAAAAAGAACACAATACATACCACGCACGTAAATAAACTATACAATTCCTAGTAATTTGCTGTTTTTTTTTATTTCATGAAATGTATGTAATTCCACTGCCCACAACATTGATGGGAAAATCCCTATCAATCATCAATGTTCTAGCTTACTATGACCTTTGGTAATAAGGCCTAGACTATGACCTTAATTACAACTTCCATCCATAGCTTCAAATAATTTGTTATGCTACAATGCACGTAACCAATAATCTCATAAATTGTTCAGAGGATGGACTCATCCATTTTAGATCAAGGTAATTTTTAACATTTATGTTAAATATGATTGACAAATATAATAACTGTATACTGTATAATATAATAAAGTTACTGAATTTGTCAAAATGTATTAAAATGTTTATACAATTTTTCCATACTTTCTTAATTATTAAAAATGGAATATGTTATTAGTGAACTACATGTAATCCTATTTTACTGTATATTCTTTACAACTGTTTTATTTAGTAGCTTTAAGCTTATGGCAGTTTATATTGTTAAAAAATACACTATACTATATACAGGTCTTCTTAAATGTTTATCCGTAGAAGTAAGCAAAGTTAAAACTATAAAATAAAATCAAGGATGATTTACAATCTTAATCAGTGGTATATTATATAGACTTTAATGGTCCAATGGCAATACAAATTACAGAATAGGATTAGTATTTAAAAGCAGACTTCCTAATGTATGAAATATTTTTCTGTTTCCAATTGGCCTCTATATGACTTTAAAAAAGTATGCCGTAGTTCAGTTTGCCAGACATAATGTATTGCTGATACAGACCTACATTCTAATGACCACTAGCATTTGAAATTTGCCATACTAAAAAAATACTATACAGTAGTAGTAGAATACTAACAAGTGTAATATAAACCGTTACAGTATGTATGTACATCACAGTCTGTCACACCTTGATATGTAAATTAGGCTATACATTTAGTTGTTATTATAGTCAATACATTGACAGTATCTTGTAGTTTGTAGTGTATAGTGAGCCCTTATATCAGGTATTTATGTTACATAAATTGTATTTATTAGTTACTGTGGTTAGTTGTGATTTATTACATATCATATCATGATTGCAGGACCATGTTATTGCCAATTTATGTATATTAGGCCTTAGTAAACGTTAAGCCTGGTTTCCATAAAATCGCTACACCGTCGGTCGCTACAGCGTCTCCATTAAAATCGATACACACGTAGATGTCCCCGACGCGATCGGGAAGACTCCCCGATTCATCGCAGTCAAATCGGCAAAGTTCAACCATGTTCAACTTTGCCGATTTTGTCGGCGATGAATCGTATACGCGTACCAAAGAATATTTAGCGCTCGCGTACTAGATCCCCGATAAATTCTAACGTTTCCATAGTATCGCTATGCTCTGTTGTGTAGCGATTTTATGGAAACCAGGCTTTAGAGACATGGTTTCATTGCGCCGTGCAAATTGTTTGTTTGTATTTTTAGTTTACTGGATGGATGTAGAGATTGAGTGAGTACAGCTCAAGAAATTAAATGAAAGTCTATTATTTACCCAGGTGTATAAATGGGAACCAAGTTAGATCAAGACACAACTTTGCGCCGATTACTAGCTGCATTATGGGAGTACAGTATGTTTCCATATATGTTTGATCCAAAAAAATAATGGGGTAATATTGTTCAGTGCTTAATTTAAAGGTTTTACATTAGGTGCTATATAAATCCAGGATATTATATTATTATTTTTCTGTTTTAATTGCAGGAGTTCCATGCAGAGCATAAACAAAAATATTAATATCACAAAAACCGATACTTATAATTACACAAATGTTGAGACAACAATAATGTGAATTTGTTTTTCAGATGATAAACGGTGACTACGGTACGCTGGTACTATCCCTTGAAGACATGCAACGTATCTCTGCATTGCAATGTAAATATAGCAACAGAGGAAATAAGAAATCTGACTACTTCCACACTTTTACACAACAACATCCTATAATTAGCAGCTAAATTAATCTAAAAATCAAGAATAACTATTCACTGCAGCATAAAAATGTAAAAATGTACAAGTAATAATTATTAGCTATTTTTAATAATCAATTATTATATTATAGGATGCAAAAATCATTATTTGGCAGTACACTTAAACTACTTAGTAAATAAGCCATCAATTGGTTTTGGGACATTTTTATGTCACAAATTATTTATTATTTTTTATTTTTGTATAATTCAATCACTTGATCTTGAAAATGGTTCCATAATGGTTCCGAAACGTCGATCTTCTTGTTTTTTGTCATTAAATTTTATTGTAAAGTTATATAGTATTAGCGTCTATTAATTTACAAATTATAAAGCTAAAAAATGCTGATTAGTAACATTCCCTATTTGTTTAACTGCTGTGAGTAGTACTAGTAGACTTACAAATGAACTACGGCATTTTTACCATTTTCACATCTTAATTGTGGCGTTTAGTATGCAACTGTGTTCAGTTCAATGGCTATTAAAAATATATATTTTATCTAAAATGAATCAATAGTAACTTTTAAAAAGCTAATGCATTATATATAATAGCTCCTTAGACTGGAAAATGTCACTTTCAGTTTGTCTGGTATACTAATACTAATAGTAATATAAGATTATTATATTGAACAGAATGTCAAATTATTTGTCCATAATTCTGCTATATAAAGGTAAAACATGCCTTACTTAAGACCACTATTGTTTTTATTATGGCGATTATAATTAAGATGACCTTAAATGAAGGACAGAGTAAATGAAAACCTTTTGTCACACATGTAAAAATAACAATGGTAATTTTTACATGCATTGTTCTACAATCAATACATTTGAATAGTAAAGATAATACTAGAAATCATCCTATTGTGATATAAAGACTTTCCATTAATTTAAAAGTAATGCATTTTATCTTTAGAAAGTAAAAACTACAAAAAATAAGGTAAAAAACAAAACAGATTTAGGTTAAAATATTAATAATACTAGGTTGTTGTGAGAGGAAGAGGCGTATTAGGAGAATCATCTAGCTTAATTTTCATCTGTAACCCAATAAGAATCTTCTGAATTCTTAATAATAATAATATATATAATAACTCTTTAAAGATTCCACACACGCCACTATTATTAGCACTGCAGCTACATCACTGGTTATACTGATAGTATTCCATTCAGCAGTGGTCAGATACCAACCAATTTAAAATGTGAACAAATAAAATTAAAAAACACAACACAAAAAATGTATTCATCCTGATTTTTTATATTGAACTTTAAAGGCTAAGAACACTAATTTATATTCAGTGAATCTATTTAATATGCTCTAGCCCAGTGCACAAATTAAAAACCTATTTTTAACAACAAAGAAATACCATACAAACTCACTTTGTAAAGCATTTTACAATAACATGACCTAAAGCAAATAAAAATGGCTACCATGGTGCATGACTGTGAACTGAACATACACCAGCAAGGAGAACAAAGATCAGTCAGTTTACATGTTCTTGTTTGTTTTATTCCATCAACACACTAAATAAAAATATAGTTTATGCTCAAAATAGATTTTAAATTCCATGAAATAGACAAATCATAAAAAAGATAACACCTGAGAAATATTTTATTTAATATGAGCAATTATTTTGTTTTACAAACAACTATCACAAATTATCAAAATAGTTTTATTGAAATTTCTACAAATGTAATGGTGAAAATGTTGTCACACTGAATAGTATATGTCTACAAACCGACAGTGATCATGTTGACAAGCAGATTCTACAATTAATTTAAACATTTCCAATGTGGTGTTGAATTTATTAAGTGAAAAAATATGTTAATTGGGCAAAAAAGGAAAAATATATTATTATAAAACCAATTTTCGAGCCGCCTACAGTACGTTACAAAAAAAAACACCCAAAAATTAGATTAACAAGTGTACAGAAATAATTTGATTGCATCTTGAAGTTGAGAATTTATGTAGTTGATTTTGTTAATGTTTTAAAGAGTTGGTAGCATGAATAAATGTCAATGACCTATTGTTAAATATATATTATTATTAAGAAAAAAAGAAAACGCCCTCCCTTCCCTGAAATATATTCAGAGGTTGATGCATAACAAGTACATTTTTTTGTTGGGCCTTTAGGTAAAATAAAATAATTTGTAATAGGCCTATACTGTACATTATCACATATCAATCATTAAGCATCACTCTGTTTTCAGTTATTACTTAACTATTTGATCATCTGTACTAAATAGTATTACTATATTATTTATTAATAAAATAATTATCATGCCCATTCATTTCAAATGAAGTGCCTCTATTTAAAAAAAAAAACAAATGCTCATAAAACTTATTAACTATTAGTATTATAAATGCTATAAATAGGGATTAGGCCAAGTTGAGCCGCCGACAAGTTGAGCCGCCGCCAGAAAAACGTTATTTTCTATGGAACGCCAAATGCTAACTTTCGCCGGTGCTCTTTCAATTTATGTTAGGGATAACCATATTATAATTAAAGATTCAATTCAATAAAATATGATATTAAAAGATTAGTAAATAAAAAATAATATTTATTTAACCTCATTCGAAAAATGTTAATACTCTATTAATTAGTACGTTGTAGGCCTACACGCGAGAAAAATTATGAGTGCACTGAATTTTTTCCTCGAAAGATTAAAAACAATTAAATTATTAAATATTACTACTTTCCTTTGCTGTGTTAATTGTGATAGGCCTATGTAATTATATATAATTTATTTTCATGACACAATAAACCAAGACCAAATGAACTTATGTACTAGGACACCATCCTAATCACTACGCGAAATGTCGTAAAAGACGCATGCACTGGGCGTTTCATAGAAATCACCGGCGGCTCAACTTGTCGGCGGCCCAACCGGTCATATCCCATAAATAGAAGGTTTAAAAATATGATCAGTGGCTAGGCTGTAACTATTGGGTGGGAAAAATGTTCAGTGGTTACTTCCTATGCATTGCAATAATGGCCGACTAAACGTAGCCATTCTAGTGTGAAATAAATGCGCAACTGTCTCAATTTGCAAGACCTACTGGTGTACACTCTGCTGGGAATGTAAAATATGCGAAAAAAGCCACAAAACCACATTATTACATTGTGCTTTGGCTTTGATTCAAGATATAAACTCACGCCCACTAAAGACAGCTGAGCGACTACTACAGGCAGATTCCTGTTCTATATACAACAACCTATTGCCAAGTCTGCCAGCCAGCAGTCAGTCAATGAAAAGCTTTAATAATTATTACAATATCCAATTACCTGTATGATAAGACCTGATCCTAATAACAAGGAAAACAAACAGGCAGGAAAAATATATCCGGCAAAAAAAAACAATAGAAAAGCAATGGAAGAATCCAGATGTACTTCTAAAACCAGGTATTCCCAAAAGAAAATAAAAATAATTGAATGAGTGGCATATCCCTTGCTAGGATCAGGTAGTTGGACCTGCCTCACTAGTCACAGCAAAAACGATCCACTCAACAGAAAAGCAAAGGGAAAGCTTAAAGCCCCATGCTGCTAACAAGGCTAGCCTGCATGCATAATTAATCATATAGCAAGGATTACTTTAGAACAGTCCATTGTATAAATAGGGGTGCTTAAAGGTCAATTTAATCATAATACAGTAGTAAACATTACAACACAATGGAGGTAAAACAATGTTAATTAAGTCTTAAAACTTTCTATTCAATCAAATAAAAAATCAACAATAAATGTATTAAATAATCTTTAAAATGGCAGTTAAACTTGTTTACAAGCATCCTATTCGTTTGGAGTTAATTGCTCATTGTTAAAATTATGCACACTGTAAGATTAAAATTTAATTACTTGTAATAAATATTACTGTCAAATATTGTAGTAAGGTCAAAACAATTTAAAGGAGCTTCCACTCCAGTTTTATAAAATATAAAATGGTACTGTATGCTTAATTATTTTTTGACATTATGTGGCTGTACAATAATTATCTGGTCTAAAATAATGGCATGCCCCATCTTCATGATTAGATGAGAGTCCAACATATTAATTTGTTGCATTCGTTTTTTGTGTGTAAAGGTCTTTAGTATTGCCGCTTAGCTAATTTTTTGTAAATAAAACCAGTGACCATGTCTGTGAACATTCACAAATGAAGCATTATGTCTAAAATTCAGTAGAAACTGGGAGAGGATGGAGAGAAGGGTGGGGGATGGGAGTATACTTAGGGGATGGCATTGTCAAAATATACATTATTCACAAATGAAGCATTATATCTGAAATTTAGTAGAAAGTAGGAGATGTGATTATCAAAATATGCTAATTATTTTTAGATTTTTAGAACATAACCAGTGTACAACATTCATAATTATTTATATAAGCAATTTGATTAGTAATGAAGCTGCCATGCTTGATAAAGTCTAGGCAGACTAATTGAACAGTAATTTCCTATGACATCATCTTGCTCTGTGAATCAAAACCTGTGAAATATTGCATTTGAACCACACTCACAACAACCCTCAATAGATTAGAAAAACCTATAAATACATTCAAAAGATAACTAAAAAAGCAACAAAATAAGTATGTTAACTAGATTTAATTCGTTACTATGATGAATTATAGGTTATGCATTGATTTAAATAAAGATAATCGATTTTTAAAAGATATTCAATTGATTTTGTCAGAATCTTTAAATCTATTTAAAAGTGACAGAGTTTGTACGTTTGTCTGTCTGTCTGTTTGTTCGCTATACAAATCTTTGTTACTGCACGTAACCTTACATATTGGGCATCTAAATGACTGCATTTTTACCGGGCAAATTCGAAACTATATTTTCTGAACTAATTTAGCCTGTTATTAAATAATTGTCTGTATTAAGTGAATGTTAATAAATATATTATAAAATGGTTTACAATTGCAAAATATTATTATCATAATTCTATTTAATGTGACATGTATAATATCTATTAAATCAAGTCTTATTTAGTCTGTATACATCCGCCCTTATGAGGGCGGCATCACTCTCTGTTACAAATTTCTTTTGCAAAAATCGTGGAATACTCATTCTTGTGATATATTCTTTGGTATAGAGATATACTGGCGTTAGGTGTTATGTACTGAGAATGCTTCTCAAAACTAGTTTTGAAACCCACCCGGGGGCGGGTATAATTGCTAGTTTATAATATATGAAAGATAAACGGAAATACAATAGCCGGTATCACAATCTAATCAAAGATCCCTCCGCGTATAATGTCATAAACCACCCTTGTTACATAATAATAAAGACATTTTGAATTTTTTTTTATAAATTATCATAAATTCTGCACACTCATGGCAATTTTTAAATGCTTAAAATTGTCTGAAACATACTCAAATTTCATCGAAAAAATAAATTGACGTTTAAAAAATTGAAAGCACACGTGCGCATGCGTTATATTATATGCGCTACGCACATATTTGTATTGTCATATGATAAAATATGACCTGAAATGTACAGTACAGTACAGTAAGAAATTACTGCTTCGTATCTACGCGTAGGCTTTCGTAGGTAGATCGTAGGTAGAACGTAGGTCATTGTTCTCTCCTACGATGTATTGTTTGTAGCCTACGATGTATTGTTCTCTCCTACGATGTATTGTTCTCTCCTACGATGTATTGTTCTTAGCCTACGATGTATTGTTCTTAGCCTACGATGTATTGTTCGTAGCCTACGATGTATTGTTATGAAATCTAGGCTACGCCTCGATCGTAGGGTGGTTCGTAGAAGCATGGACAATGCAAACAAACAATGTATTGTTTCCTAATTAAAATCCTACCTAAAGATAGTAGGTCAATTTTTGTAGCCGTCCTACGCATCGGTTATCCTAATTTGGACGGAAATCCGCCGACGAAACGACATCGGGCCGGTGGACCTCAGCTCACGTAGAGAGAGTCGAGGCTAGGCCTAGCCTGTTTCGGCGGTCTACACTATAAATTATTTATTCCTACCTTGTTGGGTTAGCGAATTATAAAAACAACGACACCTAGGCTAGGACACCCAACAAAATATATGCAAAATAAATATTCCATATTAAGATTAAACAATGAACATACATAATAGGCCTTTTAAAATGATTACGACATGTATAAAGAAAAAGGCCCGACCAGAATTTGGAGGGGAAAAAACATGTGAGCTGAGCAGTTTAGAGAGAGTAGTATTATGTTTCATGTCATGTGACACAAAATCCAGGTACACGATCTTAATTAATTACTGTTTTATCGTCGTCAGACGGTAGCCACCCTCTCGTGTGCTCGTACTGAGTAAAAAAAAACATGTGAGAGATTGCGGTAAGCAGAGAGTATTGCGTTTCATGCCATGTGACCAAAAAAAAACTAGGTCTGTATTAATTACGGTCTTCTGTCGGCAGTCTTTTTGAGCGACCGATTGAACGTCCTGATGCTATATTTAGAATGAATTGTTTACGACCTTTTTTTCTCGGCATCGTTTCTGGGACTGGACGTTCGTTGCGGTTCACCTGTGTTGGATCGTGTCTCTCTCTACGTTATACATCGTGGGAAATTTATATTTTTATTCACCGTTGAGTAGGTAAACATGCACGAAGGAAAAGATTACGATTAAAAAATATTATTTATTTTTTATAAATTTACAACTTTGTCCTCCGCCAGTTAAATTTAACATATTAATTTCACACCTTACTTCACTAAAAAAACATCGTAGGGTTGTTTATTTAGGTTACGAACTCCCTACGAAGTTCAGAACGTAGCTCATTGAAAGTTGTTCATTGAGGTTACGAAGCCAAACAATGGAACCTACGAAGCCAACAACGTAGCCTACATAAAGTTGCAGTATTTTCTTTCTGTACTGTATATGTACCAAATTTGGTTTAATTATAATACATGGTCGTGAAGATATGATTACGAATGTGATTTTGTTAAATCACGCGTAGACCAAGTAATTTTTGATTGCGCACCATGAAAAGATAACCACATTGATTCCTGGCCATAAGGAATATACTCTGAAAAATTGACGGCAGGTAGATTAAATTGATCAAGATAATTGACGGACAAAATAGTGCTAAGGAAAGAATAAATAAAGAAGTAAAAAAATAAAGATTCAGACATGATAATGCATTAACTTAATTATGCTAATAAGTGTTATTAGAAGGCAGATTTCTCAAGTACAATGTCTACCATAGAAAAATTTGGACAAATTACAGACATACGGAGATGAAGGTAACTACTACGGAAATAGCTATATATACAGAAATGATTTTGTCTAAAATTATGGAATGTGTGTGGGTATATATTACATAGGCTAATTTGCCTCTTGTGACTCACAGTCAGTTATGCTCAGAATGGTAGTAAAGTCCTTATTTGACCAATACTTGTGCAATTGCAGATGTTGCGTTTACTAAGGGCCTGTTTCTGCTGAGCAGAAGTAATCGATTTTTAACCGATTATTTTTTTAATCGATTATTTTTGGGCAGCAGAAACGGCGCAAAATGAAATAACCGATTACAAAATAATCGGTTAAAAAACTCAATACATTGCATGTTTTAACCGATTATTTCTTGTTTTAACCGATTATTGCGGAGCAGTTTTGAGCTGCAACACAAATAGCAATTATTGACCACACTTTGACCACTAGAGTATGGCAACACTCACTCACAAAGCATGCTGTTTAGATCAGCAAAATAATGATGTGGACCGACTATGCTCAGGCTAACCATTTGCGTTTTCGCAAACTGACAACTCCAATCGCAATAAAAAAAATTATATCATTCGCAAACTTGCAAAAATAATTTTTCCTTAAAAACTCAAATTTTGTCCACTTAGACTTCAAATATTAAAGTTTTATGTAAACCAAAACGATGTTGGCGATAATAAGTGACAGCGATGTAGCGTTACTTGCCATCAACAAAATTTTGTTCGCGTTATCTGTAAATGTACACGCGCCCGACTAAGCAAAATTTATTTTATGAATAGACATGCGCAGTAATTGTAATTACGAACAAACAAACTGCGCATGTGTATAGATGAAAATATTGCGCAATAACAAACATGCTGCATGGACATTCCGACGTCGTAGTTCGTTTGTGGTGTGTTACACGAAGTTTTTGCGAGTGAATAAGAAGCATATAAAACACAACGAAAACTATTTATTATTTTATATTGTTTGTGATAAAAAACTCTATCCAGTCAGGCTGCATATACTGATAATTGATAGTGGCCTGATGTCGATCATACAGAACTCGGCTGTGGCATAGGCTATGGCCGTGGCGACTGTTATAGCGTCGGGCCAGTGAGGCTGCAATAGATAGGCCTGACATATTTTAATACGGCCATGTTTTATTTGTATTTTAATCACAAATTTTGAATGAATAAAGATAAAATCAATACAAGACATCAACCTATATATTTATTTGATGTATCTACCAACAAATTTAGCCATTTTCATGGTTTGTAAAATATGTTTTTACAACATACCAATTTACTGGGTGCCGGTCAAGTTGGCCCTAAGACATTTGAATGTGAAGAAATATTTTTATTTACAGTTTATAAATAAATATATTTTTATAACCTCATGGTAAATAACAATTAGAATCATTCCTTACTTTTTTCCTGAATGAATGGTAGAAAGTGTGAAAATACATTTAATGATTTCAAAGTATTACAAAATAAGGCCATAAAATAAATTATGATTAGGATTGGGTGATGTTTTGAATAAAAAGGTGAATTTAATAAAGCATTATTGTAAAATGCCACTGTTGCAGTGTCATGGTCACAGCAAGGACAGAGCAATGATGATTTTATAGGGCCGAACAGAGTATTATAAAACACTAGTGCTACTAAACATCATGTGAAGAATACAAAGAACAAAAGGAAATGATTTGCTAGGATTATGATTTAAGTAAGTTGATATTGTTATTACATTATATTTATAATACAAAAAGAATTTTAGCATGAAATCTTATCTGTGATGTGCATAATACCGTATCAGTAAAACTTTTAATCACGTCAACACCATAATCGAAAAAGAATGTTTACCGCCAACCAAATTTGTCAACATTACAAAATATAGTAACTACAACTAAACCAGTGTGAAAGATGGGGTTATTTTCGCCAAACTGTAAACCAGAAACTTTCGCAACATGAATCGGTTACATCGACCATTTTCATGACATAAGACAAATTTGAAAAATAAAGTACAAGTAAATACAATAACAAGATCGCGTATGCACAACCTTTGTGTTGTAAAGACGCTAATACATTAGCTATTGTATACAATAGTAGCCTACTGTACGTTCTAAAAATTATTCGTGACATGAAACTTTCATGAATTTCAATAACTCACGTCACTCGCAAAATTTGTGATACAGTAGTTAAATGCATGCTAAAAAGTGTCTGGTTTAAATAATGGAGTATAGAAATAATTTTCTCCAAGATATATTATTAGGCAAGCTCAGATTTGCAATGGTATGTAGTACTGTAGCAGCAGGAGCCCTTCTGAGAGCATCTTGTAGATGTAAATTCATTCTATGCAAATCCCCCTGAAGGTATACTATTCATGTTCAATTAACACCATGTCTCAAAAAATATAAACGAAAGTTCCTTAATCTAAATTGAATATTCCATTGTTAAAGAAATAAATTAAATATTGTTCACAAAAATGCACATTTTAAAGTTAAATTTACCTAGGTTTGCATGCAAATGTCTCATTAAAAATACCATGGGTTAATTTGATTACAATATACTAGTTACTACTATACCAACAACAGACTAAATTTGAACTCGTCACTTTGACGAGTTAGTTATCCGCACAACAAACGCCACGCGCACGTCATATGTTGGAATTTTGCACACGGAAAAAGATTATGGCATTATGACCTGAACTGAAGAATATCATATGTTGTTAGTGCTGAATTCTGTCAATTTATTTTGTGTCATATAGTATACAGTATAAACAGTATAATCTGTATACATATTACATACAGTGTAGAATAGGTGAAATTACGGGACCCGCCACTTATTCCAATTTTTAACATGGCGACGGTATCAAAATGAAACACTAAGGTAGCAATTTCCGAAGGACATTATCTCAGCAACAACATATTAACGTGTAGAAGAAATTTGAATACGTAATGCGCGCTCTTTTAAATGTGATGAACTATGACGCAAAATATGAAAATACGACTTCTTATATTCAACTGGCCATAAGATGACGTCAAAATATCTGATTGGCAAAATGTTCACATGAATTCGTATCTACAATCCAATAGCTTCCAGAAAACGTTTTAAACATGATTATCACTTTTTATTCTGACGAGCTATAACAGATTGAAATTTACTGTAAAGATGAAAATAAGTGACCCACGTTATTTACATTTTTAGACATGATGACGTCATAAAAATTAAAATATTTTTAACTCATGTGAAAGATAGTTCATTGACCTAGAAAATATCAAAATCGGGGTGGAAATAGAAAACAGATAAGTGGAGACGCGCTTAATTAAATGTGATTCGCTATGACGAAAGATACAAAAATCCTATATTTTATATTCGCGTGGCCATACGATGATGTCACAATGTCCGGTTAGCCATATTAATGCATGATCCGATATCTACAACTCATCAACTTCCAGAATATGTAATAAAAATAATTGTTACCGTTTAGAAACTACGACTGTTTAAAAAAAGGTATAATTTTGACAAATGTTTTAACTTAAAAAACGCACGTAAATTATCCAATTCAACGTGCCCGTATGACGTAATTTTAAGTCAAAATTGTTAAAAATTTGGTAAAATTACTAGAAAAGGCTGGAAAAACAGAAATCACGCGGAAAAAATTGCTTTCAATGGTACGTGCGCACGTTCTAAAGATATGTGAGCCCGTGGGAATTTTTTACATGCCTAAAACGCATAGAAAGTTGATTAGAAATTTATTTTTCGCATTTCGAAACTTTAAACGCGCGTAACTTCGTGTGAAACATGCCATTTTTTTTCCACAGTCACCGCAAGATATAAATTAAACTTTTGCTAAGTTTCAATTTAAATTGTTATATGGTTTTCGGTTTATGTTAAATACGCGAAATTCGTTAAAACGCGCGTAAGTCATGTTGCGCAACTCTGACGTCATTCAAAAACAGGAAAGCACAACTTCACATGAATGCCCAGATGTTGACAAAGTTATGAAATGTTAACTTTACACGTTTTTGAGATACGCTCTGCACAAAAATGACAGAAAGAAGAATACAGAAAAAAAAAAGATGATGAAACAGGACAGTTACAAGGAGTTATCCGCTCATGCGGATAACTAAGAAACTGATATTATTACTTTTTTGTTGGTTATAAAAATGTTGTGTTAAGATTGAACATATAGGCATATTACAACATGTGTAAAGAAAATGGCCATAGTATTCAGCCTCCCTCGACCAGAATTTGGAGTGAAAAAAATATTTGCTGCACGATGTGGGAACAGTTTTGATAGAGTATCTCGTTTCATATCATGTGACACTAGGTACTGTACACTATCTTCATCAAGTTAAAAAATTCTAGGTCTACACAATCAACCAGGGCTGAAAATTAACCTTTAAACCATACTGGCCATGGGGATCGTATTATTCTACAGTGAAAATATCAAGCCAATTTTTTTTTATGGCCTGGGTAGATTGGGTTTCAGGACCGTTTTAGGAGCCTGGAGAATCCTGGCCAACTAGCTAGGCCTAGGCTATGCCTTTAGCTTTTCTAATGAATCAGGGTTCTCGCCACGGTGGTCGGCCCCGTCTACCACTCGGAATTTCCCACCACCACTTTCATGGCGCCGATCACCACTGAATAATGTAGCCTATTGTTATTATAATTATCTACTCGTCGATCGTAGGATTGATAAACACCATTGTCATCGCCTTTAAAAAAAGCATAGACATTGCAAATTAACAATGTAATGTTCAGTATTAAAATCGGCAACGCCTTAAAATCCTACCTAGGCTAGGAGACGACACATTTTATAGCCACCCTATGCACTGACTGGTTAGCCTAATTTAGCCGGACGAGACGACATCGTTGGGGGTCATTCCATGTCAAATCACCCAATGGGTTAAACCCTACTTTCTTCAAATTTGGTTTTTGGGTTATTTGCAGCTAAAAAACCTGAAATTTTTAATTTGAGCGCCATACGACCATACGATTTTGTTGTGACAGGTATCTTTGGAAAGCTAATTGTTAAAGTTATCCAAATCTTCTATTTACTTTTGAGATAGAACTATTTAAAAGATGTATAACTTATTCTATTCCATTTGACCTAGGATTTGACCTTGTGGGACGAATTTTTTTTAGATGAAATTTTGTGAAAATTATCTCCTACATGATATTTACATAATATAAAAAAATTGAAGATATATTATTTTTTGTTTGCTTTCTAGCTCATTTCAAAGTTGGCTTACTTCAACAATTCTGGTATTTCTATACAGTGTAGATGTATTGTCGACATTTTATAACTACCAAATTTACCTCTTAATACTGTCAGATTATTTAAGACTATAACAATGCTTTAATTATATATTTTCGTGCTCCATACAATCAATTTAACTCAATATAACCGCATGATTTATAGGGCTATAATTACGTAAAATTTTAGTAACGTTTTAAAATTGCATAAAATGGCAGCTCGACGGCATGGACCGGGGCAAGTGGTATTTTTATTCAATGAGTACTACTACTTGCCCCAACCAATGTATCGCCACCCCGGTCCATGCCGTTTATAACGTAATTATAGACTTATAAATCATGAGGTTACCGTATATTTCAGTGTATAAGTCGCACTTTTGACACGCAAATTTGACCTCTAAATTAAGGGTGCGTTTTATACACCGAACATTATGCCTCACACCACACAGATTGTAGCCTACATATCGTCACCTCGTTGGCTAGGCCTAGCCTATAGGCTAGCTACAGTGTACTAACGTAACGGCAACCTGCTTCTGCCTAGTTTTCAAGGCATTTTAGCGTGATGTTATACTAAATATGATGAAAAGATTTGTTCATTATGGAGATGTTTTAGGCGCTCCGATAAAATTTCATTTGTAAACGTTTACGATTGGAATAGGCCTAGGCCTAGTATTTATTTATAGTTATACGCACGATTGCCGACCGCCGTACCCCCCAGCGCAAGCCCTTCTTGGGCGGCCACATGGTGTACGGCATTCGACTAGTATATTCTCCAGTTGAATATAGCATGGCGTAGCGTATACACTTCTCGGATACATAGATACTAATCGAATACGATTGTCCATGAAAACGTGCGCCCTCTTGAAATGATCGAGCGCGGCTAGCCCACACACGCGTACGTGTTACACACACGGTCATGCACTCGATGTTGCGGCGAAACTCATGAATAACAAGTTAGAAAGAACTTGTTGAGGCTGGGCGCGGCCGAGCCTAGGTAAGAAAAACCCTAAATAAAGGACTCTGTTGTAGATATAACAATATATTATTACAATAATATTGATTACAATTTAAAAAAAACATTGTTTTGATGAAATATAAAGTGCGTCTTATACATCGACGATATAAAAAATACCGATATTTTACTCTCAGTTAGGGGGTGTGTCTTATACACAGGTGCGACTTATACACCGAAATATACGGTATATTGCATTTTTTATAAAAACGTAAAATTGTAGTAACGTTTTAAAATTGCATAAAATGGCAGCTAGACGGCATGGACCGGGGCAAGTGGTATTTTTCTGAAATGAGTGGACCCTACTTGCCCCAACCCATGTATCATTACCCCGGTCCATGCCGTTTATAATGTAATTATAGCCCTATATATCATGCGTTTATACTGCATTTTTTATTTTAAAAAAAATTAAATTGTAGTAACGTTTTAAAATTGCATAAAATGGCAGCTAGACGGCATGGGCCGGGGCAAGTGGTATTTTTATGCAATGACTACTACTACTTGCCCCAACCAATGTATCTTCACCCCGGTCCATGCCGTTTATAACATAATTATAGCCTTATAAATCATGTGGTTATATGGGTATTGCGAAACCCCGCAAACCTACAAAAAACATAGCAAACCCCACCGAACCAACATAAAAGTGATTGAATCATGTAGTGTACAACCCACTGGGTATATCAATGTAAAAAAAAAATTAAATTTCTACTGTTAAAGTGTTAACAACTTATTTTTGGGGTAAAACCCGGTAAACCTCCAAAAAACCGTAGCAAACCCCACCGAACCAACATAAAAGTGATTGAATAATGTAGTGTACGACCCACTGGGTATATAAATTATTAAATTTCTACTGTTAACTACTTTTTTGGGGATAAAACATCATTTTTTGGTTAAAAATTAGCAATCATTTTTGACCAAAAAATGATGCTTTACCCCAGTAGTTAACAGTAGAAATTTAATATTTTTTTTACATGGATATACCCAGTGGGTTGTACACTACATGATTCAATCACTTTTATGTTGGTTCGGTAGGGTTTGCTATATTTTTTTGGAGGTTTGCAGGGTTTAGCAATCATTTTTGACCAAAAAATGATGTTTTACCCCAAAAATAAGTAGTTAACAGTAAAAATGTAATATTTTTTTTACATGGATATACCCAGTGGGTTGTACACTACATGATTCAATCACTTTTATGTTGGTTCGATGGGGTTTGCTATGTTTTTTTAGAGGTTTGCGGGGGTTTGCGGTTTTTAGTAATACCCGGTTATATTGCATTTTTTACAAAAACGTAAAATTGTAGTAACGTTTTAAAATTGCATAAAATGGCAGCTAGACGGCATGGACCGGGGCAAGTGGTATTTTTATGCAATGACTGGACTCTACTTGCCCCAACCAATGTATCGTCACCCCGGTCCATGCCGTTTATAACATAATTATAGCCCTATAAATTTATGTGGTTATATTGCATTTTTTATAAAAACGTTAAAATTGTAGTAATGTTTTAAAATTGCATAAAATAGCAGCTATACGGCAAGGACCGGGGCAAGTGGTATTTTTCTGAAATGACTGGACCCTACTTGCCACACCCCACGTATCGTAACCCTGGTCCATGCCGTTTATAACGTAATTATAGCAGCCAAATTATGAGTGAAGAAATAAGTGAACAAAATACAAATGAACAAAAATGTAAAATAATGATGAACAGCAAAGAACAATCAATGTTTTCAAAGTTATCATCAAACAAAAAAAATTATTCAATTTGCTTGAAAGTGTGAAAAGAGTGCCATAAACTGATGGTACATCCTTGGCTATCTAATAGTGTACAGATGTTTACCCAAGTAATAATTATTTTGTATGGAGCATGAAAATATAATTAAAGCATTGTTATAGTCTTAAATAATCTGACAGTGACACCCATAGTGTTGATATAAAGTTTGCGGTACACCATGTGTATTAGTTTTGAAAAGAACTGTTGAGTTTCTCGACGTTTCAATCAATATACTTTGATCGTCCTCAGGAGTGAGCGCTCACTCTTGAGGACGATCAAAGTATATTGATCGAAACGTCGAGAAACTCAACAGTTCTTTTCAGAACTACTGTAATACACGTGGTGTACCGCAAACTTTATATCAACATTTGATTTCGCCATGCAAACCTTCAAACAATATATGACACCCATAGTATTAAGAGGTAAATTTAGTAGTAATGCCGACAATATTCATATTCATACACTGTATAGAAATACCAGAATTGTTGAAGTAAGCCAACTTTGAAATGAGCTAGAAAGCAAACAAAAAATAATATATCTCCAATTTTTTTATATTATGTAAATATCATGTAGGAGATAATTTTCACAAAATTTCATCTAAAAAAAATTTGTCCCACAAGGTCAAATCCTAGGTCAAATGGAATATAATAAGTTATACATCTTTTAAATAGTTCTATCTCAAAAGTAAATGGAATATTTGGATAGCTTTAACAATTAGCTTTCCAAAGATACCTGTCACAACAAAATCGGTCCACACATTACGGAGATACAGTCATTTAAATATAGCCTGCCGCAAAATCGCGAAGAAACGATGGCGCGTAGCGCGCGAACCGTTGAGTTGTATGGTGCTCAAATTAAAAATTTCGGGTTTTTTGGCTAAAAATAACCCAAAAACCAAATTTGAGCAAATTTGAAGATCAAGTAGGGTTTAAAATGTCATTTTTTTTGGGTGATTTGGTATGGAATGACCCTTGGCCGAATCGACATCGGAGTCGAGTCAAGTTTCAGCGGCCTCTTTAGGCTTATGCTATTAATTTAATCCTACCTTGGCTTAGCGGATTATAAATACACCAACGTCAACATAAAAAAATACATGCAAAATCAATATATTCCATGTTTAATATAGACCTAGGCTTATTCAATTATTACGACATTGTCACTGCGTGTAAAGAAAATGGCCCTAGCCTAGGTACAGTACCAGCGAGAATTACTGCCCAATTCGGACGCGGCAGACGCGGCATGAATACGTCCATGACGCGTCCACTTCGCGTCCATTATATCGACGCGTCTGACGTGATTTGACCTTAGACCAACGTCCTTTGTGTTTGAGCTAACCGGGAGCTAACCACGCCGGTGTTAACGTAAACAAAAGCTCCGCATTGTTACTGTACTACAGTTATATTCTGTACGATGTTTTCTCAACCCGTGAAAACCTGTATTAAACGAAATGTATTTTATACTACAGTAGTTAATAACATGCAAAAAAAAACCTCTAAAAAACGAATTAATGAATAAGTGCGTATAGATACCAGTTCATTAGTACTACAGCTTACTATATGGGCAAGAAAGACTGATTTTTTGTGAGTAAAATTATTATCGGATGTCAAAAAACTTCTTTGGCACGCCGCCTAAAAAGAAACCGCTGAACGAGACTTGCAGGAAATGCAGTGCTGAAACCACGTGTGCCTGCCATGCAGTAAAACCACGTGATAGCATATTTACCAAACTCGAACGTTCGGCGACTAGACCCGAGTGTGTGAAAATATGTTGCTTTCGCTGTCCGAGCGAAGCAATGAATTGTGAGTATCGAATGTCAAAAAACTTCTTTGGCACGCCGCCTAAAAAGAAACTGCCGAACGGGACTTGCGGGAAATGTAGTGCTGAAACCACGTGTGCCTGCCATGCATGCAGTAAAACCACGTGATAGCATATTTACCTAACTCGACCGTTCGGCGACCCGAGTGTGTGAAAAATAGTTTGCTTTCGCTGTCCGAGCGAAGCAATGAATTTTATATACTAATTAAAAAATCGACACATTGTAATGGACAAAAATGGTGCAGTACATGTAGTTTTGTAACACTATAAATATCCTCAACCTATTTTTATTCATTATATTAAATTCTAGCACCCGCCCTTGGCTTTTTTGTTTTAAATCGCTTTTGTACCAAGCCTTAATGCCTTTGTGTTGTTCCGTGTCCTATTGTCTTTTTCTATTCAGTGTATCAAATTCTAACACCCGCCCTTGTTTTTTTGTACCAATTTTGGGGTCTAAGCATAGAGATATTATAGTGACAATTTTGGGGTCTAAGCATAGAGATATTATAGTGAACTTCACTATAATATCTCTATGCTTAGACCCCAAAATTGGTACAAAATAACATTAACTAAAAAAATATTATTACAGTCATTATTACAATTATACAAACACTGTAATCTTAACATGATCAGAGAGGAACATCATTATAGCGTAAAAAAAATATTTCTTAATATTTATAAGCAAAGCGTACACAGAATGCCTAGTGTTGTTTCAGCAGCGGTAGAACATGGTTGCAATATTGCTGGGATCCAATGGAGTAGAAAAATATCACGTGCTCTTTGTTGCGCGCTATGACGACCATGGAGATATAAATTGACAGTGTACAGTACATACTGTAGGCTACATGATTTTGTTGAGCCTTCTTCCACAGTTTTAACTCATCATATGACATTTAAATATAACTTATTTCTCTATGATCATATCAATAATTCAACATGAAATAGAGGCCTCGTTATTAAAAAAATATTCTTCCATAAAATGATTCATATGAACAAAATATACTGTATCATGACGATGATTATTGATCGAGTACGCTAGGCCGATCTCAGGCGGTGGTGTACGTGCTAGACAGTGAACCGGCCGGCTAGATCCCACGGCGGGCTAGCGATGGATATAGACACAGTTTCGCACGAAACTGGCTTTTTGGACGAATTATTCGGCAGATAAAAATAAACACAACACACACAAGTCGTAGGCTAACTTTATTTATTTTTTAATCATATTGTTTGTGAATGTGAAAGTATTTTATAAACAAACACCAATACAGCCGACCCTGCTCAACAGTCAGGCTTAGTTTTCCGATGTCATTTGAATATGAATACGGTCGCGAACAATAACAAAAACAGACTCAGGTAGCGAGGTCACGGCCCGCCCGACGAAAGTGCGTCCAAATCATTGGTTTAGTTTATGAATGGACGCGTCGTGGACGCAAATTGGACGGACACTCGACGCGTCCGTCGCGTCCAAAAAGGGGCAGTAATTCTCGCTGGTACTGTAGTATTCAGTAGTTACGCGGCGGCCCTCACAAGCAGGACCAGCATTTTGAGTGAAAAAAACATGTGCGATGTGTGGGTGGTTGGAACCGCTCAGTTAAATTTGGAGAGAGAGAGTATCGCGTTTCATGTCATGTGACACAAAATCTAGTTAGTTACACGATCTCCGTCGCCTTTCCAGGCGCGGCCTGCCATATGACCAAAAAAAGTCTAGGTCGACATTCTGATAGTTATGTTATGTTAACGATCTTTTGTTGTCGGCATTGTTTCTGGATCGACTGGACGTTCGCTATTTTTAGAACTTGGCTTAGCCAGCATACTAGTTAATTGAGGTTCACAATGGAATGGAGTAATGTCCCATCGCGCCTCTACCGGGTAAATTTATATTCGCCGTCGAGTAGGCCTAGATAAAAAACACGCGCAAAGAAAACAATTACGATTAAAATAGTAGTAATATTTATAAATAATGCTACCTGAATCCTAGTAATTTAAAATTGGTCCTCCGTCAGTCAAAATTTACTCATTATTATTTTTGCACACCTTGTTACCGCACAAAAAGAAAATCCGACCACCACCCATGACAGAGATGCTAGTGAGAACCTTATACTAAAATAATTTTTTTTTTACAATGCAAATTGAATTAATATTTAGTATGTGTTAATTATAGCAATAGTTGGAAACAATAAAACCATGTCCTTTTATTGACCTTTATGTTTACAAATTTCACACCAAGGTTGAAGGTCGTTTTTACTTTCCCATTAGCCTTTAGGTAAGATAAAAAAGATTTAAAAATCTATTCAAAATCCATGTTGAAACCATCAGGTTGAAGATTGAATTAATGTTGTACTGTTTAAAGTTTCTGAAAAATAAAGTTTTGTTCCGAACAGAACATTTCTGAAAAGGCCCCAAATTGTTTTTTATTGTGTCGGCGACACCTCACGACCCCGAACTGATGAAAATGTTGTGAGCAAACAGTGATTGTGAAATCAATTTCCAATTAATCTATATTAATTTACTTTCATATTTTACACAAACATTATATTTTATTAATGATGATCGTGTGCTAAAAAAAAAAGGTAATTTACTGCAAGTTTGTGCAAAAATATACCCTTTTTTAAAATTCTATCGAATAGGTATCCCAATGAAGTGTCTTTAAGTTAAAAATATACCGTACTCTTTCTTGTGTACCCATAAAAATTATGTCTGGAAAGATCTTGTTAAAGCCTGTTTTCCTGTCGACGTTAAGTTACGTTGAGTTGCGTTGAGTTGACATATTCAACGATTTAACAGGAAAAGGGGGTAAAAATTAACGTTGAAAATCGTTAAAATCTTAAATCGTTAAAGTTGAACCGAGTTCAACTTTAACGATTACGATCGTTAAAACTGACCAATCAAATGGTCCACAAATTACGTCATTGCAGTTTGTGAAAAAATAGGTACGCGCTGACAATTCTTGAATGTTTACAACGCGACGATGTTTTTCACCTTTTTTGTACACTTTTAAGGTCTGATATTTAAAAAAAACAAGTGTAAGTTAATTAAATTATAATATTAAACCAATTAAATTTAATGTTTGTCTTTAGTGTAAGCCTAGATTAAGATATCAACGAAAGCATGTCCCAGGCTGGGTTTAAGCATCAAAACCCGTAACTTTTTCAATTTTCACGCGGTCCCGGCTGCGCGTGGCCGGCCTTAGTTTTGCAACACTTCACGTCCGCGTGTCCCAGCAACCCTATGACCGATCGCGTAAAAATGTGTAAATATTAGCGGTCCGACTCGATCATCGTCATCGCTATTTTATTTTCAACTTTAACGATTTTAAACTCAACGCAACTCAACGTATTTCAACGTCGACAGGAAAACAGGCTTTAGGGGTTTATTTATATATATTTTTAATTTATGTTTATTATTAATATTAATATTTTAATAGAAAACGCGAGTTAAAAATAAGGCACAAAAGCCGGCTAAAAATAACTTGGGAAAATACCTACACATTTTCAAATCCTAATCGCACATTATAGGTCCATAATAGGTGGTGGAGTAATTTTTGTTGCATGTTATCAGGCTTTAAAATACTCTTTATTTTGATATGTAAATCGGTAAATCAATTATGCACATCCGCCTCAAATGTCAAATTGTTAGTGTCATTATCAAAATCTGGCTAATTTAATATTGAATTGATGCTAATTGATATTTCTCTTTGATAAACCACATTGTTTTATTTGACTTTGCGTGGACCTCGTGCGAAGAGGCCAACAAGACCAACCACTCAAAAAAAAAAACCCTCCTGCAGAAAATATCAGTGTTTACCATTATCCTTACAGGGGGATTCACTTCTCCGCTTATTACTAAATTACAATCACCCAGGCAATGTTCCATTTTCGGAACTACTGTAGTCTTCTCCACACACGAGGCATGTCGAAAAATGTCGCTTTTCATGAAATATTTGCTTTGAAATGTCAATTTTACCGATTGGAGTTAGGAAGTACCGAAGAAATTTATCCTGCCACTTATATTGAATGATAACGTGTTCAAAATAAAGTTACATGAAATTGAAATTTGTTCAAATATTCCAAAATTATCTTTAGATCGAATACATCTCGGAGTCATCAATATTAAATGAAGATTGAGTTGAGCGTTTATTTTTGCGGCCTAATACTTAACCTTTGCCCTAGGCTAAAAAGAATTGAGGAAAAATGTTCACCAAATTTACAGGTTATTTGAGCCTACGCTTTTTTTTACTACGTCTGAAAATGATCTTATTTTATATTCTTAAAGTTAGGATTAAAAATTTCAAAAAAATATTTTATATTTGTTTTTGCCAAATTGCAAATAATTAAGCAAATTTAAAAAAACATGAAAATGGCTAAATATTTCAGTATACATCAAATAAAATGTGTAGGTTTTTAAAATTTTTTATTCATTCAAAATTTGTGATTAAAATACAAATGAAACATGACCGCATGCAAAAGGCCTATCTACTGCAGCCTCACCGGCCTGAAGCGATACCTGTCGCCACAGCTAAGTCATGTTTGATTTAGCTGCATTTTATTATGTCACATGTACAGTACTGTAAAGTGCATTAAATTAGCAAACATAAAAATACACAAACAAGAAGGGTGATTAATTAAGAGATAGCTAGGAGGCTTATACGAGTAATAAACATTCCAAATTAACTGAATTTCATTATTTTTTTAAAGAAAACTATTCTGGTAAATGGTAAACAAAGGTGGTCAACAGATGGCGCCATTTACCTGACAGTTTATTTGAATGAAATGAAATAATCAACAGAGAGCCAACCTACTCATTTACAAACCTTCTATTTTGGGAATGGTTCTAAATGGTCATTGGTACATTGTTTTTACCTTATGGTTTTGTGGAGTTGCAACACTACAGTACCAATTAATCGATGTTCATTATTCCGTGATGTTTGTGTGGGTAAAAAATATGGGATAGCTGGAGATAGAGTTGAATATTGTTTGTCAAAAAGTTAATTTGTTATTATTCTATTTGGTCCAATTTTTGACAACTTAATTAAAATAGGGTATACTGTACATTTTTGGGGAAATGTTACTTGGCCAAATAGCAGACTGTTGGCAGCCTTTGTATTTAAAGAGACACTAAGACGATTCTTGCAGGAACCAGATTCCAGAAAGAAAAATGAAAATGAGAGACGTCCAAAATTGGTTAAAACATTAATTCTGATTTCCGATCAATTATCCAGGCTGTACTGTAAATGCTGAGTGCATGTTGTATTCCTCATGTCTCACATTATGGTGACTAGTGACAGCGTCCGGAATTCTTACAGTCATGTTTTTATATTTTAATCACAAAGACAACATACACATGTAAAGTAAGACATACAGTATTTACAATCTCACAATCACGCCTCTGAATGGAAATCTTGTTTTAATTCACAAAATGTGACGTGAAAAAAACGATAGGCAAGTAACGCAATATCTCTACATTGCTATCGCTTACTTATACTTCGCTGTATAAATCTCACTTGTGTATAAGACGCTTCACAAACTGGGAGTAAAATATCGGTATTTTTTATATCGCCAATGTATAAGACGCACTTTGTACTTCATCAAAACAATGTTGTTTTATTTTTATTTTGAGAGGGCACACATCTTCACAGACAATCATATTCGATTAGCATGTATAGGTCAATGTTACTATATAATCAACTGGAGTATATACTACTCGAATACTGTACATCACATGGTCGCCAGGCACGCGTTAGCTGTGGTGTACCCACCACCACACGATGGCCGGCTATCTGGCGTACAACTATAATACTATTCTAATCGTAATGTTTACAAAGAAATAATATCAGTCAGTGACGTCAATAATCAGTTTATCAGATTTTAAGGGTGCACAAAACGTAAAGAACAAAACTTCTCGTCATATTTAGTATAATATCATGCTGCCTTGAAAACTAGACAGAAGCTGGTTGTCGTTTAAAGTAAGTAGGTAGACTCTATCTAACTAGGCCTTACCATAAAGCCTTAGGCTATGAAATGTCGATGTACAATTGTGCGGTGAGGCATTTGTGTTCGGAAGACGCCCCCTTAATTTAGAGGTCAAATTTGAATGTAAAAAGTGCGACTTATTATACACCGAAATATAAGGGATAGGCTGGCGATATATTTTTTTTTTACTACTCCAATCGCCATTTGCAAAACTAAACGCAAATGGTTAGCGTGAGCATAGCCACCGATGGACTTCAACGAACTAATGTAGGCCAACTTATAAAACTAATATAGCAAATGTCCAGTCGATCCAAAAAAAATGCCGACAAAAAAGATTGTAAAAACTTAAATTTCATTCAAAATATAGTATAAGAATGGTCAAAAGGACTGCAACAGAAAACCGTAATTAATATTAAGACCTAGCTTTTTGGTAACATACTGTAGCATGAAATGCGATACTATGTTGTCGACTGCAATGTCTGATGTTTTTTTAAACTCAGTACAACCGCCTGATTCTATACACTGTATCAGCGCGCGTGTGAGGGGGCTGGACTTTGAGTCACATAAAATGAAATGTAATTATGTGCACGATTTACTTGAAATCAATGCTTTTTGCAATTTGGGAGGATACTTTGTAATTTTCTAAATATTCATTTACAACAGCTAATGTAGAAAATGCCAGCTAATGGCGAAACAACCGCTAAGGTTAGCTTCCAATTCCAGCTAATGTAGAATGGTCAACAGGTAGTGTAGAAACGAAAATTGCCTCCCAGCTAATGTAGTTACTATTGCCAGCTAATGTAGAAAATATTATATTTTTTACCAACCTATGTTTAAATCATATGCAAATGCATCTCTTGACTTAGCTATCAGTCTATCCACCTCTGGTAAACGACCAACTTTGTAAAACGACCACATATCATATTACAGTAGCAACCATCTCTCTTAAAGGACCGCTTCAAATAATCGACCACCTCTCGTTAGCGACCACCTCTCTTAAGGGACTGCTTCTTATAATCGAACACCCCCGCAACAAAATTCTCTTGTAAGTAACCACCCCTATTCAACAACCACCTCTTTTAAAGGACCACCCTCGTAAGCAACCACTTCTCTTACGATCGTCGCATAGTTAATACATTGTGGGCTACAATCAATACTTCCTACTAGGCTACATTCAGAAAAATGACCTACAATCTACCTATTCGTAAGCTAGGTTACTCGTAGTAGGAAGCAGTAATTTCTTTCTATACCCTTCATTTTTTTACTTACCATGTTGATATCTTCATTTAATTTTGCTTACACTACAAAGAGGCATCATCCACCATCGTCATAAACATAAGACATGCATGTAATAGTAACAACAAATTATAAAACAGAAACACTTACCACTGATATGCAGCGAAGTGAAAATACACCATGCCAAGTCCATACAAAAACGCAGCATCCTAAAAAAACCCATAAATAATTGTCTGTAACTTTGAAATATAATATTCAATCAGAAAAGAAGAATACTCACTCATCACACCCAAATATTAATATGAACAAATTAGATGCCTTAATTAGACAACTATAAATCAACAATTTATCTGCTATTTAAAAATACATATAAAATTGTACATGATTTACGTATGAAATGTACAGTAGGCTCTGTTATTGGAAATCATATGGTATGTTTTTACTCATTGTAAGCTCAATAAATAAATCAATATAAATACTGATGTGATGTTTCAATCGGGGACTGTTTTAATCGCAGCTAGTTATCTTGATATAAATTTACGTAAGGGCAAAGTTGGTTAAATCGCGTTACTTCTAGAATATTTACTCGATTGTACATAAAGTTGGTTGGTACTTTCGGTACAGATTTTAACCACCTGATGTAACCCTGTTTACTAATCAATAATCCCTTACAATAACTATAAAGGGATGGTGCCAGTTTAGCTTAGCTTAGATTAATGTCATCCCACGACGACTTAATTCTTAGTGGGTGCCATGATAATTTGTCTCCACACATCTCTATCAAGCATGCTCTTCCTCAGTTCACTCAGGTCTAGTTTGGTATCTTTCAACAGAACGTCGAGCCAAGTCAGTTGAGGTCTTCCCACTTTCCTTTTCTCTTCTGGTTCCCAAAGGAGAACTCTTGAGGCTGGCTCAGAGCTTCTCATACATGACCGGCCATATCCATGCGAAGTCTTTGAATGATGGTCGTAGGACGGGGAAGGTTGCCATATAGTGTCTTGTTGGTGGCGTGTGAGGACCATGGGATGTTTTGGACTTTCCTCAGCATGCGGGTGTATGCTCCATCCAATGATTTTGAGAGCGATGAAGTAAGACTCCATGTGTCACTTGGCCGTAAAGAAGAATGGCTTCAACTGTTGACTTAAAGAGGCGGAGTTTTGTGGACTTGTTGATACGAGATGCCCATATTTTTGAAAGACTGTTCAGCGCACCCCATGCTTGACCAAGTCATGCTTCGACATCATGGTTAGTGGAAGAACAGTAGCTTCCGAGGTACTTGAAATCCTCTACTTGTTCTATTGCTGATCCATCCAGTGTGAGAATTATAGAAGGTGATGAGGGGTTGAAATGTATGAATTGGGTGTTCTTGATGTTTAAGTATAAACCTATAGCTTGTGTGGCTTGTTGAATTCTGTGGGAGGGGGGGGGGGGGTTTCCCTTCTCCCACTCGGCAAAAAATGTATACTGTATCTCTTCCCCTAAATCCCCCACACCCACCTTCACACCCAATATTTTCCGTGGGGATCGTATTATTCTACAGTGAAAAAATTCAAGCCAATTTTTTTTTATGGCCTGGGTGGATTGGGTTTCAGGACCGTTTTAGGAGCCTGGAGAATCCTGGCCAACTAGGCCTTCTTTAGACTAGCTTTTCTAGCCTAGCTTGTTGGCCTAGAAATCAGGCAGAAAACTTTCAAAGTATTTACCTGAAAATTCATAAATTATACAATTCTAACATGCAATATCCATTAAAATATTTGATTGTGTTTACATGTGTCACACATGCAAGTACAATAGGGGGAGAACTGAGAGAGCTTCTAGAAGATGTTGACGTCACACACATCAGCACGTGTTTTGAGGAGGATTTGAGTGACCAAATTAGTTAGAACTTTCGAAGAAATAATCCATCTTCAAAATGACATAATTAAAGCAACTAAGCTTTTTAAATAATAAACATTATATTTAGGCTTCCTATATTAATGTTTCCTTTTAAAATAAAATAAAATATATTTTATAAACTCGTTCCATAAAAACATGTAGTAAGCATAAAAGGAACAATTAATGGTTGGGACATGTGCTTTCTGTAAAGGAGGTGTTTCTATGACACCGTACTGGATGCACTATGAGGCGATGAAGTAAACTTGCCCTTTGAATAATGCAGGCAGGGAATTCCCTTTGTTGGTACCTCGCACTGCGAGATGGAGCGCGATTAATTGCTCTCCTTGAGGGTTGTTGAGTTGTGGAGCGCGATCGCGCTCCTGAAAAACGAGGGACTGCCATTAGGCTTGTAGCTTTATAACTTACTGTAGCTTATATATTATTATTAGCCTAGGCCTAGATTGGTTATAAATGGTAGGTGGATGCAGTTTTTGGAAGTTGGAAGTTGCCCTGCGGGGCGACCATCACAAAATTAATACTCACCCTTACCAAATAAAGGTCGCCATTGGCGACCGGGCGACCGTTAATTTTCAGCCCTGAAGTGTACGTGTGTACACAATTCATTTGGGGGAATTCCCACAGACACTTGATCTACTCACATAATACTACGCATGCATATTGTAAATTACACCATGCAACCGCCATGTGTACAGTAGGTTTTATCTGTACTGTACAATTTGGTCCTCCGCCAGTCAAAATTAACACATTCATTTTCACATCTTGTTAGTTCACTAAGAACATTGTTACGAACTCCCTACGAAGTACGAACGTAGCTCAATTAAGTTTATTGTGGTTACAATTGCCAAAGAATAAAAAAAAAACCAAAACCATTGAAATAAAAAAGTGTAAATGAATAAACATACACAAACAAAACGATTCCAAATGGTTTGATTGTTGAACATAAAAACAACTTTCCGTTTTTCGTTCGATTTATGTTCACTTTTTTAAGTTATCTATAATAATACACCACGAAAAACACCCAAAATAATATAGTTTGGCATTTTTTTTATACTTTCGTTAGTGTTTGCGTGCATCATCTAATTCACACAGCACAATTTTTCTTTAGCATCTTTTATTTTCATAAAAAAGTTTGAACAGTCAAAAAGTATAATCTAAAGATCCATTTTCAGTAATTGCTTTCATTTTTTAGCTTAGAAAGAAAAGAGTGCAACCTTATCTACAAAGTAGCTGCGTAGATGGCGTCGTACTGTAGGTTACATTGTTTGGCTTAGTAACCTCAATAAACAACTTTAAACGAAATGGATGCCAACTCAGAATTGAATTCAAATAAGCTGCGGGATATATTGGAAGAGAAAACAGGCTGTACATTTTCCGACAGATCAGTAAGACGACGAAGGAGACTGGGATGGGTTTGCGAAGGTGCAAGATATTATAGTATAAAAAATGCCAAACAGTTCAAACGCGTTATCTTTACAGATGTATGTACAATTGAACTTGATAATTACGCTAGAATTACATTTTGGAAGCTGCATGAACAACCGCAATTGAAACCTAGGGCCAAACATCCAACAAAAGTACATGTACAGTATGGGCAGGAATTTCTACAGAGGGAGCGACGACAATCATCATATAAGACGGGATAATGAGAAAAGAATTTTACGTGGACACGATTTTAGATTATTACATCCATATGTTTCAGCTAACAGCTTCACAGATAACAAATTCCGTTTCATGCAGGACAACGATCCCAGATATGTTTGCGTTATGCTGCCGATTATTTCAAGAGAAAACATATATTGGTGGAAAACCCCTACGGAGTTACCAGACCTTAATCCCATCGAGCTTGTGTGGCATCATTTTTTACGAAAGGTAATTCAATTCAACGAATCACCCCATTCGTAATTCATTCGCCTAGTGTGTTTATATCCACGTGTGTATGATCCGCGGATGGATACTCACACTGAACTGTACTTTTTTATGTTTTGTAGTGAAGTTGAACTTTTAAATAAAGTCTGGCATATTTCCTTACCCTACGGCACATAACATTGGTTAGCTGGATTATCTGGTGGCCAGTTAAGATTGCCTGTGCGTATTGATTTTTTCATGAACTTAACATGTACATCACTGTTTTCATCTGAACGTTCATCTATAGTTCCAATGTACCACTCCTTTCATACATACAAGCAATATATTTACCAGGTTGATAGTCATCATTCGGAATTGAAATGTTTTCTTCTTCACTACCTAACTAAACACACAGTGCTGTAAAAAAAAAGTCATCTTCAGACAATCTGCGCATTTCAAGCTTTCCTGCAGATATACCGGAATAAAGCTATGATGGGAGAGCGAGTACCCATAATAGTTTTTGATGATAAATAGCGTTCCTCTAGTTTGTAAGCTTCTGTATTTTTCTGTACATCCTTATCACTTACAAAGAAGAATTTGATGCCAGCAATATTTTTTAGAGACCCAGTCAAAAGAGCCGTGAGGATTTGGTTTCCTTCTGTTGCCTGTAAACTTGCTCGTGCAACAAGCCTCTTCACTGTACCGCAGATACCATCACATGGGCTTTTTCCATGACTAGTGGCAAAAAAATGCCACTGGGCATTAATGCATGATCAGATTGGTGATGACATAGGTTTGTGAGGTTTTTGTAATTTTTATACTGGCTTGCTGCACCATCACTATAGTAAATTAATTTAGTTGTATGTGGTAAGATTTCTTTTAAATAAGATGCCAACACATTTAATAAATGCATGAACTGTTGATGTTGCATGTTTAAGGCAGTCCGAAATAACACAGACACTAATGCACTTGAGATCTTCATTCTCCTTATAGTATATAGCAAATGGGTGGAGTGTCGCCTGGCTATTGTCCCAATAGAATAGTTTTCTGCAAAGTCTAACCAGTAACAGTACGATGGCTTCATCTCCTGCTGCTAACTGCTCTAAGGTTTCGCAAGTAGGAGGCAGCCTGGGCTTTTGTTACAAAATAGTGTTGACAAAGTTTATCTAAAGCATCGCATAGTTCTTGAATTGACAGTTGTAAGTTGTGTTCTGTCTGTGTGCATCCATTGCTTATAATTAACAGAATCCTCCATGTCAACTTCGTAGTCTGAGCACACTTGCGACATCGACAAATAGCTCATGAGGGCTGCTTTACCAGGACAGTTGGTACAAGACCGCAACATGCAGTCCCGATTACTTATGTCGCATACCATTCTTGCGAGCAGGTCTTTGTATTCTTGTTTATTAGGAAGAGCTGCAATAAGAAGCTTCACATTTTGATGTTTTTGGCAGACATGGGTATGTCCATGGTTGAAGGATACCACCCAGTGACATGTAGTTAGTGGTTTCAATAAACAAAGAAATCCTATAAATTTCATTTTCGATCATTTTTAGGCTCCAGTATCAATAGGAATAAAACAAGAAATGATAAATCTATTTAAATTTTTGGAATCAGCACAAAAAGTTAGCTAAGACTGATTAATTTCAAAATGTAAATAGTTCTAATTATCAGTTTAGAGAACTCTAAAAGTACGAAAAATGGCTATAGTATAAAAAAAGTATATAAAAATGAAAAAGTAGCACTATTTATAAAATTTAGATAACCATGAAGCAGTGGAGTTGCAAATTTCAAATTTGAATCAGATATAGATCTGGTATGTATTTAATAATTAACGCAATTTTGAAGTTTGTTAAGATCCATCTACGGGGTCAAAGGTCAACGAGAAAATGGGCTATTTTCATGGTTTTTTCCCCCGGACCATACTTTGGGTACTAGTTATTTTGTTATTTCAGCTTTAAAATACTATATTATTGTTTTAAAGTAAATGTATGTACTTATATAATAACAGAATTAAAAAGTTTGAAAACACTATGAATGCTATTGTGGGTATACAGGGCTGCCGAAAATCGAAAAAAGCTAATTTTGCTTAACGAAAATGGGTTTTCGGACTGCTGTATCTTCCAAAGTAGTAGAGATAACTTTTTTTTGACACCAGATTCTGTTTATTGAGTGGGAATTATCCATAGGTAGAAATTTTCAGCTTAATATATTTGTCCGTTGCGGAAATATAAGCCTCCAAAAACACAAAATATTAAACTCCGCAATTTTGGAACGAAAAATGGGGCGAGACGCCCACATTTAAAACGGCCATATTTCCGAAACCACTTGGAATTGAGGGCTAATTTTTTGCATATGTTCATTATATAGATAGAGGTACCTTAGGAAAAAAAATCAGTAAAATCTAAGAGGTGACCTGCCCAAATTTTGTTCAGATTTGTTGATTTGGCATGGAATGACCCTATATGGAACATACTGTATTAATTAATTATAAATTAACTTTTAATTTTAGGCCTTCTAATAATGGAAGGTAGTCAGAACGGTCTGTCATCAATGAATTTTGTACACTACTGGCCGACGATAGTGAATCATGTACAGTCAGCAGTAGGCATACTGTAGTTAAAAAGAATTTTCGCAGTTTTTAATTGATATTTTCTTTAGAAAAATTTCAATTTCAAGTATGTTTAATGATGATGATATTATTGTATTAGCTAAACAATAGTATCATTTCTATTTATTCGAACTTTTTGTACTCTGCTTAGCCGTCGATGATGTACTGTATGTGTACACAGTTGAGTTTGGAGATATCCCACACACAGTTGATCACAACGTAGGCTACGAATGCTACGCGTAGGCTGCGAATACTGCGCGTAGCCTACGCATTTTGTAAATTACGCCATGCAACCGTCACGCGTAGACTACATTCCCTACGTGTGGCAAAATTTGCAGTAGTTTTTATCTGTACTGTATAAGTAGCAAACAATACACTGTTTGTATGCATTGTCCGTGCGATGACCTATGATCTACCTATGCTACAAAAGGTTACTCGTAGATACGAAGCAGTAATTTCTTACTGTACTGTAACCGTAATCCAACACTACATGTTTATTGTGAACCGGCTAGGTATGAACTTGTTAATTTTATCTATCAGATGACATTCTTTTGGCATTTAAAAAGACATGAACCATACCTTCCAATAATCTTCCTGTATGGTGAAAAACTTCTGATAAGCTGACAATGCTATGGAAAAATATGTAAAATATTTTAGATCAATTAAATAAAAAAAACTTGTAAAATAGATAATAATTATTCCTACAAACCCTAAAAAGGCTAAGATTCTGCTCCGGAAAATAATAGGTTAAATCTAATCTAATACTTTCAATGAATCTTAGTACTTACCTTTACTAAAATCATTCAGAAGCAAATGAAAATGGCCCAATCGACAGTAGATAGATGGATCTACTCCTTCTGCATTCAAATTTTGTATCATCTGTTTATAATGTAAAACAGCCTAAAGAGAAAGAAAATACAAATTTAAAGATGTATTGTCTCCTTGATTTTTCTTTCTTCTTCACCCACTTTTCGATCGATCGTGAAGCCAAAACAAATGGAGACTCCTAACTTTTTAGCGGGTTTCCCACAATTTGTATCAACGGAGTCTGGCAAAAACATAAAGACAATAAATGCAGCAACTACACGTCAGGCTAGGCCTATAGAGTGTACGATGTTTACCAGCTAGGCCTATATAAAACTGGGCCTAAAGACGGCCAACAAGCGGACATTCAATGCGAGCTACTTTGGTAGTGCATTCTTTCTCTCTTTTTATCATAATCTACCATAAAGCGTATATTTAAGACAAGCAATGACCTGGTTTAATGTATGCATTACTTTTACAAAACGTCACAAGTTGTAAGGAATATCCCTTGAATATTAACAAAATCTTCCAAATTAGATAAAAACAATTTTCAAACCCATCTTTATTGTCTGAATTCTGTTTTTTTAGAAGGTTATCTGTATTCACACAATTAAATCCAATTAGTTGCAAGAATGCACAATGCACCTCTGGCATAGTTACCAACTTCAGAGATTTGAAATGCGTGACAGACTACACCATTTTATACACCAAATTATATTCTTAATCTTTTGTTTGTTAATCTGTTATCATTATTAATATGATTCAATGTTATTTTCATGCCGATTCTTAAATTTATTTTACAGTAGAACTAGAACCTTCATTTTATGTACGGTACGGGGCCAAAAGGCGTGCGTAAAACATAGGATTCGTAAAATCCAAGTTAACCTTAAATTTACCCCCAAATACATAGGTCGTAGCTAAAAAGGCTGCCATGTTTGCCTACTTTGTACAGCATACAGGTGGTCACTAGCTTAGCTTAGTAGGCCTTTCCTAGACTAATCTAGGCCAGGCTAGCAGGCCTAACTAGTAAAGTACAGTATACAGGCTGTGCAAGTTTAAATAAAGTAAAATAAATAAAATATTAGTGTTCTTGTATTTTCTATCAATAAAAACAGTCGCTGCTGTGGGGGGAATGCACATAAGTTCTTCATACAGCCATGGCTTTGTGCTTTGTTGTTGTTAAATTGCACCCTCAATGTAAGAACATGATGACGTCATCGGTCATTTTAAGCGTACTGTGCGCAAAATCAAGGGAACGTAAAATTAGGTTCTATTGTATTTAAATTTCTTTTTTTAAAGGGTCAAATTGAACTGATCCACCAACTAAAGACAAGCAATTCAGCACTGATCCACCAACTAAAGACAAGCAATTCAGCACAGCCCAGGGTTTCCCTTTTTACTGTAAAAACGCGCACACATGTCACAACATTGCATTTCTCTGTGTTGTGTCTGTCCACCTTATAATTTTACATTAGTAACGTGATTGTATCGGCTCATCCCTCATCACGGTGAGTGACCACATATAAATTAATTGTAATTTTTCAATGATATTACATATTTTGGTTGATATATTTATTAACTTAAAAAATAAATACTTGCATAACAGATTTTAATTAATTTGAATGCATTTTCCTCTCAAATAGTGATAAAAAATGATCACACATATATATACTTCTGCTAAATGCGAGACAAATACGTGGTCATGCATGTGTTTGTTCAAAATGTGTGTTTCATTAAAAATGCGGGACTGTGTCGCACAATGCGAGACAGTAACTATGCTCTGGTAAAAATGCCGATTGTGTGGGATATATTGTGACAGTGATGAGTTTAAAATGCGTCAAATCCATTAAAACATCATTAACTTGGGGGTGGAACATTATATTAGTATAAATTATTAGTCCCAGTCCTGCATGCACACAAAATAGAAACTTTAAAAAATTCAAACATATTCCATACTTTTGTGTCAGCTGCATAATAATAATATATTAATATTGATAAACTAAAAACGCTGCTGATTAGAATAGCAGTAGGCTAGACCAGAGTACCATTTAATTAATAAACATGTCACAATTATCAAATCATTTTTAGAATAAGAATTTAGAACATCAATGAATGTCTCAATTATAGGCTAATAATACCTAGCTAGGCTAGGCAAGCCACAAGTGGGCTAGCTAGAGTAGCCTAGGCCTGGTACCTGCATAGTAGTAGTACGCTAGCCGTCTAGGCCTAGTAGTAGTAGGCTCCATCTAGTCTAGCCTACTAGGCCTAGCTAGGCTAGGCCTACTATTATTAGATTATAGGCTAGGCCTATAGGCCTAGGTGGTAGGCTAGATAGCTACTAGGCCTACCTAAGTTTTTAGTTCAATATAACAGTTAATCATGAATCAAAACATCTGAATTTAGTCTATGTTTACAGAAAGGGATACCAAGAATCATGAACAGGTAAAACCAAATATTTTTTATACAATATTGGCTTCCAAACTAACAAAGAACTTTAGAAAAGTACGTATTTTTGGAACATAACCGCCATCTTGGAATATTCCATTCTTTAGCTTACCCTGACATATTGTAATTCACTTCATAATAGTGATCATTGCAAGTGTATTTACTATAATTTTTATTCCCTGATATCTAAAAAAGTAACGATTTTATAAATAATGCACGTTTAAAGGAAATGTTTAATTTTCAGTTCCATTGTAAAACTTAAATTTCACCTACATTAAAGTGGACCCATCCTGGGAGCATCCCAAAATTAAACAAGTGACATTACCTTCATAAGTAGAGCCTTAGTTTGAAGTCCTTTTTCCGACTCAAAATCTACGAATCCAAATAATTGACTAGAAGAAAAATATATAAAATATATTAAAATAAACGCACTTTTCAAAACATACCAACATTTAGTCAGAAACCATTATAAAAATGATAAATTTATCAGCTTACCTATCGTATTCGGACAGAAAATTTACTTCATCCGGTGACAGGGTAGCGGACGATTCACAAGCTTGTCCTGCAGCCATATCTTAATTTTTTTCTTGGATATGCAGATTCAAGGAAGTCCATTTATCATACATATAAACCATGCTGATAGTTACATTAAGTATATTCCATAAATGTCACAAGAGCCCCAAAAATACAACACAGTACACTCTACATAGCTACAACACAGTCATTCCACGCTGTATTGCTCTGCGAGGTTAGCGCGCGGTCCAATCAAAATGCACAATTCTGTCATATGACCATATTTAGAGGTCAAGTTCGTCGACCTTACAACTCCCTTTTTGTTTTTGTTTATTTGTATTATATCAATAAACATAATAATAATAAACCATCAAATAAATGTTTTGTCGTACTGAATATCTCGACAACATGTATTTTATGAAAAGTTAAGTCAATCCCTGTAGTAGCGATGATTCAAATTTCCATCTCCAAAAACCTATGGAGACGCCGCTTCAAAATCATAGAATCTTGTTTTTCATTAAAAAAAAAGTTCTTTTAGAAGCTCGGAAGGGCCACTATTCTGCATTGCACGGAAAAAACAGGAACCGTGGTTGGGGTTGCGCAGAAATGCATCCCCCTCCCCCACTTTTTTACCCCATCATTCCCTGTATCTGAAATTTATGAACCTAATGCATTTACATAATTTTTTTTCACACCTTCTTTAGTAGGCCTACAATTTTCAGGAAGTACAGGATGTTATGCGCGATTTGAACGATTTGCGCAATTTGAAATTGCGCAAAAAAAGAATTCTTGCGCAATTTAAAATTGCGCAAGGATTTTTTTGCGCAATTTCAAATTGCGCAATCAACTTGCGCAATTTCAAATTGCGCAAGAAAATCTTTGCGCAATTTTAAATTGCGCTGCACAATTTGTAAATTGCGCAAGATAGTTCTTGCGCAATATGACACCTTTGCGCAATTTGAAAACGAACTGTAAATTTTCAAATTGCGCAACAAAATTCTACCAGACACATTCTCTCATACAACAAACGCCCTGGTGGGTGAAAATCTGTGATAATACCATACATGGCTCTGTGGTCTAGTGGTATGATACTCGCCCTGTAAGCGAGAGGTTGCAGGTTCGAATCCAGCCAGAGGCATTTTTTCATACAACTAAAAAATACGGAACTTTCGCCAATGAGCTATGCTCGACGCGATTATGAGATCATGTTCCGAATATGAGCACTGTTTCTATAATTTACAGTATGATTTATATATAATTTACACAGTGCTACGCAACATCATTGATTTATATATATATATATATATATATATATATATATATATATATATATATATATATATATATATATATATATATATATATATATATATATATATATCTGTCCGAGTTCGAGTCTCGGTTGGGGCGACTTTTTCTCATTCTCACAGATTTCCTCATCTTTATCGTTTCAAATTAATTAATTAAATTTCAGTATATCACCGGGCGGTTTAGAATTAATGTTCTGTGCCTGATTTGTTTATATATATATAAAATACATTATGTATTTTCAATACATAGTTTTATTATTTATTTATTTATTGTATTCATTTCACTTGCACTGATGAAGGGCTAGTGTTGCCCGAAAGCTCTGCTAACTTTTCTGGCTGTTTACTTTATCGTTTTGATTTAGCTTTTCGCTTTATATTTTTGTATCTCCATTGAGATCCAGCCACTGATACCTACAGCATTGTCATTTTTTTCAGTAATTTGCCTTTTTATCTCGAACACTATTTTTTAAAATAGTGATTTCGAGAATAATTATTCAGTGAACTTAACATACACTGAGGGTCGGGGATAATAAATAATCAATAATTAACATAGGAAAAATGCTAGCTAAACTATATACACACAACAGTAGATATAGGCCTAGTTAATTTTTATTTCCACATACGCGCGCATGTAAACAAGATCCACAGAACAAATCAACTTCAAAATCAAATTGAGAATGTACATGATATTACGAATATTACATGAACAGATCTTAGTGAATCACAAACCATGTTTCCCTCAAACCAATATTTTCACCAAATATTACTTAAAATTCAGAATCTTAAATGTTACGATCCTGCTTTTAAGTTGCCGGCATTGTGAGGGTGACTTAACATTTCGAGAACAAAATATTCGTGAAGATATCAGGTACAAAACAATATCTATACTATTATCCTCTATCCAATAATTAATAATAAAAATGTTAATAAATGTTCAATTTAATAAACATTAAATTAAAATAAATAATCACTTAGGCCTATGTTATCTTTTATACTTGAAGTGTGGAAAATAAATAATAAAACAATGGCCTTTTAATAGTTATTTTTCCATGGCCTACAATTTCTGGAATACTTTTGAAAATAAATATATTTCAATAGTTTTAAATAATCTTAATTACCGTTGTACTCTGTTTTAAAAATGCAAATTATAAACGCTACGCGGAGACTGATGGAAAGTAGGCCTACTTTGTTCCTCCCCTCTGCTGCCAAATAAAACATTAATTGCGCTGCTGCCAAAGATTTTATAGCCGAAGGCTAGAGAGCAAACTCCATTGTTAGCGTAATTCAAAAAGTGATTCTTCATCATGGCGTGGGAATCAACAAGATGGCGGCTGCAATCGACCAATCAGATACGCCCTAGTACGTACTACTGTACTACGCTGTGTTGTACGATACCCTGTTGTACGATACGCAACTCACGCAGCCTCTATTGATCTTATGAATGCGAACGTATTCTATATGATCCTCGTCGTATACAAAAATGCTAGAAATTATTCATTCCATTGCGATTAACAATTATATTTAATTTTATAGAAACTTCACTGCTTTGACAAGAATATGTGTTATAATTTATGTGGTCTTAATGTATATATTATTATTATTTTTTAATAAATAATGCTTTTGAACACATTTACGTTACGTTACATCTTGTTGGTTCCCCTCTGTTGGAATCACTTTCCAGTCTCTAGCCTTCGGCTTGTAACATCTCTCTCTCTCTCTCTCTGGCTGCTGCCTCTACATATGCTGCAGTGATCTGTAATAGCCGAAGGCTAGATGGCTATCTTTTAATGTTATCGCAGTTCAAAAGTGATTCTCCATGGAGAGAGGGAACCAACAAGATGGCGGCTGCAATCGACCAATCAGATATGTCCTACGCTGTACGCACTGCTACGCCTGGCTGTGTTGAGCCTATCTGCGTGCGATACCCAACGCAGCGTGTTAAGCGTATAAACGCTAACGCATTCTATATTATCCTCGTTATACAACAAATGCTAGATTACCAAGAAATTATTCATTCCATTGCGATTAACAATATATTTAATTTTATAAAAACTTCACTGTGCTTTGGCAAGAATATGTGTTGTAATTTATGTGGTCTTAATGTATTATATTAGATTTTTATTCTTTATATTAAATAATGTTTTTGAACACATTTACGGCCACGATCTTGTTGGTTTCCCCTCCTGTGTGTTGGAATCACTTTTCAGTCTGGAATACGCCCTCTAGCCTTCGGCTTACAGCTCACTGATAAGCTGACAACTATGTTGGACGTGCGAGGCGCCCCCTTTCAATTTATTCTCAATCGCAACAACTCACAAAGCTAAGGTGCTTGATCATAGTCTTATTTCACTTTTATTATTTAGGGATACTTTGACTCAGGCGGCTAGCTTGGTAAGTTTTATGTTTTCGGTGGCCCTTGTTTGGTTTATCTATACTAGGCCTATCCTAGGCTATATACATTTGCGTAAGGGCAAAATTCAGTAAATCGTTTACTTATATTCTAGAATGTTTTAATACTCGATGGTAATTTAATAAGGTGTCAGATGTGTATGAGGCGCCATACGCAGCAAAAGTGTCACGCAAAAATACAAGTGGAAATTTTAAATGAACATTTTAAAATAATAATGTCTGATTTCTTTAAACGTACTGTGTCTGATTTTCGCCTTGGTACAGTCTAAATGCAATGTTTAAAATAGGATTCGTCATGCTCAGTTAGACATCTCTAACCGAGCGTGATGGGTCATTCCATTTTTTGTTGGGGAGCCAATAGGTAAATTAAACATACGTCGCAAACGCACATGTGGTAGTGGTGTATGGTACGTGGATTATTACCAAGTGCGTGAGTATAGTGGATGAGATGCGGAATCGGATGATCCACGTTGTGGATGCAATAGAGTGGCACATGTTTTTGGGTAGGGTTATTCTAATTAATTAATTAAATTTAAAAGTATTATGAATAATTTATTTATACTTATTTTACAGTTTACTACTAGTCCTATATTTATGTGTGGAACGTCGTTTACACAAAATCGCAATTCTATCATCGCCTAAACTTACCGTAAACCCGGAAATTACTTCTACTGCGCATAGAGTTAAAATTTACCGATTGAAATCAGAAATTTTCTTATAAAACTCCTAAGATAGAAATAACAATATCGTAATAGTGGAAACTAGTGTTATCAAATCTATGTTTTGCGGTACATCTGAGATAGATAAGCTAGGTATCCAACGCGGATTTTAGTACCAAAGTTTTTCCATTGTGCTCACCTAATACCTGTTCGTAGGGGTTGAAAATACCAGCTTATTCCCGATTTCCGTTCGCGTGATCCAATTAACTTTTGCCTCAGGCTACAAAAAATTCGAGGTAAAATGTTCACCAAATTTGCAGGTTATTTCAGCGATAATCCAATTATACTCGGCCTTCGAGGATAATAAATTTCCGATAGAGGCAATGTGTCAAATTTTGACAAACGTTCGCTGCCTAGGCCCGTCATTTCTCCTACGAAGCTCTTCCATACACACTTCGAGAGCGATCGTCAGCTGGTGCTGTCCTTGTTGGTGTAGACCGCTTAGTAGGCCTAGCTGGTCGGGGAGCCGCTGGTCGGTGGTGTTTCCGTCGTGTAACATTGGGCTCAAATTCTTCGTCAATGAGTAAAATAATGGTCGTCAGGAGAAGACATATTTCGGCAGGATTATCGGCGTTAAGAGGCATAAGGTTTGTCGCAAGGATAAGCAGTGTAAAAGGTAGCAAATAATTGTTATTGTAAAGAAAGATCGCGAGTAAAAAATATACAACACGAAACTAGCGTGCGAAAATGGGGTCGTAGGTTGTAAAGACAACTGACCTTAAAACGTAATTTCCGGTTTGTGATTCGTCGATTAAGCATTTAAGCGGTTAAATATTTCACGTACGAACAACGCTCAATTTATAACCCGAGGCATGGGTGAAATTAAGCGCTTATTTTAACCACCGTACGAACACGACCCTACAGTATGTCAGAATTAACCATAATTTATAAATAGATACCGTATCTAAATAGATTCCTGTCATTGGAATGAAATGAAAGGTAGCCCTAGCCAATTAATTGTTAATTGTTATATTTATATGGATTTTATAAACACACCTACTTTAGTGTTAAACAATTGACCAAACAATTCTTGGCCTACAGTTAGTAAGGCTAAAATGCTTAGGCTAGACCTAGCCTAATACTAGCTTGTCTGAAAGGCAAAACTTTAACAGACAACTTATAGGCTAATTATGGTTTTTCCAATGATTACACGTCTTGTAGAGATGTTCCCATATATTAAACAAAATCCTACACACGATCTGAAGCTAATTTAAATGCCTTTTTAAATTAAATTAGTACATATATCTCTCCAGAAATGTACTTCCATCTTGAAAAACCGGTTATTATAACATTAAAATCGCACCGAAAGTAGAAAATAGGTGGCGCTGTTGTATTTTAAAGCAATAGTATAAAACAAAATATTTTCCAAACACGAAAAGATTTTTTTTCGTAAACAAATAAAAGTACTATTAAACGATCGTTTAATAGTGCGTACTGTTGCACGCCATGTGACCCACATTCATCCAATCAAATCAGATCTTTTTATTTTGAGTTTTTAATATAACTATTTTTAAATTTTGGTACAATATTTTTTTTTTTTCAGTTACTGTACTACTTAAAAATTGTTTGTATTTCTTTTCTTTTTAACTCATTGTATATTTCATAAGTGACGTACGACTACGATAGCGATCGAGTCGGCGGTTGACTAGTTTTATTTTGTATCTGTTTGTATTTATTAATTTGTATCTGTTGAATATAGAACGCACCGTGTATGAACGGGTGCCACCGTTGTAAAGGTGTAGTTTATTTATTTAGATGTTACACAATATGTGTTATGGCCGCCCTTATGACCACCATTAGGTATCTCAACTTTCTTTTCTTCATTAGGATAGAAGAGTATGTCCAAGATTAAGAGGAAACATGAGGATGAAGGTCAATCAAAACCATATAAAAAAAAACATTGGAGTCTTGGTTTACTTGACTCAATGACAGACCCAGATCTGATAGTTGAAGAAGATGACTTGGTGACAGTTATCAAAGACAAATATCCAAAGGTACTGTATGTTACTGTAGTATATGTTGCAATTACAGTAGTGGTGAAGGTATCGGTTTTGATTAAGTCCAGCGAAAAATGAATGGTATGGGTTTTTAGGTTGAATATGCAATGCATACAAAACATGTGTCATTTGTTTTATCCACACCTCCTATTCTGGGGTAAACTTTTATTCAATTATTCTGCTGCTCCTCTTGAAATATTGTCGAATGTTCTTTTCTTTTTAAATGTTAGACCTTGAAGGCAGTGCCCCCATTTTAAATATGGAGGCTCCATGTTTAAAATGGGGGCACTGCCAGGGGTTTCGTTAGTAGCCGGCAACCGGCGCATTCGACCGTCTACTTTGACATTATCGCCGGCTACTTTCTGTCTACCTAGGCCTACACGCTCCCGGCGCGAGTACTTTTATAAATCAAGAACAATACGTACGTGTTGTATTTATTACGTTCTCGCGACGACACTATGATGATGAATTAAAATAGGATTGTAATTAAATATTTAATCAATTATTTTACCATGTAATCTGTACACGAAAGGGACCTAAAACTCCCTGACCTATCTATGGAATTTTCCTTTGAAACTTTTCGCACTGTGTGTGTGTAGCATGCGTTTCCGAGGCATTGTTAGAATCCTTCAACCGTGACGACCTACCCGTCAACGGCGAATACACCAACGCGATTCGCTTAAAATGACATCATACTGTATGATGTACTGATATTTCTGTGGTTGAGCCTCTCAGAATTTCACGAAAATTCGATATTTTTTATGCTATACTATTTATCTATAAACAACTTGAATTATAAACTACCTAATATTTTGAGAAAATAAACATTTTTAGCACTTAGAATTTTTTTTTATAGATTTAAATGAACATAACATGTAGAACTATATTATCTTGGCGTAGGAAAACAAATTTTAATTTGTGAGAGGCTTAACCTCGCTGAAGGTATAGGGGGGAAAGTCCCCTCCTGGACCGCATGTAGCCGTTTTGCGTTGAAAATTGTCGTACGGGCTTGTGTGGTTCGTGTCGTTAACTGTATCATATAGTTAATATGATGCATTGGAAATCAAACTTATATGATCTTTTAGATTAATAATTAGACACCAAAGCCATTTTTTCATAATATATTTATTCTCAGAGTAATTGATAATCAAAAATTGTTTACTACTGTAGGCCTAGTGAAGAAAAATAGCACGTCAAAGAAATCGCGCGCATAGTAACGTATCGTAGTTGAATCGTGGAAAGCAAAATACTGCTCTGGGACGCGTGCCTCTCGGACTCCCTAATAATTGACCTAGCCTAGGCCCTATATTATTATTATTAATAATATATAATATTATTATTGAACTTCCTAACGTCATAAAATAAGGAACCACGCATTTTAAATTAATAAAGTACATGTAACAAATGGGAGTAAAATAATTGCTAAATACGTCTGGCCAAAAAAGTTTTGTGCGTTTATATGTTGTTATTGTTATGCTATTTTTTTGTAATTACCAGTATTTTTTTTAAAACACAAATATGCAGGGTTTTTTTTCTCAAATATTTAATATATATAAAAAATGCAATAAAAATAAATATATTTATTTCAAATTAAGCATATATATATGTGTCTGTAAACTAGTTTAAATGACCTATATAGCTCTAGAAAGCCAGAGCTTACAGGAGCCGAAGGCCCCTGGACCCCGACCGGGGGCCCTTGGCCCTGGCCCCCAGCCAATGGTTGTTCAATTCGCTCACAAAGTTATTTATTTATCAGTTCAAAATTCTCCTGTTACTTTTTTTTTTCTTCTTCTACTTAAAACCTTAATGCAACCCCTGACTGCGCTCTCTCAGTAAACAACAACGCATGGCAACAACTGAAACTAAACGTTTATTACAAATCTTAACACCATCATCACTTTTACATTATGGCTATAACTAATACCGCATAATTAACCAATCAAATTGCAAGAACAAAATCAGTCGTATGTTATGATATGAAATATGAAACACAAATTTGTATTCTATATTGAACATGGTATAATGTCAATCTTCCCTGAAAACATTTCCTATATTTAAAGGCCAGGTGCGGGCAAAAAATTTCTATTGATCATACATTCCAATAATTATCGATCTATAGTTTGTCCTACAGTATGTTTCATCATTTTTTAGATTTTATTTGTGTTGCACGAGCTTGTTGAAAATAAGCACTTTCTTATCAGTTCAAATTACACAGCAAAATCTCTACTCTTTTCTACACAAATGTTGTAAATAGAGAGGCATTTTTAAAAAGCTATAAAAAATAAACGGCATGGTAAAAAATGTTATCAGATGACTAAATATAGGTAATATAACTTAAATTTTACGTTTCTGGTACTTTATTCAACTTAAGAGTTTTGTTTTTATGCTATAGCAAAAGTTATCCACTGTGTATCCACCATCTTTTTTTGACCTTCTAGGGAGTCACCAGAAATGTTATTACATTAGGCTAAACTACCTACTGTAACTACTGAAAAAAAGTCTTCCTGGTTTTCATAGCAGAATTTTGTCAAATTTTGTATTTGACCATTTTAAAGGAAATAAATTTTTTTTTTCGTCATGATTTCTATTACAAATATTTGATTTATGTACAATTAACCAGATATTATGTTTAAAATTCATGCATGTACCTGAGCTTTAATACATTGTTTGTTTACCCTTCAACTGTCAATCTGTATACATGATGGCAACATCTTAAGAAAATGGGAGGTGGTGTTTTTTAGGTCAATAGCACCCTCTATTTCAAATTTGTTATTCATCCCGCGTGGGGTAATTTCATCAAGGACTGAAAAATACATTTTCAAAAATACATAGTAAAATAAAAAAAATACACAAATCACATTTAAAACCTTTATTTAACAGTCTTAATAGTAATACTGGTTGCAACAAAAGAATTTAGTTTTTATTTTGTTCTACTGTACACATAGGTTCGAACTTATGAAATAGGGCATGTTCCGGTGTTTTTGATATTTACATTTAGCTAAAATTTGTTTGTCACAGAAAGATGAAATATTTCGAAATGAGCATCCGGTAATTTTCGAACATACATTTACAATTTTTACTAGCCCAGATCATGGAGAAATAAGTTAACTTATTTCTCCATGCTCAGATCGATCTTTAAGGGTAAATTGGAGAACCAACATATAAAGGAAAAGGTTAAAACACTCTCCACATAAAACATTTTTAAAATACACTTACTGTATTTACTTTAAATTCATTTAGCTTCTTTTTAGTATGTATAGTCTCTGCTTTCCCTTTTTTTTTATTAACATCAGTATTTAATCCTCAGCTGAGATTGTCTTCAAATATAGTACCAAGGTACTTATAAGAAATAACAATCTCAACTGGTTTGTTATTTAATATACTGTAGTAACCTTAGGGCTGTGTCTTTCACGTCAAAAATCATTTCCTTTGTCTTAGAAACATTCAGTTTTTAATACGAGTCATAAAAAGTCACAACAATTATTAAAAGGATCCAAAACAGGACCATGAATATATGGTCTCTATGGTCTTAAATAAAGATATTGATTAAAAAATTAAAATTTAAAAAGTTTTAAACAATTGAAAATTTATAAACACATCTTCACTGAATAAAATAACTAAACTATCATATCAAGGTAAAGTATGCTCACCCTGATCAAGACAGGACATTTAATCTGGAGCGGATTGCTATAAAACATAACTGATGGTTTAAACTCCCGGTTAAGCCAGCTTTATCAGATAGACGGTCTTACTTAAGCCAGACCTGTTAGATTATTGCTATAAAACACACTTACCACGTTCAGTAACAAATTGAGGGTGCACTTAACGCGTAGAATACCAAATAAGATATTGTTCGTCATGCTTGCTCAATTCACATGACATTGAGATAATAACAATGATCTTATATATAAATCTATGTACATTTATAAATAAGATCATCATTTTCATCTGAATTCAGTCTGGACCCAAAACTGTCATAGTTACCTCTTATTTATCATAATACTGCTGTCAATTAACTGCTCCATCACATCATCATCACATGAATTTACAGATTCGAAGGCAGGCACACCCTACTAGAATATATAATTTGTCAATACGTAGCTACAAACAATCACCATTCAATTGCGTTTCGAGCCAACAATTACGACTGTCGTGGGTCAATTAAATTCAACAGTATGGCCATCATTTATACGGCGAAGATTTCTTCAATCATGAGGCAAACACACACTTGTATACTTAATCAGTTAATGCATCAATGCGTAACAGTAGAGAACATTCAACCAATGAAAGACCAGGTCTTTTCTATCGTAACTCAAGTGAGACATTACAAAGGGCTAGACATTCTCGAGGTGTTACCTGTGCCAAGAGGTTGTTTTTATTCCTGTATGCTTATTTTTTAGTTTGGCTATCAACAGCCTACAGTATGCCACATGTATCATAATCTCACTTGATCACAATGATCCATTATTCAGGGATAGTACTATTTTAAGGGGTAGGGACCTGATAATGTACAGTACAATGATTTATATACATGCACAAATTGATGTCTTGTATACATTTACGTACTCTTTGTATGTCTACCAGCAATAAACAAAGTCTTACTAATTAATACTAAACTTATTATAATACTTTAACAATAAATATTGTTTTTGGATTTGCAGTGTTCACCACGATAATGAATAACAATAATGAACATTAGTATTACTTTTAAACATTCCATGATTTGTCCTAAATAGTGCTAAATAATAATGGCAGTGAAAAATGCGGAATTTAACAGTGCTTAACAAGGTTGTGTGACTGTGACTCCTTCTGATAATACTCAATATCAGAATCATACAGCTCACTCTTATTGGTCAAATTATACTTTGAGAACAGAATACACGACTTATTCACTCGATGAATTTGAAGTCCCTTACAACATGTTTGCTGCAAACACATCTTTACACAGTCCAACTTTGACGAGTTGATACTGCTAAATATGTTAGTTCCTGTAATACTGCTTGGTGGCTTCAACTTCACAAATTTTCCATTTGAATCAAAATTCCAAGCTGTTGGTTAAAAAATACAAAGTACTGTTTCAGTATATACAATTTTTTATTTTGTTTCATACGCATCCAACAGCGTGTATCTCGCCAATTACAGAATGGGTTCAGTCTATTGTGTGTTCTTTGAACGAGTGTGCATGAGCATTACTGTTATTTTATTGGTAAAAATTCAATCATTGAGTGATCGATCAGGCACAATGTAATGCAGTATTTTGTTTACGCTCCTGGAAATATTTTTGTTGTTTCTAGAGTTGAGCTAATATATTCGTACACACGAATTCAGACATCCGATAGTAAGCTATGTATTTGAAGAAAACCCCCATTTTCTTACCTGATGGTCAAAGTCTTATATTAATCTGCAAAAAAGCTACTTTATCCACATGGTTTTAAATAAGGTGGTAAAATAAAAGGTTTGTCCAAATTCCTATTGCAAACCAGACTTCCGTATTGAAGGCTGATGGCAAAATCAAGATACGAGAAGAGGTCACTACTAAAGCGAGAACTTTGGGCTATTGGATGAGAAACAGTAGGCGCATGCACACTTATTTAAAGAATACAAATAGACCGAGTGGACCAAAAACATTCTAACTTTAAAGTGCATTTGCGTTGATTCAGTGGGGCCTAATATGATGTTCAGTATTTTGTAAATATTAGGTCGTTAAAAAGACATTCGGGTGTCTATACAAGAGGTGTCCGTTTATACAGCCTACAAAATGTACTGATTAAATAGGGATTGGTATAAGTGATGTCATAATTTCTGAATAGTTCATCGACAAATCAACAATCCTTACATTGAAACGGCACGTCTCTTGCTGCTTTCATTTCAGCTTCATTCAGTGCACGATCAAATAGCTGCAACATGGCCAATTTCGCAATGAATTTTCCACCTGTATTTCCAATCCGCAATACATTGAAAGGTGATGTTATGTTTTCAAAATCTGTAAATCCTACACTGGTGATTTCTCCATCTCTCCACAGCGTAATTGTCTTCTTACTGCCATCAAATGTAACTGCAAGAAACGTCCATTCCAAAGGCAAAAGCATGTGCGCTCTTGTTAAAAGTACATCATCATAGTAGACGTGGACGCTTGAGTGAAAGGGATGGTGGTTCTCATATATCTGTGAAAGTTTAAAACGCTTAGTATTTTTACCGATTGTGCTCAGGAATATCGAATGAGACGAATGTTGTGGGTAAATGTAGAATGCTAAGGTAAACGCAGTTAGTTCGTTACTGAACCCGGGGATATCAAAATTGACAGGCTCCGGATTTTTAAATTGAAAGTCACAGGACAGATTCATCGTTGGAGAAAAGTACGTTTCTGATGTTTTATAGGCAAACCAAGAGGTCAAACAGGTCAAATCCATTTTGAAATTATTTATGGCATCTAAATGTTTAATTGTTGCTGGGTCTGCAAGAAAATACAATACAATTTACATTCATCATCATAATTATAAAACTGTTAATCACATAGTTGTGCTATCATTTTGTTCATCTCATTTTCCATATTATAGGCCTACTGTATTGAATGTGCATATTTTAGGCATAACAAATTTGTATTATTAATGATTATTCGCAGAAATGTTATCTTTAACGGATGACATCAGCATTATACTCATTGCATAATAACAATGTTCACGGAAAAGTTGCTTTGACGTAATAATAATTTGTTCATTTTGATTTCACTTCAACGGTGTAGAAAGCAACGCATGTTCCATGCACGCAACATACGGCCTTCGCATTAACAAATCATGGAATACTTTTTGATGCCTAGCTAGTTTTGTTTTCAATTGCACATTGGTTGATACAATAGCGTATTGCAATGAACAAATCTGATTGTTTGGCTTAATTAAAAACAGAACTTTAAATTTACCAATTTTTCTACAAAAATTAATGATTCTTCCATGTTTCGACACAAGTAAATAAAGTTTTTCATAGTACTTGAGCATGCTCAGATCGATTTGTTTACAAAGTTGGTGGAGCTCCCTATTTAAAAAAAATTGATACCTTGGTCTGTCTCAAGTTCATACTCGCTATAAACACGAATTTGGCATACTCGAAGTCTTTTATTGTTTCTTAACACAACATATCGGCCTGCCAAATCCTTATTACATGGTAGATCAATAACAATGCTCTTTTCAATTTGAGCCTTGGAAACAGGGTGTTCTGTACAGTCTTGTTCAGTATCACTGGTAGAGATTGTAATTCTGCTACCTTCCAAGTCCCCTCCATCATACGCTGAAAAATAATTTACCAAAAGAAGAATGTAATTGTAAATGAACAGTAGGCCTATTAAAATTCTGTATTGTTTTCTTTAATTATTAATATTTATACAGTATATAGATTATTCACACAAACAGTATTGTCTAATTTCGAAAGTAAACTTGAGAGTGTACATAATCTTAGCCACATTTTTATATCATAGGCCTATAATAAACTATGTGTGTGATTAACTTGTATTTATTTAATTTAACTTAATTGGTCAAAAATATTGTTAAGAGCAAAATGCTTAGATTAGTTTCATTATTACTAATGGATCTATTTTGATCCTAGTCTAGAGTAGGCTTCGGGCCGGGACTTCATATAGTGTAAAAATGAACGTTGTGGGTCAACTTCAGTTTAAAGTTTACGAAAATTATCGCTGAATCGTAAATGCATGTATGTAAAATATAGTCATCTACTAGACTAGGGCCAGGCCTATAGAGGCCTAATTTCTTCGTTGAAATTAAATTGTTGAAGATGTATTGATCTACTGCTATTCTTCAGAAAATGAAACGCAAACATTAGTAGTACAGCAATTGTTTTGATCCATATTAAATACCGTTATTTGATGCTTTTTTTTATAAAGTTTGATAACTTCGATTCGATTAACTTTTTAAGAAGATTGGTAGCGCACATGAGCGGATATGACGTAAATGTAGCGAAATCGTATCATCAAGCACTCTTCCGCGAGAGCAAGTGCAAAAACAATAGTAGGGGCCCGAGGCCGGCTTTTTGGGTAAGTGTAAACACATTGCGGGCTAAAAAGAAAGCCGGCGTCAGGCCGGCTACTAAATCGTCGAAGTGTAAATGGGGTTTAAGTTAAGCTAAAACATACTGTTAGTTACTCCATTTATGATAGTCACTTTCGTTACAATGTATTCTTTGCCCAAATCTATTTGAATCCATTCGTCGTCTGTATTAGCTAGAAGGAGAAGAAGAAGGCATAACATAAATAAGTGAATCAATCCAGTAATATTGTATAAGTTACTATAGTTATACTTTTAATATACAAGTTTATCGAAAAAAAACCCACTATTTTACTGCTCTGCAAAAACGGTAAAATGCGTCAGAATAAAATGCATAACCATGATCAAAATATTGATAAAATTATTGTTATTCATTATTACTATTAGCAGTCAAAAAGACAAAAAGATAAGTAAACAAAAGTGCAGTGATTACAGTACTATAATCATTATATTTTCGATATAATAATTCGGTATATAATAATATCATTAACTGATTTACTTGTTTATTGAAACAGCAACGTATCACGACCTATCCATGAAAAGTTTCTGTTTCAATAAAGGGGTAATTATAGGTTATATTATTAAATTAAATTGAAGTTGGGTAGCCGAGTGACACTTGACTGCTGTAGCCTACAGAGAGACCCGGGTTTAATTCCGACAACTCATCGTCTACTCGGCTGTAAATGAGTACCTGGTTGAAAATGGTTGAAATACTAGGGAGGATAAGGCAGCATGGAAAGGGACTGGCTACCCTACCACTTAATGACGAGACTTAGTATAAAATGAGCTCCTAACAGCTCATTCTCTACGTTCAGAAATAATTACTACCCGGATGTGACAATTATTAATAAACCTTTAACGATAAAAGAAACTGTGTAAACTTGGATATCTAACATTTAAACATCTTATACCAGATGACCAAACAAATACAATTTATTTATTATACTAGGGCCAATTATAAATACAATTTTCTCTTTGTTAAAGTGATTTAACTTTTTAATTTCTCTGAGATTCATAGAAAAAAAACAAGAAAATATAATATTACGTATAGGCATATAATAAATCTAAATTTAAACACATCAAGTGTAGTTAATTCTTTTTTACCTGTTTTAAAACATTGTGCAAACTTTCCCGACTTGTCATCTCCGTTTGTAAGTATGTTAGGATCAAAACCTAGAGGATATGACCTCGCAGTGACAGTCTTATTGTATGACAAATTTGCTAAAAAACAGATAAAAATGTTGTCTTTTAAAATTGGTTATAATAATAACAAATATTAAAACAATTGCATTAAACAATCTTTATTAAAAGGGAAGACAAGTTTATTAAAAAATATCCAATTTTTTAAGCCTATATAAAAAGATTTTTAAACAAAAACTTGAAAAACATAAAATAATTATTTTATATTATATTGAAATACTGAAACTACATCATGCAATATTTAAAATACTGAAAAAAAAACTATCTTGTCTACTACAAAGTACAAAAAAAAAACTGTTCACATTCGTTCATTAACTATTGTTTTGAACATCATCACAATTTACACCATTTTTAAACCAACAGACGACACAAATGTTATAATTTATGCATTATTTGTCTTAAAATAGAAAAACAAATTAACTTACCTGAATGGACTTTAAAGAAACATGAAATTAAACAGCAGACTAGAAACACATTGAAATACATCTTTACACAGGATCTCAATAATTGGAATACTGTGAGTGAGATAACTAGTCAAGAGAAAAAATACGAGAATTCATCGCATGCAGCAGTTATATTATCTTTTTAATTCTCATTAAATCAATATACGTGTGTAATAATAAAATAATCACATTATTTTCCATTTTTGTTGTAAAAATTATCATGTCAAAATATATGAATAGACATGTAAACATAATAAGAGAGAATAATTACAAAGTTTACAAAGCTTTAACCTGTATTAACCTGTACACCTTCTCTCATAAATAAGGTAAAAGATGCAATGTCACTCGTTAGATGTAAAACTTAATTTAAATTCAACATAAATTAAAAGAAAAAAAGAAATATTTTTTCTACAAACGAGAGTTTGTAGACAAAAACTGTTAAGATGTATACTACAGAAATTCAATTTCAAATAGTATTCGAACTTACATTAAAAATCTGTTTCGAATATTACTCAATTATTCAGATTCCATAATTTAGTTAATTGTTTCTGCTATAGCATTTAATGTTGGTTAAGACAAACACAACCGCCAGCAGGTCTTTCTCCCAGCGTTTCTATTACTGCAGTTTCAAATTCTGCTTCTGTTTTGTAGTGTACGGCATTGGAATTCATGGCCAGAAAGGATCCCAAATTGCAACACACACACAAAATACATAACAATAGCCTAAAAAAATGTTGCACGTTCATTTAAAATAGAATACTACAGTGCGAAAAAGTGCCCATTGTGTTTGCTAATACATATGTTACACTGATCTAAATAATCTATTTTACTTACTGTTTTTGGGTACTGGAATTATAGTGGATTTTTTCCTTAGTTTCGGTATTATGCATAACTTTAGCGAGGACTGGAAGAGGTGTTGAAGAACACCACATACAGTAGTTGGTCCGAACAAAAAACATCACAGCAGCGATGGCTTGGCGCGTTGTGTATCGGCTTTGACGTAAGATTTATGATTTATAGATACATATTTAGGTAGTCATGGTAACTTGTTTTTATAGGCCTATTGAGTCCTAGTTTCCAAATATCCATTTTTTCAGCCGTAGTAAGTTTTAGCTTCCACTTGATACAGTTTCCTAATACTTTTGTCATCTTGAATATAATCAGCCTAAGGTCGTGGAGTAACAAAAAGTGAGAAAGGCTCATCAGTTTTCCTGATTGGGCAGAAACTGTAAATGTAGTTAAAAAGGTCTACTACTAATATAATGAGAGTTCAAATGAGTGCTTAATTATTGATTGGGAGATTTTATGGGTGCCCTGCTTTTTGTATGCCATACTTCAGTAGATTTTTTATCATCACTTAAAAAAAATCTATTTGCATGTATGCTGCCCTCTTTAGCAATAAAGCTTAACTTTATTTATAGATTTACTACTAGATCATCAATTCTAAAATAGAAGGGGAACTAGGTAAATGACTACTGATACATCTATTCAAGTATAAAAATAATCCTTTAAAACAATAAGACTGTATAAATTGCCGCCAGAACACCATATACACTGATTTTTATAATAAATTGCAATGAAATTAATTTCTTAGTAAATTTCAAGCACTTTCATATACAAGGATCATACAGAATACTTTCCTGCATTGATAAGCTCTACACCCTGTAATGGAGGCATAGTTGACTGCTGCAGCCATTTTCTGTGGTCCCCACTACATATTTGAACTGCGATAACATTTAGTAAGGATTATTCTCTTTTGCAGTTGTTTTTGTGCCAAAATTAAAAATAGATTTTTTGGACTAACTTTGTTTTTCTTGAGTTGTTGGATTAAAAAAGTTAAGGTGCCATTTGTTTTCCGAACACTCCTTCAGCCGCCATCTTGAACTCAAAATGGCTAATATTTCAAACCAAAAGATCAACATGTAATTTCACAAAATAGTGTACTGTTTGGTATCATTGGATAGGTTTTTTTATTCTGAATACAGTTTTACCAATATCTGTTTAATTTTTATAATTTTCCATTTATATGTTTTATATCTATTAATGAACCTAAGTACAGTACTGGATAACACATAGGGCCTGTTTATGAACAGCAAGTATCCGGATAACTTGTCATCTTTTGGGGTCATTAATCATGCCTTAACGACCCTTAATGGCTTTTAGTACTACCACCTGGGTTATCCAGACCAACCTCAGCCCAGCAAATTTGGAGGGTTGGCTTGTCCTCAGGGGAGTTGAAGGCGACCTTGCTGGATTAAACAATGTATTTTATGAGATAATCATGCAAATCAGGCTGAAAATAAGGCCATGAGTAGCCGGATAACTAGAAGTCTGTAAACGGTAGGGAGAATTTTGATTTAGGGTATGTTCAGACCTACGGAGTTATGCTTTCGTATCACAGCCAAGGTCATATTTTAATGAGTGTCGTAAGAGCAAAGTGTTCAGATTCATTGCAACGAAGTTGCGTTACAAACGGATATGATGTCACTCGCTGGCGATTAACCAAACTCTAACGCACGTATAGACCTACCTTCGTTGTTATTAAAAGTAGTAGTGGTTGGGGTAGGAGTTACAGGCCTAGACCGAACACTTGGGCTCGGAATTATCGATGGGTTGTCAGGCATACCAACCAGCCGATCGTTTTGGGGTTTGGGTTTATATTTGGTCTAGGCCTAAAATATCATTTATGGCAGAAAAATGTTCAAATCCCGTACTTGCACCGGCTCCAGACTTATTTACTCGGTCTTTCGCCGCTTTATACGACGACCCCTTCAATTTCGTTTGGATATAATTTAAATCCTTCTTTATTAATATTATGAGGATGGCCCATCTGCTAACGTGTCTGCCATCTCGTTGAACACAGACATCTTGTTGCCGGTGCTTTTACGCCAGTTTTTCACTTCCAACCGATCTCTAAACTCAGGGCTTCCCCACAATGAAATAAGGTATTTTACTTCGGTTTCTCGCCAATGCGCACGCTTCGATGACATTTTAAATTAATTAATATAATAATATTAATAATAATAATACTGTATACCTAGTGTAACAACAAACAAAAGGTATGATTTTTTCGCACGTTCACCCATCACAACAAATGGATCAGCTTGGCTATACGATGAGGAGCACATGTCACGATGTGATGTGGCGAATATTGTAATTTGATTGGCTAGATATCTAACCTAGGTCATATTCATCGATGCGTGACTTTCGTATTGTAAGCGACGTCCACTAAACTCATACCTTGAGCTTTCGTAGCGTACGAAATATCAGTGTCGTACGAGGTGGCTTCCACTAATCTTTTCCTGGTTCAGACTTATGGACTTGTACGCCGCGTACAATACGAAAGCATAACTCCGTAGGTCTGAACAGGCCCTTAGCCTTGTCAGGAGAGACCTCTGGCATATCCAGATACTTTAAATGTTCATAAACACAACCTTAAAGACACCTTCCCTACGTTTTTTAGATCTATTTTAAGATCACAAACTATATTTCTACTATATGGTCCTATTGCGATAACTTTTTTCGTCTTTAAATGGTTAAAAATGTGAAAAATAAGTCGATTCTAATAATTATAGCGGCCCGCTATAAATCCCAAAATGCATTGCGCACGGATTGATATTTCTGTTTTTCTTCTGTAATTCACCCACTTTTCGATCAATCGTGAGGCCAAAACAAATGGAAACCTCCTAACTTTTCAGCGAAAATACCGGGTTTTCCCCAATTTGTATCAACAGAGTCTGGCAAAAATAGAAAGACAATTAATGCAGCAACTATACAACGTCAGGCTAGGTATATAGCTAGCGTACGATGTTCGTACGTTACCAATTTTTACCAGCTAGGCCTACAAAACTAAGCCTAGCTAGGCTAGGCCTAAATACCGTCCACAAGAGGTCAGTCGCCGCGAGCTACTTAGGTAGTGCATTGTTTCTCACTTTTTATCATAATTTACCATAAAACGTACATTTAAGGAATGACCTGGTTTAACGTCACAAATTGTAGGGAAGGTGTCTTTAACTTACCCCGCTCTCCCCTACAATTAGTTGTACAGTACTTAAAGGCTGTAAAAATATTGATATTATTTTTCTTGATTTTTCGTCTGCATTTGATAAGGTGTCTCATAAAAGATTAATTAAGAAACTTAATAACTGTGGCATTGGTGGAAACACTAATGCATGGATTACAGATTTTCTTTCAAATAGACGCAAAAGGGTTATTTACAGAGGAGAAAAGTCAGAGTGGGTAAATGTTACTTCAGGGGTACCACAAGAGTCAGTTTTGGGCCCTCTTTTATTTTTGATTTACGTAAGTGATATTGTAAATAATATTTCTTCTTCACTTTTTCAATTTGCTGATGATCACACATTATCACGTCCTATTTATAACAATAATGATTGTAAATTGCTTCAAAAGGATTTAGATTTAATTGCTAAATGGGCAAATGTAAATAAACTTCCCTTAAATCCTGTCAAATGCGCAGTAATGCATGTTACAAGATGTAAAGAGATCGTTAACTGGGATTATACCATAGAATCAGACAATATTCCTAAAGTTACAGAATTTAAATTTGTAGGTGTATATGTAAATAGTTTGTTGTCGTGTCATACACAAGTTAATTATATATGTTGTAAAGCAAGCAAATTGCTTGGTTTCATTTCAAAATGTAGTAAAAATATGTCTTGGTTAGCTATGTTGAACTTATACAAAGCTCTATTACTTCCAGTGGTTACCTACTGTTGTTCAATGTGGGCACCATTTGTGAAATCACATATTAATAGAATAGAAAGTATACAAAGGAAAGCAACAAGGATAATAATGTTTAGAAAGGAAGGTTCCTGGGACACATCTTATTTTCATAGGTTGAAAGTGCTTGAATTATTATCTATTCATGACTTGCTTAAATTACATACGCCCGTATTCTTAAACCGGACTTTAGTCGTAGTTCGAGCTAAAACTTTAAAAATGACGTCATTTTAATTCATAAATCGCCGACTAGTTCACGCCAACCTCGACTAAATCGAGACGAATTTTGATCGATTTTTTTAGTCCTGGAGGGGGCAGGCTAAATGGTCGACTAAATAGTTTTTAAACGATGTTTATGAAAACCGTAACAGTCATTGAGTTGTTATATTGGCCAGATATTGAAAAATGAAATATCTATTTTTATATTAGCTTAATTAAGTATACATTGGTATAAGTTATAATAATGAAAATAATCTTTATTTACAACCGTATACAAATTACATTATTTTCTTTGCGCAAGTCCGACTTGAACTACGTCACGCCATAGCGACAATGGCAGATGCGGAAATTCACCACGCGATGGAATGTTTAGGGCCTAGCGCTTTCTTGTCACGCGATGAAGTGCGTGGTTCGTCGCGATCATACTTTGTTGGTGGCCTAGAAAATATAAAAGTTACCGTACCGCCATGGTTCCTGATATTTTGAATATTTTGTTTGTTGTTAATCAAAAGTACTTCACTGTTAAATTGATACTGATCTTGTTCTAATAATTAATGATTAAAATTACTTTTCATGTATATAGTCCTGATGCGTAAAAAGTGTTGTAAGAAAATGGAAAGTGATATCAATGCGAAAAATTTCGTCTGCTCCTCAAATACTCTCTTGTCATTGGCCAATGAATAGCCTTTGTTACCTAGACGTGTGCAACTCGACTAAAAGCTCGACTTCATTAAGTCGAACTGCAAACTTCGACTACTTCGTTTTTGAATCGAATTTGAAGTAATAGCTCGAACTACGACTTTTTCAAGTCGAACTTCGAACTACGACTAAAGTCCGGTTTAAGAATACGGGCGTTAGACTTTCATTGGGATTTAAGGTGTTGAAAGGTTACTGCCCCAATTCTTTCAATGAGTATATTAAATCTAGTGAAAGATGTCCGGGTAGGCTTTTACGTTGGAATTCGAAAGGCAATACTTTTCATAATTCTGTATTTGTTTCCTTTCCTAGACTATGGGAGCAAATACCAAATGACATAAAAGATTCACAAACAATTTCAATATTTAAGGCTGCTTTAACAAAACACTATATTTCATGTTATGTATAGTTTATTTGTATTTTTCTTGTATATGGTTTTATCTTAACTGTTTGTATTGTATGGAGTGAGTGCAGAATCTGTTTGGGCTTTAGCCTATTCTGATTCCTGGTTATTTTTACATTGATGACCGAATAAATATTATTATTATTATTATTATTATTTGCATTTTTAGTTGGGGAATATGCATGTAGGTTTGGAAAAAAATACTGTTCTTTTATTCTCTAATATAAAATACCACTGCCATTTTTACCTAGGATAATTGTTTTTATATTATATATATATATAACTTTATTCACAATCTCAGATAATACAAAGTACATGCAAAATTAATTGAAGTTGTGAACAGGGTTAAGTTGTAAGCTAATGCTTTAGACGCAAAGCCCCTTAAAACAAAAAAAATTTGAAATAGATAAATAATTAAATAAATAAATAAATAAAAACAGTATAATGTACCATATTAATTGTAACGATAAAAATACTAACAATAGAAATAATGCAGTGATAATAACAAATCAAATGTCAAGAGAAAATCAATTTACCAGTAGCTTAAAATTAATGATAACTGGTGACAAACAATCATGAATTTTATGTTTGAACATACCAATACTGGTTGACATTTTAATGTCATTGGGTAGTGAGTTCCACACATTAGTGCCTCTGTATGTGACACTTTGTTGGCCCAATAGGGTCCTTTTGAAAGCAGTGCTTAAATTGTCTTTAGCACTTGTCTCATGATTATGTTTGGAATTGTTTGTAGCAAAGAAAGAATCAAAAGTATTAGGCAACTTCTTATGATGAAACTTAAACATGAGTATCGCAACACTTTTTTGGTACAGCTCAGATAATTTTAATGTTTGTGTGCGGGCAAAGAGTGGTAGAGAAAGATGATGAAAAGGAACGTTGCAAACAATTATTAGTGCTTTCTTTTGTAAAATATAAAGACGATTTAAAATAGTTTGATTAGTATAGTAGATCCCCATAGTGTTATGGCTTAGGTTAGGTATATGAGAGAGTTGTATATTTTAAATAGGATTTCGTATTTTATTTTATTCATGGTGCCTATAGCTGTTGAAACTTTCTTTCTTTCTTTACATGATATGCAAATGATAATTTCTCATCTAGATGAACACCAAGAAACTTTGTTTGATTTACTCGTTCTATAATATCAGTATTAATTAGCAAAGTTAGATTTGACGTGTCAATTTTTACATTTCTACTAGTAAATACAATATAATTCGTTTTTTTTGGTATTCACCGTTAATCTACAGTATTTGCAATAAACCAGTTTCATAGTTTAAAATATTGAATGCTCTTGTAATATCATTGTGTTGCAGGAACACATTAGTGTCAACTGCATACATAATAACGTTTGTGTTTCTACAGGCAAATGGCATATCATTTATAAAAATCGGGAAGATAAGGGTCCAAGAATGTATTTGGTTTCTGATTTTTTACCTTCTACGTTCACAAACTGTTTTCTAGTTGATAAGTAACTCTTAAACCAATCTAAAACGACACCTCTAATACCGTAATGTCTCATCTTCTGTAATAAAATGTGATGATCCATTGAATCGAACGCTTTTGATAAATCTAATTTTGTTTGATAAACCTATTTTCATGTTTGCTGCCCTCTTTGGCAATACAATTTAATGTATCTGTATTACTAATCATGTGACTACCAATACATACGTGTACAGCATTTAGTCTTAAAAAATGAGGTTCAAAATATAAATTGTTTTTATCTATCAACATTAAAATATTCTATTGGAATTTTCTAATTTTTTATTTTTTTTTATTTCGGCAAATACAAACATAAACCGACAACAATATAAATAGCATGGTTGCGCTGATTAGGCGTGTCACTCAAAAAATGAAAATAATGAACAAATAAATTGATATGGTTCTAAAATAATTTGTTGAAATATCTTTAAAATGGATCCAACTTTTTGTAATTGATGTGTTTTCACAGTAAATCAAAACTTTCAAGTCAATGAAATTAGCTGTTTTTATTTGAAAACCACTGGAAATGTATTAATATATACATTTCTGAGAAAAGGCTATCGCATACAAAATAATTTTCATAACACTAATGTACTTTTCAGAACTCAACATAATTTAATTAAATTTACTTAAATATAGGAGAAAATAGATCATGAAACTAACAGTAACACTAACTAACTTTTATTTGATGTTTTAGCATTTTATGCCCTACATCAGCCCTGTAGGCTTATTTCAATATAAAAATATTTTATATTATTTTATATTAAAATATGTTGATGTAGGCTACAAAGACTGTGTAACTGTATCACTTGTATAACAAATTGTACAGGATAACATCAAGCTTAACATCATTTGGTTTAGAGTATAGTCACTATATTGCCTAAGGTGGTAGGGTGACATCTTCAAATTACATATACCTCCTTGGCGGAGGTAAATTATGAATGTAAGGCATCAAACCATGAATACTGTTCTAACTGTTCAAAGGGCAGAGTAAAGGAATATGATCTTTGTATTGATAAAAGACGTTGTTTAAATAATAATAACTTACCTATCTATCTGTACACAGATGAGTCAGTCCATTTATTGCATAACGTAGTAATACTGTTTTTAAAGCATACCTGTAAATGATTTCTTCATCTTGTTTTTTATTTGAACACTTTTAATAAAGAATATTATTTCATTTATTATATTACCTTGTGTAATGTTTTACTTTTATTTTTACTAAATGAATTTAAATGTCATTTAAAAATTATTATATTAAAATAATTTTTTTTATACATATCATAAATTAATTTAAGCCTATATTTTGATAAAAAATAATTAAGATGTGCATACTACTCTACTGCTAAATTGAATATTATTCTGTAAGCAAGTAACAAACCTACTGTAGTTGCAGAATTTTCAAATCAACTATACTAACCAGTAGCTAACACTATTGGAATGCAACCTTTAAGGTTATGTGCAAGTACACTCATGCCTTGATCTAAGTACCATGATACAGCTGATCAACTTTTGTATACACTTTAGGTTATATTGCAATTACATAGTCCATCTAATGGCAAGATAATAACTTTTCAGATGTCAAATGCACTAGAGAATTTCTTGAATATAAGAAAGTCAGCTGGGCTACTTTGCAAACCCCAGATGTAAAGGCTTTTAAGCCAGGCTGGCATTTATACATCTGCTCAATGTAGTACAACTCCCAGGCAGGAGCTTTATGTACTGCTAGGCTTCATAAACCAATCTACTTTCAATTTTATTTATCAATAATAATAATACATGTGTTAAAGTTATGAATGTTTAAAAAAATGTATATCTTTATAAACATTTTGTTGATGACTGGTTGAATGATCTAATAAATGCATTTTGTGTATCTCTTTTTAAATGTTTATGTTTTTATTATTATGTTTATATTTAATTGTATTTGTATTGAATCCGAGTTTAGTGATAACACTTTTTGCTTTGCCCATGTTAAACTCGACACGCCCTTGTCAATAACGCTTATTGTATTGAATTTAAATAAATATGTAATTTATGGTTATTTAGACTATTAATTATTTCTTTTTACACTTGCATTGCAGAGTGTTAAGTGAATCAACTGAGAATATATTCTTATAGAATCCTCTTATAAAAAAATGTAAAATGTTTAACTGGAAATTAAATATCTTTGCCACATAATTATTAATAATCATAACAAGAAATATTTCTTACAAAAAACGCTGCTCGCTTATTGACGTAACAGTTTTAAAAGATATATTGTCCCTCTGAAAAATATTTTTTATTTCAAATTTGTTTTTGAATGTGTCATTTTATTGTCACAAAATAGTTATTTTACCTGAAAAAATGTAATTAAAAGCAAAAAATACTTTGGTTTTTTGAGTTATAATTAAACGTTTCTTTTCTCTTTTTATAATGTGAATTTTGGTACAGAAGTGAATAACTTTGATATGAAACAGACTCAATTTAGTTTATTTTATTGCTAAGGTCAAGTCTGGGGGTCACTTCATCACGCCTAAGGGCCTGTTCAGACCTACGGAGTTATGCTTTCGTATTGTACGCGGCATACAAGTCCATAGGTCTGAACCAAGAAAAGATTAGTGGAAGCCACCTCGTACGACACTGATATTTCGTACGCTACGAAAGCTCAAGTTATGAGTTTAGTGGACGTCGCTTACAATACGAAAGTCACGCATCGATGAATATGACCTAGGTTAGATATCTAGCCAATCAAATTACAATATTCGCCACATCACATCGTGACATGTGCTCCTCATCGTATAGCCAAGCTGATCCATTTGTTGTGATCGGTGAACGTGCAAAAAAATCATACCTTTTGTTGGTTGTTACACTAGGTATACAGTATTATTATTATTAATATTATTATATTAATTAATTTAAAATGTCATCGAAGCGTGCGCATTGGCGAGAAACCAAAGTAAAATACCTTATTTCATTGTGGGGAAGCCCTGAGTTTAGAGATCGGTTGGAAGTGAAAAACTGGCGTAAAAGCACCGGCAACAAGATGTCTGTGTTCAACGAGATGGCGGACACGTTAGCAGATGGGCCATCCTCATAATAAAGAAGGATTTAAATTATATCCAAACGAAATTGGAGGGGTCGTCGTATAAAGCGGCGAAAGACCGAGTAAATAAGTCTGGAGCCGGTGCAAGTACAGGATTTGAACATTTTTCTGCCATAAATGATATTTTAGGCCTAGACCAAATATAAACCCAAACCCCAAAACGATCGGCTGGTTGCTATGCCTGACAACCCATCGATAATGCCGAGCCCAAGTGTTCGGTCTAGGCCTGTAACTCCTACCCCAACCACTACTACTTTTAATAACAACGAAGGTAGGTCTATACGTGCGTTAGAGTTTGGTTAATCGCCAGCGAGTGACATCATATCCGTTTGTAACGCAACTTCGTTGCAATGAATCTGAACACTTTGCTCTTACGACGCTCATTAAAATATGACCTTGGCTGTGATACGAAAGCATAACTCCGTAGGTCTGAACATACCCTTAGATACTTCAAGTGTGAAGTATCATATTACAAACAAAAACTTTCATGGACTGTTTTGATAATAATTCAATGATTATCTGACAGCGAAATACAGTATTGTCATGGGACTCATAAATACCAGAAATGCAGCTGGTACCTATAAATTATAGTCGAGTTTCCATTTTAGCAAAAATGTCAAAGTGTAGTACTATAACTGCTGCTTGATTTCATCTAATAAATGAGTCATCTCGTGTGACGTAGCGGGCTAGAGCAGCAGTGTGAAGACTACTGCTTTAACATGTTCTTATTTATGTTTAATATTTTTATAGTAAATAATATTTTTTGAACAGGATTTAATTATTATCTATGATCAAAATTACCTCTTCAAAGTTTGTGCTGTTGACACTGACTGACTGATATTTAATAGAATTTAGGGATAACTGGGTCATGGTCATACACTGCTTGGTCATTTTACCTTAATGCACTGTTTTTGTTTTTTTATTGCTATAAAATATCTAATTTTATTTTTTAAGGCAAAGTTTCATTACCTTGTGCTTCCTAAAGAAAACATAACCAATTTGAAGAGACTAAACACAAGCAACATTGAATTACTGAAACACATTCACAAATGTGGAGAAAAAATCATAAAAAAGTAAGCAACTTTGCACTTCTATCTAACTCTTTTATTAAATCTGCATTTTAATCAAGAATGATCTATCATATTGCGATGAATGAGTGCACTCCAAGAGTGCTTACAGTACTTCTTCCTAAAATTTCCCTACATAAAATTTCTTCCAAAAATATTTATTTTTTATTTCTTTTAATGCTGTGTGTTATTATCTGTATCTATCTGTGTCATTATTATAATTTTTTATTAAACAAACTCTAGAGTACCGTACCTAGATTGATGCTACAACTCAGATGGGGACAGTTTTTGGTTCATATACTGTACAGTTGTTGACATAACAAGTACAACTTGTTGATCATTTGTTCAGATGTAATTATTATTACTATATTAGACCACTCTTATTATAGGCCATTGTCTCGGCAACAAAAAATTATGATTTGATTTATGATTAGATTTTTCTAAAACTGTTGTAAATTAAAATAGATTAGAAACGTAAATGGATAGTTCAGCCTTCTCAGGAATTGGAAGGAGGCCTGTTGCACCCACAAATGTGAAAACAACCACAAATGTAAAAACGCATCACCCACAAATGTGAAAACAACCACAAATGTGAAAACGCATCACCCACAAATGTGAAAACGCATCACCCACAAATGTGAAAACAACCACAAATGTACAAACGCATCACCCACAAATGTGAAAACAACCACAAATGTACAAACGCATCACCCACAAATGTGAAAACAACCACAAATGTGAAAACGCATCACCCACAAATGTGAAAACAACCACAAATGTACAAACGCATCACCCACAAATGTAAAAACAACCACAAAAGTAAAAACGCATCACCCACAAATGTGAAAACGCATCACCCACAAATGTAAAAACGCATCACCCACAAATGTGAAAACGCATCACCCACAAATGTAAAAACGCATCACCCACAAATGTGAAAACAACCACAAATGTGAAAACGCATCACCCACAAATTTGAAAACGCATCACCCACAAATGTGAAAACGCATCACCCACAAATGTGAAAACGCATCACCCACAAATGTAAAAACGCATCACCCACAAATGTGAAAACGCATCACCCACAAATGTAAAAATGCATCACCCACAAATGTGAAAACAACCACAAATGTGAAAACGCATCACCCACAAATGTGAAAACGCATCACCCACAAATGTGAAAACGCATCACCCACAAATGTGAAAACGCATCACCCACAAATGTGAAAACGCATCACCCACAAATGTGAAAACGCATCATCCACAAATGTGAAAACCCCGGTGAAAACGCATCACCCACAAATGTGAAAACGCATCACCCACAAATGTGAAAAGGCATCACCCACAAATGTGAAAACGCATCACCCACAAATGTGAAAATGCATCACCCACAAATGTGAAAACGCATCACCCACAAATGTGAAAACGCATCACCCACAAATGTGAAAATGCATCACCTACAAATGAAGACATTTTCGCCTATTAGGCTATACTATTTTTTCATCCAAAATATTTACATTTTACCAAGCCTTGGACTTAGCAGGCTCTGTTAATACGCACCACCTTTCTCCTTTCCTATCGGAATATTGCTGTAGGCCTATTTATTTTAGGCTTCATATGTTTTGTTGCTCATTTGCATGTGTTTTATATTATAATATAATTCTAGAAAAGCACACTTGTACACACTGGAAAAGATGTTGGATAGACATTCTTGGATTTTCTTGAATTCTTTCTTATTCCTACTGTATATTTTTCATTATTTCTATACATTTTTTTTTTCCTTTAAATGAAAATTTATTATCCAGTAACCACAATAGATTTCACGTTAATTGTAAAATTGAAAGCAATGCTCCAATTTTATTGTTAATTGCTTTCTTCTTTATGTACTGCCAATTATTGATTTTTCTTTCATCTAATGTTTTTGTACTACAATGATTTTTAATGTATAACTATAACTATATTGATTTAAATTGTAAATGGAAAATTTTAAGAAAATAATTCCAACAACATTTAGTAATGTGGGTACAGGGCCATAAATAAATTAAAAATTTATATACAAAAGATTTCACTTTTAATTGTCATAACAAATTTGAAATCAATTTCCAAACTAGAAAGCCACTCCGAGAGTGCATACATCCGCCTACTGTAAAATTCTCATACATAGGATTTCTCTGGAAATATACAGTATATACAATATATATATTTTGTGTATCTTAATGCTGTGTGTGATTTAGGCTAATTTCACTACATGCATGTGTATGAGAGTTTGGTGTAAAAAGGTTTATGTAACAAAGCCTCTCAACTAACAATAGTTTCAGTTGACCAACAATAGAACAGGAACGCCAACAACAAACGGGTGAATTTAAAAAGAAATAGGTTTTTTAAAACTACTTGTATCAAAATACCTGTTTTAAAATTACAAATCACACATTATAACTCTTGCCTTTTTAGACAAGTAGTTCTTGGAAAAATGCAATTTCAGTTTACTTGTTACTTTAAGACTGCTCGCCGGCTTTTGAAAATTCTATCCTATCTTTCTGAGGTCTAAAAAAAATAATACTAAAAAGTAGTCCAGAATTGGGGCCGTAGTCCGGATTGCCTCCAAAATTGAATGGAGTGGTCCTTCACCACATATCTATCTGTATTTTCATTTTGGTAATGATCTTGTGATAACTTTTTGAATAATCCTGCAAACAAACCGATAAAACAAACAGACACACGTGATCGATTACATATACCTACTTGGCGGAGGTAAATAAAACAGGCATTTGTTTACAAAAAAATTGTACAATAGTAGTTATAGTTAATATAAATAAAAAGCATATTACTTATTTTAAAAACAACACAGTTTGTTCTATTCATTTGATGATGCATGCAACAAACAATTTTCAGACAAATAATTTCTGTTTAGCAATAGACAGATATGATAGTTAAATCTGTCACCCCACCACCAAAACAATATCTTCAAATTAGATCTTGCGCTTGAAAATTTCTCAAGGTTGACAGTTATAGTAGATAGTAGAAAAGATAATCATAATGTAATCAACATGTCAGTAAAGTGTGTGCATTATTAAATTCTGACACAGATTAAATAATATTTGAACTATTTGCAGATGAGTACCTGTTGATCTTGAAAATACTGTAGTACAGAAATAATAATCTATTGCAAATCACTTTTCATTATGGATAGATAAAACTTAAACCATCCAACTGATCTATGTTGATAAACTTTGAAGAAACTGGGTGACTTAATGTAGAACTATAAATAAAAAATGATATTCTTTGAAACAGGTTTAGATAGTTTTGTGAGAAGATCATGTTTGTATATCGTATCGATCGTATATTTATTTATTTTAAAACATTTTTATACAGGATAAAAACAAATATCAGGTATAGAAATTGCATCTGTTTATCTTATGTTCCATAGATTAAAAAACATTCATAAAAAGACATTAAAACTTACTAATAAAACTCTACTCAATACAAAGAAAAATAGTGCGAGTGTGAAAATTAAAGGTATACATAAAATTAGATTTTTCAAAACAAGGATTTCTACAAATATACTAGCAATATATAGTCTAAAAAGAAAATTTGAAAAAGAAATATTTCTAACAAAAAACGCCGCTCGCTTTGATATAACAGTTTTAAAGATTTATTGACCCCCTAACAAATATTTTTTTTTTTTCAAATTTGTTTTTTAATATATCTATCTAATCTATCTATATTCACTTTAAACCAAAAACTGGATCGAAAAAAAAGAATTATTTACCTGAAAAAAATGTATTTTAAAGCAAAAAATACGTAAATTGTCTGTCAGACAATGGTTTTTGGTTAAAATGTATGGTTTCTCTTCTCTTTTTATAATTGAAATAATTATTTTCTTTTCTTTATTAAAACTTCAAAATTACCTACTTAAAGTCTGATTGTATTAATCTTTATTTTTCATTTTTTTGGGGGACAATACATCTTAAATTATTGTTCTTTAGAAATGATTATTTTTGTTTAAAAATCAGTAGTAAACATTTTGTGTAACGTAAATATATAGTCTGACTGTACAGAACAAAAATATAATCTTAAACTAGACTATGTAGTGTACTGTGAGTAGATAGTAGTTCACTTAACCACATAAAAATAGAAAAAAGTATCCTACTTTAAATTTATTTAATTCAAATCACTCAAAGCAAATAATACCACCAAGGTTGATTTTACAGATTACCGTCTACATGCATCTCAATAATACTGTATTATCAGCAAATGTTTTCATAAACTCTTTTCTCCAGACATGCTTTGTAATGTAATTTGTAATTTGAGCATGACCCTTCCAAGTTTACAAAATTCCAAAACTGTCAGCCTCTAGAACTATAGCTTCCACTTGATATAGCTTCTGAATGAGTATTCCTCTGGGAATATAGCTGGCTAATGCCGCAGTGCGAAATACAATTTATAAATATATATTAAAAAACACCTGATTGTATTCCTGGAATTTGATTGGTTAATTACACATCACATGTCATTTAGAATTAGCCCTACCTAATGGAATTGATATCTAAAGCCGGTTTTCCACTGGGCAAATTTATGAATTTTAAGAAGGCTCTTAAACGTGACATCGACTGTACATCATTTTAGTCTGTAAGAGAATTCCAAAATGATGTTGGAGCTGCATGAGAGAAAGAATGGTGAAAGGGAGTGTGATAAAGTGAGACCATCATCAATGTATCTCTGTGTCAGGCCGAGGCAGGATTTATATGCAAACATCAATATCTTAAATGAGACACACTCTTTCACTGGGAGCCAAGTGTAGTTCACATAAGATGTGATCTGTACGTTTACATAAACATACTAGCTGTGCTATTTTGTACCATCTGTAAGCAGGGTCTTGGGCAGTGTGACATGAAGACAATTGCAGTGGTACAGTTGTGGTTTTATAAATACTACAGTTTTTGGAAGTAGAAGTGCAGGAAATGATAGAGGCATGTGACAGTGAGTGAATACCGGTAGTATATGGTTGGAGGAGTGAGGTAGAGTTTGCGGTCTGGATAAATTTGCAAATGCACAAAAATATAAGGGTTCATGTAAAATTGACAGGCTTTGAGTAATCATGGATTATGGGATAATTTATCTACTTGGTACAAGATTTTACTTCTTGTTTTTTAGCTTTTAGCTAGTGCACTTTTAGTTGTATTTGTCTGTAAATAAATACATTCTCTAAAGGTAAAACTATATATGTTTGTTAAGTTAGGCCACAAGTATTTATTATACTACTATAATCAATATGTGTAATGTGGTCTTACCATTTAATTTTTTTTCAGGGCTGCTGGTGGCCGAAAAATTCGATTAGGATATCATGCTGTTGCAAGTATGAGGTACTGTAAATCCTTGTTTAAAAGTGGAGATGTATCTCTTTGCATTAAGAGCTTGATCTTATTTTTTCACAAAATGACATGAACTTTAAAGTAGAACTACTAGGATAATTTGTTTAATATTTATAACTGAATGAAGTTTAAACATATTATAATCTTTCAATAAGAAACAAAATAAAACATTTTTTTCTGTTTCACTGGAGGGTGGCCAACTGGACCACCCAAATTTGACCTAAAACAGTTTTCAGTTTCTTGTAGTTTGCATTCAAAGTTACAATACTGTATGCAAGCAAAATTCAAAATGTACCCTACAATTGAAGTTAATTACAAAATATGGAAAATTTTGATTTTCAGTCGCCTACATTTGCATGCTATAACACAAGACTTTGATTCAAGTTGCTTAAAAACTAAGAAACATTGGAACTCATTCACAACCAAGTTCTTTGTAGATTCCGAAGGTAACTTTTATTTTAAAATACAGTAGTTAAGGAACGTACAGATGAGTCTAAAGAAAGCTCTGAAGTAAACAGTTTGTTGTAAGCCGTAGGTGAGTGCCTGTGAAGACATTCATTTATTAAAGTTACTTCAACCTTTTTACAGACAAGTTAAAAATCTCAGGAATAGCGTTGTTTAGATGCAATTATTTCAAAGCTAGTTTTAAAGCACGATAAATTGTTTATCCATACTGTAATTAATAGCAGAATGGATGTGTATAAATTAAAAAAAAGCATCGTGTGGATGCTCACCGGAAGTAACATGCGCATATAATTTTATGTTTGACATAACTTTTAACTTGGACGTATAGGCTCTATGAACATAACTTATGTCAATGCTTGCTTATTGGATGAATGGTCAACGCTTCTACAAAAATCATCAATGCAGTTCACAGCCTGTTTTGTTGATTATATTATTATTATATTCATGGTATCTTTATTAAAGTATCTTTTACAATTACAATTGAATTAGTTAAATAAACAACAACGATACAATTATGGCACTCATTAATACTAGAAAAAAACATTAAAAAACAAAAACAGTGACTGATTTAGAGATGCTCTGATGCTAGAGGCCGCTTGAAAAAATGTTTTTGTACATTTTAACGCAAACGATCGACATAACAAAGTTCTCCTATCTTCAAGCGATTGAAGTTAGAGTATGGAAAGGGCATCTATTTATAAATTTACATAAGGGCAAAATTCGGTAAATCATGTGTTTACTTGGATGGTATATAAAGTTGGTTCGTAGTTTCGGTACTGATTATAATCACCTGATGTAACCCCCGTTTGGTAATTAAATTGAGTTAGATAATTAGTTATTGACAATTAAAACGAATTTAGGTTAAACGTTTTGGTGTTTTCCGATCGTGGTATACACAGTCTAATGGATGTCCATCTTAATAAATATCGCACACATTCGACAAAATTTGATGGTAAACGTCAATGAGACAGTGGTAGTCGACTTGCCTTTCTGATTACTGTACAGTCTTTTGTCAATATTGGCGTGGATAGATGGTAACAGTCGATTAGCTATTAAACGCTCCGTTACCTTGGTCAACGTTGGGGTGAGAGATGTAGGACGAAGAGCATTAATTGTAGAATGTGATTACGATTACGGTATTATAGCTGTTATACTGTATTAGTTATAACTAATATTACATCCCCTCGGGTTGGGGAGGAAACAATTTGTTTCAGATCATTTCCAAGATATAAGATCTCAGATCTGTTCTATTAAAGTCGCCCTACATATACCTGCATGTGATCTATTATCTAATAAGATCAATCGTCGCCAATAGGTGATCAATTTAAAGTTCAGTGTTCTGCAATCCAGGTGATATATTTACATCAACAATGTCAACATCAAGAAAAAGACACATGTCCATAACATCATTTTAGTTGGCCTTTTCACCAAGGGTCAGCCAGGCTCTCCTAAATTTCAGCAATTTTTATTGAAGGGTATTCACTCAACACATGTATAATTGTTTTAAATAAGTAATACACATGTATAAAACTCTTTGTATGCTTCTTCAATTTCTTCTTCATTTTTGAAAACTAAATTCTGACAATAGTAATATGATTTTGAACTTTTAACTGTTAAACTGCTGGTTAATGCTCAGAAAATCTTTTGAAATGAGCTTTTGAAGATATTAATAGTAAATACTTAGCTTCATCTCCCATGAGGAATGGGGGAAAGGATTTCTTTTTAATGGCAGCTGTTCAAATTTAGCATTCTATTTTCAGCACTACAGGAAACAACTGTCATCAGTCCTTCATACCCCCTTCACCCAACACAATTCATTGTATCAGTCCTTCATACCCCCTTCACCCAACACAATTCATTGTAGCAGTCCTTCATACCCCCTTCACCCAACACAATTCATTGTAGCAGTCCTTCATACCCCCTTCACCCAACACAATTCATTGTAGCAGTCCTTCATACCCCCTTCACCCAACACAATTCATTGTATCAGTCCTTCATACCCCCTTCACCCAACACAATTCATTGTATCAGTCCTTCATACCCCCTTCACCCAACACAATTCATTGTATCAGTCCTTCATACCCCCTTCACCCAACACAATTCATTGTATCAGTCCTTCATACCCCCTTCACCCAACACAATTCATTGTATCAGTCCTTCATACCCCCTTCACCCAACACAATTCATTGTATCAGTCCTTCATACCCCCTTCACCCAACACAATTCATTGTATCAGTCCTTCATACCCCCTTCACCCAACACAATTCATTGTAGCAGTCCTTCATACCCCCTTCACCCAACACAATTCATTGTATCAGTCCTTCATACCCCCTTCACCCAACACAATTCATTGTAGCAGTCCTTCATACCCCCTTCACCCAACACAATTCATTGTATCAGTCCTTCATACCCCCTTCACCCAACACAATTCATTGTAGCAGTCCTTCATACCCCCTTCACCCAACACAATTCATTGTATCAGTCCTTCATAGCCCCTTCACCCAACACAATTCCTTGTTTCATTTTGTTTATTTTTCTATTTGTTTTAATTTCTAAATTAGTGATACTCTATTTTGTTCTTATTTTTATTTAGTAATCATTAAACAGCTAGAGGAAAATGGAAAAGTTGATCTAGCGTATTTGAATCCATCAGAATTACTGAAAGCTGAATTAAAGTAAGTGATTGTAACAAAATGTTGGCAAAGCTAATATATACATTAGAAATTAATAAATTTAGGGTGTGAGTTATAATTTGGTTAAACTTGGTTCACATATAGACCCGATTGATTCTGTCACATGCAACGGAATTGAAACTTGTTGCTGAGGCGCCAATGTGAACATCAATTAAGTACACGGTACCTCGATTATCAGCTTTTGTTGTGGTAGAATCACATCGTGTAATATTTTTGAGATTTTACAAATGATGGCAAGGTATTAGCAGTAAATTATCATTATGCATGATGATTTTTTTTTTTGAAGAAGTAAAACATTATTAGTGTTTAGTGGCCTCGGTCCTCAGCATGTAGTCATTGCTAGTTCAGGTACAGGTAGGCTACTGTAGCTACCCAGATGTTGAGTCGGAGCTTCAATCCAGTGTGTTGGCATTTGAATTAATCATTTGTCACATAAAATTATTCAAGATTGATTCCACTAACTAGTGAGAACCTTATTAGAATTACTGGATTATTGGGTTAGACTATAGATAATATTATAATTTTTTATTTTTTGTAATCTTGTCAATAATATATCCTCTGTTGTTAATGATGACTGATTTCAATATATTTTTCTTCTGAATATTTTCAATTAATTACAAGTGACAGTTGTAACTAGAAGGTCGATAATAATGTGGTATACTGAACACATAGAGTTCTTTCAATACTTTAATCCCCCAGGAAAAGATCACGACCATGTGCTGTTTCCTCTTCCTGGCCAATCTGTAAATAAACAATCTGACAGCTATTGGCCTTATTTAATTCGGAGAAAAACGTGAACATGGATTTCCTCTTTGCCAAGCATGTTTTCCCAGTTCTCAACAGTTGTAATTGAGTAGAATAAATCCAATCAGGTTTAAACATGTTTATTGATGCCATCTGAGAACCAAATGTGTTACGCCAACATGCTTCTTTTGTGCGTCAGCATATGCTACTCATTCTGTTCTTTTATTGACAAGTCAATGAATGTGACACAAATGCTCCTTCTGTGTATCTCCCTCAGCGTAAGAAAATGAATTAGCCAATATTTTCAATTGAAATCATCTGCAATCATTTCCGTTGTGATCAAATTGTTACTCTATGTCAATCAACATGAACAGAAAGCCTTTGAACAGGCACATTCTATACTTTCATAGAATATTAACCAGCCTATAGGTGATATAATGTGATTCCATTGATTCTACTAGTGTCTAAGGCCCTTATTCATGATGTTTTTAGTAAAGGTTTAGTCCGGAACTAAAGATTGTCCCCTTTCATGAATACTGTTTTAAGATAGTCCTGGAGGTTAGACCCCTTTCATGAATATGTGCCTAAAAATGTTAATGTTTCTACTTGAGGCTATGTTAATTTTTTTCTGTAGGCCTGAAAAAAACCCTGAATACATTACATTTGCGCCTTATACTAATAATATAATAATACTAATAGTAAATACTTTGTTGAATGTCATTGAAATATTACAATGGCATGTGGCGTTACACCTTTACAAGTTTGTATAATTAATAATTAATGCAATAAATAAATTCTAAATATTTGTATTTTGTGTTTAGGATGGGCTTATATCAGAAATGTGCGCATTAAAAGACGGCAGCCTAGACAGTGTGAACCACGTTAGGAAAACGGCACTATCGGGGCAAATTTATTTAACCTAAACTAAGAGTTACCCATGCTCCATACAGTCTTCTGCCTTAAAACAATATGTTCCAGAAATACGATACTGAATTTACCCTTATGTTAATTTATGTATAGAATATTATATACTGTATTATTTTATATCAACGTAGGTGCCATGTGTGTGATATGAAACAAGGTAACATGCCCAAGTTAAAAGCTCATATAAAACAGCATGTTCAAGATGCATGATGGCAGGACTTCAATAATAGTGTAACCAGAGAATCGGATGTTTGGAGTCAGGATTGTGGTCTGGTGGAACTAAGAGCAACTTGCATGAATTAGTGGTATATAATATATTTAAAATTATTCTGTGCTAGTTTGTTGTTTGGCAGGTACACAGACATACCATAATGGTATTTTATGTGATTTAGACCTAAGCCTCTTGGTGATTTTAGTTGAGTGTACCTGAAAAGATGATTTCAATTGCACCATATAAAAGACACTTTCCCTGCAATTTTTGACATTTTGTAAAAATAAACATTAAACCAGGTCATTCCTTGTCTTACTTATTTAAGTTTTATGGTTAATTATAATAAAAAGAAAGTAACTCGTATCAAATGTACTCTGGACCTAGCCTTGCTAGGCTTAGTTTAGTAAGCCTAGCTGGTAAACAGCTGTAACATATGAACATCGTGAGCTAGCTGAAGCCTGGAGTTGTCTAGTTGCTGCATTAATATCGTTTTTCTTTTATCAGAACCTTGTATTTTCGCTGAAAAGTTATGGTTCTTCCATTTGTTTTACCTTCACAATCGATGGAAAGTGGTTGCATCATAGATTTTCAACAGCATCAAAACGAAAATATTGATCTGCGCACAATGCACCCTTGTATTTTATTCTAATTATCAGAATCATATTATTTTTCACATTTTTACCAGGAAAAGAGGAAAAAAATTATCGCAATTACTAGCCCATATAGTATTTATACATAAAGTGCAGTTGACCTTTAATTAGAAAAAAAAAGTGTCTATAAATTTTTTTTAAATCATAATTTACCATAAAACGTTCATTTAAGACAAGGAATGACTTGGTTTAATGTTTTTAAAGTAATATGTATTACTAAATTCAACTGATGTTGACCTAAGCCCTTCTGACAGAACACTGACAATGTACTCTCCTAACCATACATACATGTATGTATGATATATTATCTATAGCATGTATGGACAAAATATTTTGCATTGAAAAGCAATAGCGAATTACAGTCAATTGAAATTTATTATGACGTCATAAGTTATAAGATTTTGAATACCTATGCCTGTAGGCCAGGTTTACCTTGCTAAACATCTTGAGAATGTATTCAGGCAGCCCTAAGGTACCAATAATTATAATGTGTTCAACCTACATTAAAGACCTATTCCCTACAATTTGTGATGTTTTGTAGAAATAATGCATATATATAAAAACATTAAACCAGGTTGCTTTATGGTAAATTATGATAAAAAGAGAGAAACAATGGACTACCTAAGTAGCTCGCGGTGAATGTCCTCTTGTGGGCGTCTTTAGGCCTAGTCTAGCTAGGCTTAGTCTGGTAAACATCGGTAACATACAAACATTGCATCTAGCTATAGGCCTATTCTGATGGTGTGTAGTTGCTGCATTAATATTATGTTTCTGGTTTTGCCAGACTCTGTTGATAAAAATTGGGGGAAACCCGGTATTTTCCATTTATTTTGGATTCACGATCGATCGAAAAGTGGGTGAATTACAGAAGAAAAACAAAAATATCAGTCTGCGTGCAATGCATGTAGGGATTTATAGTGGGCCGCTAAAATGATTTGAATCCACTTATTTTTCACATTTTTAAGACGAGAAAAGTTGTCTAAATAGGACCATATAGTATTTATACTACTGTACGTAGAATATACCTTGTGGTTCCCCCCCCCCCTTAAACATTTTTATGTAGCATATAGTTTTTATTTTATTTAAAAATTTAATTTATTTAACTGAAAAAAACTGTAATTTACAGCAAAAAATATTCAAATTGGCTGCTTGCCAGCCAATGGGTTTTGGTTAATTCAACAGTTTATTTTTTACGGAAACTGCCAAATTGATTAATTTCATGCTTTTGGGGGACAATCTTAAATATATATAAATCCAAGTTATAGTCCTACTTATTGTAGTAGGATATAGGATAAACATGCCTTTTTCACTTGAGCTCCTGTGAATACTGTTCCGGCGAGAAGTGCTGGAGAACGGAGTGGTGTAAATGGTCCCTCTGCTTTTTTTCATTTTTTGGTTATCTTAGGATATATTATTGATCATTTTTTTGTGTGAAGTGCTTAGAAACATTGTATAAGACTACCATTGTTATTATTAAATGTGAACAAATTTTACAATAACCTTGGGTAAAATTACTGTGGATAAATTATCATTATTCAAATCCTATGTAAACAAGGCTTTATACTTTATAAAATGACTAATCACCATCAAAGAATTATTATTAAATTAAAGAACATACATTGTTTAATACTGTTTTAAGTTTTATTCTATTAACCCTTTCACTGCATATACACGGTAATACCGGGTATGGGCAAAACAATGATTTAATCGTATTTGCCTATAATTATTATAGCACTTTCTATATTTTTTCGATGAACTTGAATATTTTTGCACTGCGTATACCCGTTACTACCGGGTATAAACAGACGTCGTTGAAATACGTATACACGGTAATACCGGGTATGGGCAAAACAATGATTTAATCGTATTTGCCTATAATTATTTTAGCACTTTCTATATTTTTTCGATGAACTTGAATATTTTTGCAAGTCATTAAAAGTTATTTCCAGCAAAAAAAACGGCCCTCTATAGTTGTATTATCGTCTTGAAAATAATGCGCCCTCTATAGTTATATTATATATAGTATAGTATATATAATAGTATTTCTATCTTGGAAAGTTGTTTTGAGTAGCGTAATGGCGGCCATTTTTAAATTAACAAAAATTTACCAGCCCCAATAGGGCAACTAGTAGAGCAGTTAATGACATGAGCTGTGCATTTTATTACCAAAGCATGAAACTTGGCACAAAGTTTCTTTGATGTATATAGATTCAAAATATCGAGGGGTGCCAAGTGTCCAACGTCCGGTATGGCGGCCATCTTGATTTCAAAATGGCCACCATAAAATCAAAAAATGTTCATATCTTGGCAACTATACACATTAGAGACTTGATTCTGGTCTCAAATTGTTCACTAACTATGTATTTCTATTTGCTCTAATGAAAAGTTTCGTCCAAAAATGACCGGAAATGACGTTTCTTACAGTTTGACCTCGTATTTGTATATCTCTAACTACTGGTCATTTTGTTCAGAATAAATACATTTATATTTGTAGTATTATGGAACATTTTCACATAAAATGACCGAAAATACAATATATGACCTTTGACATTTATTTATTGATTTTTAAGTGTGTGAATATACTGTATGTGGTTTTTGTTGGTCTTAAATGCACCTAATTTTGAATTTTTACCTGATAGGCGTAATTATATTAAATGATTAATGGATTTAAATTGTATATAGTACATAAAATTGGTAAACATTGTGCTTGGTGGTACCATTAGTTCAACGATGTTGGCACCTTCTGATTCGCTAAAAGTTTTAATAGTTTGACAGAGGAAATAACATACATGTTATGAAATATCGTAAAACCTCAAAAAGGTGATAGTATGAGCTTTTTTTCGAGATAGACTGTATTTGAATGTCAAATAATTAGTATGATGATCGTGTATATATTATTAATGACCTTACAAAGAACCCTTTATATTTCAACAATTAAGCCTCAGTTATTCTACAATTTATTGTTTTCCAAGTGGTAGGCCTATTTTGATTGCATCTTCTTTTTGTATGCTTCCTGGGTTAATATGGTCCTAACCCTCCTTCTTTGTCTGTAGATGGTCTTACACCCCTTTCTTTATTTGTGGATGGTCTTATACCCACTCTGTGTCTGTGGATGGTCTTACACCCCCTTCTTTGTCTGTTGGTGGTCTTACACCCCTTTCTTTGTGTGTGGATGGTCTTATACCCCTTTCTTTGTCTGTAGATGGTCTTACACCCCTTTCTTTGTCTGTGGATGGACCTACACCCCCTTCTTTATCTGTGGATGGACCTACACCCCCTTCTTTGTCTGTCGATGGTCCTACACCCCCCTTCTTTGTCTGTGGATGGACCTACACCCCCTTCTTTGTCTGTGGATGGACCTACACCCCCTTCTTTGTCTGTCGATGGTCCTACACCCCCTTCTTTGTCTGTTGGTGGTCTTATAATCCCTTCTTTGTGTGTGGTTGGTCTTGCACCCCTTCTTTGTCTGTGGGTGGTCTTACATCCCCTTCTTTGTTTGTAGATGGTCCGACACCCCTTCTTTGTATCTGGATGGTCTTATACCCCCTTCTTTGTATGTGGATGGTCTTACACCCCCTTCTTTGTCTGTGGATGGTCTTATACCCCCTTCTTTGTCTGGACCCACTACTTTGATTGATTAAATCAGACATTGTTTCTTGTATGATCAGGAGACCAAGACCTTCAAAGTGAAAGTCCACAGGTGGATGCCTAAAAAGGTCTTGTACAGAACAGTATATTGTAGGTCCATGTCAATAATTTGAGGATTACTTGAATAATTATATTGAGATGTCTTTTACAAATTGATTTGGTTCGGATTTTGCTAAAAAATAAATGACTAGAGAAAATCGAGGAAAATAATTCAGATGAAAGGTTTACAGCAAAGGCCCATTACCATAAAAATGGAGTACATTTTTTTAGATGCAACAAAAATGAACAAGAATTATCTGAGTTTCTGACTAATGAAAGTAGGTCTACTGCACAAATGCAGGATAAGTTTGTAGTAAGTACTTTGAAAGACGGTGTTCTCTTCTCTTAACTCATGAAAATGAGAACTTTTCGAACTTGTCTCATATGCAACATCAAAGAGGCCAACAAAAGAATGCTACTTTACATCAAAAATTTTTCCAAATGGCATCTAACAATTCAATTCAACATATGGTATAATACATTACAAAAAAAAAAGAAAAGATAAAGTAGAGAGGACCAAAACTTGTATCTAACGATTGACACATCACAGTTTAGCAAACAAGTCGGCATTGATGAGCTCAGTGATCTGTCATACTTTATGCCTATCCTATCACATCAAAAGTCAAAAATTCACAATAATAATTCCTGGTCATTTTTGCGTTAAGTGTCATTTATTTCGGTAAAAAAATTAGGTGCATTTATACCAATGTAAACCACATACAGTATGTTCACATAATTATATATGTCAAAGGTTATAAATTGTATTTCCAGTCATTTTATGTGAAAATGTTTCATTACTACAAATATAAATGTCTCTATTCTGAACAAAATGAAACCAAAATCGATTGAAAATGATCAGTAGTTACTGAGATATACAGATAAGAGGTCAAAGGTCAAACTGGAAGAAACGTCATTTCCGGTCATTTTTGGACGAAACTTTTCATTAGAGCAAATAGAAATATGTGGTTTGTGAACAATTTTTCATTAGAGCAAATAGAAATATGTGGTTTGTGAACAATTTAACACCAGAATCAAGTCTCTAATGTTTATAGTTGCCAAGATATGAACACTTTTTGTTTTTATGGTGGCCATACCGGACGTTGGACACTTGGCACCCCCCGATATTTTGAATTTATATACATCAAAGAAACTTTGTGGAAAGTTTCATGCTTTGGTAATAAAATGCACAACTTGGCTATTTTTATGGCGTTAACTGCTCTACTAAACATGGTGTTTATCACCACATGCAAAAAAAAAAATTTGGAAACAATAGTTAGTTTTTGTGCTATATTGAATTTTTGGAAACTGTCATTATTTTCACGATTTTGCCCCAAAACTTTGATTTGTGCATAATTTTTATAAAACAATAAAAATAATTTTAATAATTAAAAAAAATATTTTTATTTGTTATACATATCTTCATCAATATCCAGTTGGAAAAATGTATTCCATAAGAATTTCTTATAGAAAATATAGTTTTTATCATTGATTCGATAAAAAACACGAAATCCAAAATACCTGTAATCGTCACATGACGTCATCAATACGCAAATTACTTCTTTTTTTATACCTAACTGTAGACTAACCCTTTGACAATCACACACCACAAAAATAATTACACAATTATCTCAATTAGTATTTTTTTGCAATTTATTAAAATATATGTTTTTCTTAAATATATATTACACACAGAGGTGGGAATAATGTCTATTAAAATAAACACATAATTAAAGTTAACAAATTAAAAAAGGAGTAATTTGTAATGAGGTTAATGACACTTGATAGGAATGCGACTACAATGTTCTCATGGTTTGAATTAAGACTGACTACAATGTTCTCATGGTTTGAATTAAGACTGACTTGCATATCACTACTCTCTATTCATAATTTGAAATCCACCTAATCACAGGCAGGATTGCACTAATGCGTCTAGATCTGTGAACATACTCGGATTATGTTTATGCGACCTTGAAACTTTGTGACTAAAATGTATGAAAGCAATTTCTTTAATAATGCTGATTACATGTTGTTTCTTGTCACATTTTGTAGGAATTCTTTACAATATAAATGTTATATTCAGTCATTATTACTGTATATGACCGAGTATAGTCCCAGGAGGGCCTGGCTATGGAATTTGACAAAAATGATACTGTCATTATATTAACAATGAATTTATCAAAGTAATTTTTTTTTTAGAAATTTAGCCTAACTATGGGGTGGGATTATACTCTGAAATGACATATTTGATAATTTAATATTGTATAGTTTTGACAGAAAAAAAAAAAAAAAATCAAACTACCATGTTTTACATTTGTAGCTTTAGGCAATTTGACAATATTTTAGCTTGCAGAAATAATAAAATAAAAAAATGTATTAATCAAAATGAATATATAGATGGAAGTTTGTTAAAGAAGCAATGTCTCCTAGAACAGTGGTGCGCTTCCTATGGACCAAGCTGCAGCCCAGCCACCACTCAGTTGTGTAACCAACATAATGAATCATTGGAGTCCTTCCATGGTGGTGGTGCTGAGATAAGAAAATATTGGGAATATATGAACCTCTAGGTCACTGGTAGAAATTGTGCTGATTCATCATGGATGCCATTTTAAAATCATGTCTAAAAACCTATTTATTTAATGTATTGTCCCAAAAAAAATTGAAAAATGAAGATTAATACAAAAATACTTTGAATACCGGTAGGCCAAATAAACAGTTAAATTCAACCAAAAACCAATCGGCTAGCAGCCAATTTGAATATTTTTTGCTTTAACTTTCATTTTTTTAAAGCTCAGGCACAGGCATGAATTTTAAATATAATATCTGGTTAATTGTACATAAATCAAATATTTGTAACAGAAATCAAGACGAAAAAACATGAATTTCCCTTAATACGGTCAAATACAAAATTTGGCAAAATTCTGCCATAAAAACCAGGAAGACTTTTTTCAGTAGTTAGGTAGTATACGGTAACCTAATGTAATGTAATGTAGTTAAATAAAAATGTCAGAAATGTAATATTCAAGTTATATTACCTATATTTAGTCATCTGATAACATTTTTTACCACACCGTTTATTTTTCATTGCTTTATAAAATGCCTCTCTATTTACAAAATTTGTGTACAAAAGAATAGAGATTTTACTGTGTAATTTGAAATATTCCAACCTTCCCCCCCCCCCCCCCCATTGATAAGAAAGTGCTTATTTTCAATAAGCTCGTGTAACACAAATAAAATCCCAAAAAAATATGAAACAAAGGGGAAACTATAGATCAATAATAATTTATTTTTTAAAAATTGGTTGTTGTCTCTTTGTTTACCGGCACTATATAAAAACTAATTATTATGCCACCATAGCATTTTACATTGCAATTACTAGAACATGTATAATAATAGTAAAAGCTCTTATGACACTAAGATGTTAAAAATGTCTCAAGTCGCCCTACGACTGTAAAAAAAAAAGTCTGCGGAATGCCATTATAGAAAGCATGGAAAATGAACTTAAAATTGTGTTGTTAAAGATAATTCGATTGATCTCTTTTTTGACCGTTATAATTGTTTTTGTAATAAAATTAGTAAAATTGTATAAATTTGTATTGTTAGATTTTAAGATTTATATATATTTTTATATGGTATAGTTTATTCCATTCTGTAAGGGGCGGGTTTCCCGCTGTTGAATGAGTAAAATAAATAAAATAAAAAGTAAGCAAAGTGACAGAAACAAGACGATCTGGAAATTTAGAATTAAGCATAGTGTGGAAAATGTTTGCTCTGAAAACATTGTTATGAATGAGTGATTGTAAATCAAGATATATTGTATAGCCTTTCCATTATAATTTACATAATAAATCAAAAGTGTAAATGTAGTGATTACTGGTACAACAGCAATTATCATTACGCACAGCTATACATCTGAATAATAACAATATTGAATTTATTGTTATGTATGTATGGAATTTCTAGAGTAAAAATGAATCTACCCAGAAACGGGTGCACTATATGTTGGAAGGTGTTAATTGTTATCAGTTCATTATCTCATCATCACCTCCTATTATGGCACAAGCTACATTTTCCAGGATAGTCAACACAGACACTGACACAAATACAACAGATGATGCTATGTTACGCACTTGCCACATCTTTGGTTCAATTTGATGATTGTTATGTAAGTACTCCACCATACCAAGCTAGGAAAAAAGAAAAGAAGTTTGCAAATTGATTAACAACAAAGTTTAATAGGCTAAATACCATTTTCACACCTGCAAAAAGTAACAACTTGTATAAAGTTGTAATCAGGTTGGCATAGTTTCTGGAAATTCTTTGAAAGAAAAACACACATCCACCAATAAGAGGCCTGTTTTGAGATGTTACTGCGCACCCTGGTATTAAACTGACCAATCACAGTAATCAAATAGCACGCAAATATGCTTTCTCCCGAGATTTCTCATGGTTTTAAAGTTATAAAAGGATATGTTTTGCTGTGCTTATTACTGAAAATAAGAATGCTAATCTAGAAAATGTAGCACTGTTTATTTCATTGTAACAGTTAAATTCTACTGTTTAGGGTATTAAAACTGTGCCTAATGTACGTACAATGAAGTAATTCAATTGTGAAAACAAATTAATATGGCCTTTAGTGCTTCGCAGTAATTCTATTACGATAATAATAGTAGAAACCTAATAGAAACAAGCATATACTATACAGTACTATTCATCATTTAATTGATCGATACATTAAAATATAATAAATACAGTAGGACCTACGGCCACAAGGTTGCATTTGCTGTGCAGGTGTCATCAAGCCGCAATTTATTCATCAATAAATATTTTCGGCCAGTGTTGTACGACAGTAATCAGATCAGGACTGGGGTTTTTATCCAATTAGGTTGAATGGCAAAGACATACATGGTCAAATGCATTATTTAATAGTATATAGATTAATGTAATTTTTAATTCTCTGAGGTTTTCAGAACAATCAAATATAAAATTGCATTTCTTATTATTATCAGCTATTTAAAACTATGGTTGTAAGAAAGTAAACTTTCCGTAAAATAGTCTCATTTTGACAAAATTTTATTTGTTGAGCAATATCTTAATATTGTCATATAATCGTAGACGCAGTCATGTCAATAGAGCAATCAAACTGAACATACGATTTCTAAATGGGTACATTTTGTTGATCCTGATTTAAAGTATTTAAGCAGTATCAGGGGAATTACCACCTATCTGATTAATCAGATCAGTGATTAATTTTACAATTAGTAATCCTTAAAGGCATAAAATAAATACTGTAAAAATTCTCAAATTTTATAGATGGCCGTGGTAAGAGTGATCAAAGAGAGTTCATTCGAGGAAATAAAGACCCCGGGTCGTTTTAATCGAGGAAGATATTTATTCAAAATAATGTTCTATGGGGGTGTTAAGGAAGGTATTCATTCGAATAATAGTGGAGTGGCGGAAAGGTACCGGCTCTGTTCTGGGGCAGAAATTTCTATTCTATTTCTGACCATCTTAGAATTTTAATCTGTGGATTACCTTACAAATACAAATTGGCCATGCCAGTCAAATGCCTCATACAAGAATATTGGGCAGGTTGTTGTAGAATACAAAGATTAAGAATTTACAGACAAATTCTTGTATTTGTTAGATTGAATTGAGTACTCTACCTACCCATCCACCTCGCTGTAGTATCCAAGTCGCCAGTCTTTTCCTGGTAAATTTTTGCATACTATCAACAACCAGATTTGCAAATCTTGTGTTTTCTTGTTGCACACAATCCACAGCCAAGGTTGCAGTGAAAGCAAATAGTGATACAATTCTAGCCCAGCTGATACCTCTACCGATAATCTCAGAAGCAACAGCATTAAAGACTCCTTGGACATGTTCTTCATGTTCAAAGTTCATCTTTAGATAGCCACATACGTCGGCGAATAAGTTTGGATACATCGTTTCATATTCTTGTCCTACTTTAATTAATTCACGTGAAATGTCACTGTATTTTCCATCTTTGTGAATCTCTTTCTGAACAAGTTTGAGCGATTTTAATTTTGAATATATATAGTCTCTGCATATGTATTTAGTTTGTAGTACAATCTGTTCTTCTGAGACAGATGGAAAGTCGTTAAATTGGTGTGATATCTTAGCTTGTATAGCTAGAAATACTTTACTGAATTTTCGTCCGGTCCGCCCAACATTAGGGGTCATGTCTGACCAACTTGTTGTTTCTGCTGCTGACGTGGCTGTTGTCGAATTTGGACCTAGGCCTAGGCCTAGGCCTAGGCTTGAAGTGTCGTTTTTATCAGTCATTTAAAGAACAGAAAAAGTCTATAGTAATAGTTAACAACAAACCTGTTTTGAATAATGTATAATAATTAAAAATAAGCCTAAAGTATTTTGATACTATGCAATGTATCTGCCGCCACAATTTCGCAGGCCTCTCTCTCCCCACCCAGCAGACTAGAGGCTATAGTTCCTCTCCTCGAGTTTCCCGCTTCATTGCACCTAAGTGTAAATACGGAAGTAGGATCCCGGAAGTAAAGGTCATAAGTCCTCGCCTCTCCACACACACACACACACCAAATTGGGCATGTTTTTTGCTTTTTGGCGTTTTTCATTTTGACCTGTTTAGCATCATGATCGCATATTACATCGGTTATAAGCAAAAAAATGCATAATTTGAGCACACATTTATTTTAGCACCTTCTTTACAAGTTAGGCCTATTTCAATATTATTAGATCATCAAGTTCTTGACTTTATTATATTATGTCTCTGACTGCATATGGCCATAATGATAAAAAATAGCCCATGATATTTTTGTACACACGGGCCTAATATCTAGAAATAATAGATTAAATATGGCTACAAAATAGAACCTTTCATCTCATATCAACTAACATTTAAAGAGAGTTCATTCATAGCATGTTATGCTCAAGTAGACACTAGTCCTATTGTCTCTTCGCTGTGTTGGTGGACACTATTTATAGTCAACATTATTCCGGATACTGAAAACAATCATACCATTTTTATGTCTGTTAATTTTAGGCCTACTCCTTATGACACCACAGTAAGGTATTTGCTTGTGAACATTTTGTTTGTTTGAAAAATTGATTTATAAAAAAGAATTACTACCGCTACGTGATCTGGTAAAATATCATAACCATTTGAAGCACGGAGGTCATTAAGGCAACATTTTAAACAATGTTCATTTTAAATTAAACATTAGTTCCGTTTCACGGCGGAACAGACTAGACGTGAAATACAAAAAGCGCAACAAGTGTCAAGTGTAGCTTAGGCCTATATTCAAATTCGTTATCAGTGATAAAGTGTAAATATTCGTGAACAGAAATCGATGCCCTGACATCTAAATAATTATCTTGTTGGCTTGATGTGAATTATTATTAAATCTGACAAACGTTTTTTAAATGAGAAGCCTGTTGATTTATTGTTTCTTGTCCTTCTTCTATTAGCGACTTGTATGTCTATCAATTTTGATATCAGATATTAGTAGCAAATACCTTGATTCCCCAGCCGTATTAAAATGCTTACTTGGGATCAACGCTGAAACATAACTGTTTTGGAAATCAGTTAAAACGGTAAATTTATAACAGATGTGGGTTCCTTTTCACGTTGGTTTCGTCTGCTGAAAGAATGCTAATCCTAGAAAGATGTATTTACTGTATAAACCACTGGACAAACAATCTGATTGCTTCTCCATGCTCACCGCTGAAACATAGGGAATGTTCAGACTCACATGGCGTTAGGTTTGTTATCTAACGCAAGGCGTACGGTAATCCATAACGTTAAAAGCCAATCCTGCTAGTGTTATTAACGCCACTGCCGCGGCGTAACAGCTCCCTAACGCTGATACGCGGCCAGGAAACAAAATATAAATTTTTTAAAAAAATCTACTTTAGTTAAGATCATGGGACTGCTGACTCTTGTAGTTATCTGGCTTACTTTACCATTCCGATACGTGACGAATTCATCTCTGTATATTTTACATTATGACTTTTTGGTCAAATAAATATGAATGAATGAACAGCCATATGTTTAGGCCTATTCATTCCATTTCAATCGCACACCATGACCAAATTACGACAAAAAACGTAAAATCGGGCATGTATTTAATTTGTTTGTATTGCATTTTGTAGGCCTACCATCGATAGAAAATGAATAAAGGTTGAAATGAATTATTGAACCCATGTAAGCTTAAATTGTGTGTAGGCCTAATATAGTAATAATGACCGTATAACATCCGTGTATCTAATCATGAGCCATACGAAGACATGATATTATATAATTTACTGATTCTATAGTCATCGATTTAATATAAATGAACTAGAATTTAATTCGTCACTTTGACGAATTAAGTTGATCAGTGCGACATCTAATAACTAAAACGCAACATGCACGTACATTTGTGAGCACAAAGTCATGCATGCCATCTTATGACCTGAAGCACGTTTATAATAATGCTGAATTCCGTCATATAGACTAGAATATAAAGTAGATATATCCTTCAGGTATACTAAATATACAGTATAGCATTTAGAAACAAATCAGACGCAGAAGCTCGGTCGGGCGCACCCCTTTTAAATGTATTACTTTGACGAAAGAGATGAAAACTATACTTTTAAAATTTTTTTTGGCCATAAATGTCACAATATCCGATATTCACAATTTTTACATGAATTCATATCTACAATTCAACAGCTTTCATAATAAGTGAAAACATCTAACAATTCTGAAACGCTCAAAATGGCCCGAACATGCTCTAAGTTGATTACAAATTGATTTTGAGCGTCTTTATTTAAATGTACGATATCGCGCAAAAAATCCAGTGTACACGTACATTTTCCATGCTTGTTGATCTGAAGTTTATGTGTAATTGTAATTGATATCTGATGTTTATGAAAATATGTTTGATAAGGAAAATTCTTAAAATGGCCCCTTGATGACGTCACGATTTTTTGATTACGCTGATGGCCAGTTTTTGTTATTTAAATTTTTTTTTGTACTTCATTCCACAACAGTAGCGAATCATCGCCACAGGCTGGTTAAAATCTTAATAAAAACTAATTTTGATACAAAATTTAATTCATTAAAACAAGATGACAATGAAGATAGAAAAATGATATTACAGGTTATAACTAAAACCCCATTTATACTTTAGGTTTAGTGAGCCCGAGGCCGGCACTTCGTATAGTGTAAACGCTCGCGGTCATAAATGAACGTCCTGGGTCAACTTATAGTTTAAAGTTTACAAAACTTACAGGAAGTCATGTATGTATAATATAACGAAATGGCAGAAAACGAGGAGTAACGTGGGAGGAAGAAGATGTCTTAGCCCTGCTGGCAATAGACGATTTTTGCGCTACGGAAGACATCTTCTCACAGTCGAGCGTAAAAAAACAAAATAACATAGCGTTTCCCAGGGGATTTCGGGACACCATGTTAATTTAAAAAAAATTATGAAACAAAAATACTGTTAAGTAAAATGTATGAAATATTAGAAATTGGTCGAAAAAACACCACACTGTAGTGTTATGACGTATTGAGTGACCTTCAAAGAGCAAAATTGTACCGAGCACTTTCGTGTGCGAGAGCAAGTGTAAACACAAAAGTGCCGGCTAATAAATCGTATATGGGGTATAAGTGATGTAAAATAATAGAACGGAAAGAAGCGAAATTATGTTTTAAAATTACATATCACAAATTGTAACTCTTGCCTCTTGTACAAAAATGAAGTTTTTTGGACAACTAGATCTCGAGAAAATGCAATTTTAATTTACTTGTTACTTTAAGACTGCTTGCCGGCTTTTAAACATTCTGTCCTATCTTTTATCATTAGCAGGTCTGAAAATTATACTAAAAAGTGGTCCAGAATTGGGACCGTGGTCCGGATTGCCTCCAAAATTTAATGAAGTGGTCCTTAACCACATATCTATATGTACATGTTGGTAAAGATCTTGTAATTCTTTTTGAGTAATCCTGCTAACAAACAAACAGACAAATGAAAGCACTCAGAGTGAAGTAATTGGCAAAATATATCCACTGAATGGGAGCATGTTAAATGATACATTTTGTTGCTTTAGGTATTAGCTTTACATGGTTCGAATCCTGCTGGGGTTAATAATTAATAACAATCCCGACAACAATGACCTTTCTAAACTCAAGATTGACCAGAATAATGGTCGAGGAGTGTCTTGAAGCTTAGCCGATTTGCGGCGTCCCTGCCTTAACCCCTGTAGTAAGCTTAACCGCTCGGCCAGTCAACTAATATTTTGGTCCATGTCAAACAATATGTCCATGTTCAAAGAATACAGAGTGTGTAACTTAATATATCGGTGGAAGATAAGCTTTTGTGACATGACCAATATATCAATTTTCCTGAAAATCAATAAGCATGTTCTGACAGTAAAGTATACCTATGCACAGAATGAAATAAAAAACTAATTATCAACTAACAATAGGTTATTTGACTAAAAATGGAACAACGCGAAAAGCAAGCGGTTGGATTTTAAAAGAAATAGGTTTGGTACTCGTTTTAAAAAGCCGGTACATTTAATCAAGTTATGTTTTAAAATTACAAATCACAATTTATAACCCTTGCCTCTTGTCCAAAAATGAGTTTTTTTGGACAAGTAGTCGAGAAAATGCAATTTCAGTACACTTTACTTTAAGACTGCTCACCGGCTGTGGAAAATTGTCTCCTATATTTTAACAGCCGATCAGAAAATATTATCATTTTTGTTATTTGTGAAGTTATTAATAAAACCTATTTTCTTGATTTTCAATAGTCTGAATATATAACTATCTACACCGAAAAATTTAGAATGATAACTTGAAAACAGTAGGCGCTATCGTGCTAACAAACAAACATACAAACAAAGTAAATACTATACCTACTTGACAAAATTTTATTGTGCCAAGTAATAAACACACAAACGCGATCTATTACATATACCTCCTTGGTGGAGGTAAATAATTATATAATAATATTGGTGCAATTACTTAGGAAATTATATTGTGAAAAAAAGTCTTGAAAAAAAACTACGTATAGAAACATCAACTCAACATTAAAAATAGGAAAGGAACGCAAACTTCTAGAATTGAATACCAAACAACTAAAAAGGAAAGAAACAACATATCATGTAATAACAACCTATGCGTAGGGGGAGCTAAACGGCAACATATCATGTAATAACAACCTATGCGTAGGGGGAGCTAAACGGCAACATATCATGTAATAACAACCTATGCGTAGGGGGAGCTAAACGGCAACATATCATGTAATAACAACCTATGCGTAGGGGGAGCTAAACGGCAACATATCATGTAATAACAACCTATGCGTAGAGGGAGCTAAACGGCAACATATCATGTAATAACAACCTATGCGTAGGGGGAGCTAAACGGCAACATATCATGTAATAACAACCTATGCGTAGGGGGAGCTAAACGGCAGGCACGATTAAAACTTTTAACAAAAAACCTACAAAACTTAACTTTGCCTAAAATGATTTTGTTGACTATACAAGAAAAACACATGGGTTTCAGTTTAAGGGAAACAGATATGGATTTACACTTGCAACAACACTATTAAGATCCTGCTGAAGACCCTTGACATCATCATCATTGGAACGATACAGCTTCAGGTTATCGACATACATAAGGCATTGTGAGTTATTGACAAAATTAGGAAGATCATTAATGAATAAATTAAAAAACAAGGTCCAAAAATAGACCCCTGGGGAACACTAGAGGGAACAAATTTAGAGATAGAAGAAACCCCATCAATGGCAACACACTGGGTGCAATTAAAGAGATAATTAGAAACTAAATTGAGAAGGGGCCCAGTAATACCAAATGTGTTAATTGTATTAATAAGTTGCTTATGGGAAAGGCAGTCAAACACTTTAGAATAGTCAGTAAAAATAATATCACATTGTAATTTTAAAATAATAGCATTAAGTGCAGTGGGTAAGAAAGTAGCAAGATTTGTTTGGGTTGATCTTCCAGGAACAAAAGGTGTTGGAAAGAACTCAAAACAGGAGATACACGGGAACAAATTTGGTCAAAAAGAATGCGTTCAAAAATGTTGGAGATCATGGAAGCAAGGAAATCGGACAGTAATTGGTGATCCCACTTTAAAAATGGGACAAAGAATGGCATGCTTCCATACATCAGGAAATTTTCCGGTATAAGTAGATAAATCAAATTACTTTTTTAAAAGGAACAGAAATGGGATGGCACCAGCTTTAAATAAACGGTTACCAATCCCGTCGCAGCCAACAGCTTTATGTTCACATAATTTTCCAAGATGACCTGCAACTGCATCATCAGTGCTGACAGCTACCGATGAGAGATTGTCCAAAGGATACTCCGGATGATCAAAAGCATCAAAGTTAGACTGCTGGGAAGAATCTTTATAAAATGTATTAAAATAAGTAGCAAAAGCATTAGCTTTATCAAGAGTGGTATAAACATGGTTGTTATACCGGAGCACAGATTGTAGATATGCTCTGATCACGACCAAAATATTTTAGGATTGATGTTAATTTGATACCGTCTGTGTCTCTGGCTACAAAGTTTTTTTAAACTTGTTCTGGCCATCCTGAAATTCTCCATAGCAATCCTAGTATTATTCTTTTCTTAATTCTAAATAATTTTTCTTAAAGTTTTAAAGCTTTGTATAGCTCATGGCCAAACCAAGGTGGACGCTAACTTTTTGGTCTAAACATTGTTGCATGGAGTAAATCATAAAATAAAGTAGTGGCTTCATTAACATTATCAGTCATGTCAAGTATGCTCCATGGAATAAAATTTAGAGTATTTACAAGATCATTATAATTGAGTTTTTTAAGATTACATAAACTTCTATTTTTTTTCGATTTATATTACAATTATAATTACTATTGCACTTAAATTCATAAAAAATCGAAATAGATTCATGATCAGATTTAAAAACGTTTAATAGTAAACACTTGATGAGTCCAAAATTCTATTACTTATTTACCAAATCTAATATTTTATTATTGCACGTGATCAAATGATTCCACCCACATGAATTTTTGATTGTTGCTGATGATAATAGATTTGAATTTGTTTTGGACCAGTAGTAGCAAGCCTCCGCCCCTCCTACCATCACTCCTATCTTTCATAAACAATGAAAAATCCCGCAAGAACACTTCAGGATCATCAACAGATTCGTTTAGCCACGTTTCACTAAGGGCAACTATATCTATGCAACTGGCAAGTAAATATGTAACGTATCCATTTTGTTCATAAGGCTACGAACGTTCATAATATTAAATATGAATTTCCCGTGAATTGACACCTTCGGGTCCAGGGTTACGTTCAAAATCTCCAGAAATCACTAACACCTGGGCATGAAATGTAGCTTGTGAATTACTGTAGTAGGTTGCCGTTTGCCCAAAAAATAGTATCTTTCTTTACAGTGATCCTTGTGTTGTGTGAGACTGTCTCTAGACCTATAGGCTCATCATCATAGTAGCCAGTGAAGGTGGGAGTTTTCAGCAACTTAGTGTGGCCTGCACGTACAAACTCGATACAATTATACCATCTGAAGGGTTGACTAGGCCTAGCTGGAAAGATGTAATTTTCAACATCAGAGAATTACATAACTTACAGTTTGATACTAATTAATGTTCAGCAGTATCATTATCCGTAAATCCACGTGAACAATAATTATATAACATAAATCAGCAGTATAACATACAAAGACAGATTTGTGAGAGACAGACATCTTGTCATGACCGCCCATGTTGAATTGAGTTGTGGGAAAGATATTGTGAAAATTCGAAAATCATTGACATTGAACTTGAGATAATTTGCACACAAAATCTGTGGAGAAATAAATAAAGAAAGAAAGATTGTGTACAATAACACTATGTTATTTTTTAAGATTACCTAATAATGATATACTTTCTTTAAGTGAAAAATGAATTTTCCTCAATGTTTTCTGTACCCCTGATGGTTACATGTCGATAAGTTCCTCGTCTTTCTTCAAGTGTTGGTAATAGCTTTGATAGGAGTTCTTCAGCGGGAAGATCCATTAGTTCAGGCACAAGCTTGGCTGCACGGGTTAGCGTTCTTTTTCAACTATTCTTGAGTCTAACTTGGTTTGGAGACAAACGTCTGCTCGTGTTGATGTCTTAACCATTTAATTAGACTACTGGTATTTATTGTTCAAATTCGATTGCATAATAGTGACTCTCGTGGTGCAGCGGAATTGTACGAAATCGAATAATAATGATAACTAGCAGGTACCCGTACCCGTACTAACGTTATAACGCCATAATTACGGCGTTATAACGCCCTAAATATACAATCTGTTCACAGGTACATGCGCATGCGTAGTACATCAACAAACCTCTCGGCGCATTCACAGATTTTAGAAAGTCACGTGCTACATTACTGGCCATCTTTGTGTCCAACTATGCCTATGTAGTGTATGGAGTCGAGTCATATGCTTAAAAAATGTATAATATTCACAAGGTTTTAAATATCTAATTTAATATCAAAACAATCAATTTGTTTAAAGGTTTTTGTTAAGATAACGCAATCATAAAGTTACTGCGAAGATGATTTTAAACAACAAAATGTAAAAACAATGCATTACTTTAGAGAATCGCTGTACAAAATAAACGCGCACGCGTAGAGCGTGCATGGAGCGCACAGCCAGAGCCGTTAAATTAATGGATTAAAGCTATTTTGTTTGTTTAAAATCTTAAAAATAATATTATTTTAAGAAAACCCTTTAAACAAATTGATTCAATCCATTCAAAGTCGCAACTTTTATGGCTCTGGGTTTGTTGATGTACTACGCATGCGCATGTACGTGTGAACGGATTGTATAATTAGGGCGTCATAACGCTCTAATACCGCGTTATAACGCCATAATTACGGCGTTATAACGCCGTATTATTATAAAATAAATTTTTTCTTTGGCGGAAATCAGCCACCGTAATTTCGCAACTCTTAGAAATTTAGAGACAGCAACGGCAATGGTGACCTCTAATAAAAAGTAAATTAGCACGGCGCTGAAACAATGTGTTTTAATTAAAAGTGAAAGTACTTTACTCTTTTTTACGCTTTTTTCCCAAATTTTTTCCCCTTGTGGTAGGATATTTTTTTTTCTCGAGATTAATAGGGGGAAGGCGGAGGGTGCAACCCCCATCCTCTCGACCCACCACTGATTGGCCCATGAGATTACTATACCTCCATCTTCTGGTTCGGGATTTATTTCGAAATAATTCAGTACTACATGGTCGCCAAAGCGACCAAATGAAATGGATGCTCGATAGATCGACGATGACCTGCTGCCCGTGGCGCTCTTTAATTGTTATTGTATACTGCATGCTCGATCGATTTTTCTAGTGGGAAACGGCCGAACATTGCCGAACGCAGTGTTTGGCAGTTGCAAAGTAGGCCTACTTGGTCTAAAAAACACATTTGTTCGTACAAATTCGCCGCTCTAATAATATAGACTAATACATAAAGGGGAATTAAGTCGAACGGTGCTAGTATCGGACTAGTCTGAGTTCCAGACAGAGTTTTGTTTTAATTACTAAAAAGATAAATATTTTGGCACAAATGGCGTTTCATACGTAAGCTACTTGAGTTTATTTTCAGACAAAAATTGAAATAAAAACAAATAAATAAAAAAAAGACAATGAATACAGACTTAGTAAGTCTAGTATCGGACTTGCGGTTGTTGAGGAACACACTTTGGATTAGAACTATTATAGGCCTATTAAGAAGATAGATAGATAGATAGATAGATAGATAGGATAATAATAGTGTGTTTTTGTTGGTAAAACAAATGACAACAATACAAGTTATAAATGTTTATTATAATCATATGAAAACGTAGAAATGCAGAATAAACTATATCTACTACCTAGTTTACTAAATCTGTTCATGGCAATGTCAATAAACTGCATAAATACAAATAAAACACTCTTAAAATCATTGATAAGTATTACGGATTACAAGTTGGACATAAAATAAACTAAAAAATGACATTTCATCTGAGCAATAGACCTACAATTTATAGTCTAAATAACTCATAACATCACCAGCATCACAAGTTTGGTAAGAGATTTTATTATAAAAAGTTTGAATGTTCAATTTGAGACTTAATGTAAGAACAACAACAAACACAAACCATTATACTTGAAACGGCAATATAACTATGACAATGTAAAAGTTGTACAAAACGTTTTACAAAAATTGTGCCGTTTAATTGTTACATTACAATATATAGTATTTAAATATATTATTAGGCTACATTGAATTTCCATTTTCCTAATCTACCTTGCATTTCAATAATAAAGTAATTTGTACTGTATCAAAAATCTCCAAACCGTCCAGTGATAAACTAGAAGTTAATTTAATTTATCCAATTAATGTATAAACGACATGTGGTATCTTCGAGAGTCCCAACGTAGATTCGAACCTGGAATCTTCTGCTTGATATGCAGGCATCATCCACCACATAGACCACTAGTGATTTCCAATTGGATAGCAATTCAACATCGGCATGTGCTATGTGGAGAAGCTATCAAATTGTACGCACGCGCAACAGAGATCAAATTGATACGCCCTCATTTTGTTACAATCAATTAACAATCATTAATTCACAAGGCGGAATCTCCAAAATTGAATATAATTTTTATATTTAGAATTATATTTATTGTTATATATATGATAATACAAATCATTTACATATGTCTACTGCATGTTATTATAATTATATACAGGTAAATATTATTAACATTCATAAGATTCTAAACGAAACTGCTTAAACATTAAAACATATAAAATAGAAACGACGAGCGTTACTGCCATGCTACGAAGTTTAACCCACATTGTGGTAGACCTATATCGACCTTCCCATAAATATTTTAAACTTCACTTTCTGTTTAATGTACACATTGTTTTTTGTCTATGACTGCAATGGATACAAATTATATTATTAAGTCGGACGGAGCTAGCCATGAATAAGTTCCATTATGCTTGGTTCCCACTAAAAATAACATAAATATATAGCTTGTCATCCATTGGTCATTCGTTTGCATTTCCTCTACGTTCTTGCGATGCGTCTCTAATGGGAACCACGCTTTAGTGCCGGGCTGTTGACCAGCATTACTATTTTCCCCAGCACATTAAAGATGTATTTTCCCCCTGAAAAAATAATTCTTAACAACATTTTTGTTGAATATGCCATTTTAATGTAACATAATAGCTATCCACTTTGAATAAAAATTGGATCGAAAAAAATGTATTTACCTGAAAAAACTGTAATTTAAAGAAAAAAAAATTGCCAACCGAATGATCGCTGTACGTTTCTGAATTGTAGTAAGCTCGTTTGTAGTAAGCATTGGATAGTGCGCGTGACTACTACTACGCTTTTTTTTACGAGGCTACTACTATAAGGGCTCGCGAATTGTCGCTTGTGATTGTCGTTGCGAACCAAGCTTTAACTATATCAGTGTTTCACGTATTAACAATTTATTTGTACTTCAAAGGCAACTGTGAGGTGTGATATATGCACCTTTAGACTGTGTGGGACATTCGTTCATTGACATTGTCAAATATTGTATTATTTCAGTTGCAATTCCATTGACAATAAAGGTGGACAGAGATCATTGCGAGCAGCCGGTATATTCGTCTCCCTAGTACAGTGATTTATGAACTTTTTTTACCTTTTTATGAGAAGCCACTGAACATGATCATTATGCACATATAATAAGCAGTTTTGCACTGCGATTCATTTTATGAAAATGTATTTACAAGTATTCAATGTACATTTTTAGTGTTTTTTTTTATATGGGTGGAGGGGGATATATGCGAAAATGTTGAAAATTGAAAGAAATGTTTACGCACAATTATAAACCCAATATTGAGCCTCATATATATAAATATTATAGATACTAAATCAGGAATGAACGTTATATTAATTCGATGACCACTACGATGACCACTACGATGACCACTTCGATGACCACTACGTTGGACGTTAAGTCATCGAATTGCCAGAGTTAGCCCTGCCGTATGTAGGGCCTATTGATCTTTAGGCGACGTTCGCATATGCGTGGAAAGTGAAACGTGAGTATAACGTCTATTTTCAATAGCGTACAATAACGTACAATATTATGTTATAATATAAATATAATTATTCCTGTCAATTTGATTTATATCTCAACCTTTTTAAAATGTGCAAAGATGAGTTAAATTTTAGGAATTGGTCTCACACCCCAGGTTGGATGTAGCCAATTTGCATTAACGTAGAGGTAAACCAATTATGGTAGAGGACATATACAATAGACATGCGCCCTTATCAATTGTATTATTCTTTTCTGTATTGTAGTATCGTAACGTACCTTGAGTCAAAGATAAAAATAGCTCTCCACTTAATGTATTACATCGTCACCGCGTCTGATGTAACACATGTTATTACTGTACTCGACCGGAGACTATTTTAATGGCACAATACGAAACAATCCTTTAGAGAATTTACGAATCTTCACATGCCCTATTTTTATTATTAACATATTGATCGAACTCCGCTTTCCAATTTACCATGAACTTAGTACTCCAGTCATTGAATTCTGATTTCCATTGTATCTCAACTTCATCGATATTACCTTGAAACAAAAATTAAAAAAACGCCATTAACTTTTCGTTCATACTGATATTTTAAGATACGGTGTCATATAAAAATAACCATCCATAACTTTTAATTTAAAAACATTGAACAGCAAATAACCATCTTTGACATACAAAACATTAGCAAAATAATCATCCATGGATATAACTGTATAGATGGCAGTTAACTTTGATATTAACTTAATGTGTCTGTAATACATTTTTCCCATATATAAAATATGGTCTTGTTGTGCAACTTTCTAAATTGAACCAGGAAATAATAGGTTTAAACATGAGCTTTGATTTTATACCTCCATGGTTTAAATAATTAGGTTTCACGTTCCTATTTCAGTTGTTTTTTAAATAATAGGTCTACATACTAATGTTTAGTGCTCATGGAATAACACAACTGACTTTTTTTTATAATTTATGACAAAATCAATTTTACAGTAAGATGACATTTTAGAATGACATGAAAGAAGTAAATTATTCTACTTTTTAAAATAAATTAGAATTTTTGAAAGCTAAAATAAATCTGATAAAAGAAGACGATAGATTTACACTTTACCTAATATTCTTACCTGTTTTGACTTCTAATGTAGGAAGATAATTATCAAAGAACATGCAGTTATTTGCTCTTGGACCTCTGCCAACAATTGTCTTTCCTTCAACTAGGGATCCATTCAAAACTAGATACTCTAGTTTTTCAGAAGAATGAACCGGCCATATATTGTTTTCCATTTCGAAATCAGATTTCATATTTGGATTTCTGAAACAAACAAAAAACATGTCAGTTCAAAAGGCAGAAAAAATTTTCTCTATCTTTTAAATTACAAACATTAAAACATACATATTGTGTGTTGAGAAATTACACTTTGAACATATTTTCATTTCATAGTATTGTTCGGACCCGCTCTACCAACAACGACAGTAAATGGACACACGGCGGCCGGACAGTTAGTACTCGTTCTGTCTAGCTGGGATGAGAGAATATAAATGATTATTTACTGTGACAAGCATGATAAATGCAATTTCCATTTACTTTGACAAGTGATAGGAATCTCTCATTGTATTATATTTTGAACGAGTTTTTACGTGAGTCATTTTGAATGAACCCTTTAACCAAGATTCATTGAATTGAGCAGCAAATTTTTTAAAATTACTTTTACACAATACTATAAATCATAACAGTAATTCTTTGTTTTATTATTATTTATGATTAAGTAAATATGATTGATTGAAAGATGTTTATAAACAATAAGCATATTTTAGTTAAGAGTGGTTTTGTAGAATATTTACGATCTGTGACTGTGTTTCTTGAGGCATACATTTTAGCATGAATGTTGGGCGGATTATCTAATCTGTTATATATCATTGTCTAGATATCAAACTCACCCTGTCCTAGCAAAATTGGCGTAGTAAGCCATCATTTGCCGACTTAACTGCTTGTCTTCGTCACTGAATCCATTTTCTTGATGAAGTGGTATCCCAAAAAAATAAGCAATTTCATCTCCATGTAACACCCCCATCCATTCTGGGAATGGACTATTCGAAGCCCGTTGAGTAAATCGATAATAATAAACACTTGAACTCCTATCAGCGTATGCTTTTGCTACTTGAAATGTGGGACAAATAAACTGATAGTCTCCTGCTGATTGGTCAATTCCATCACGAAGTTTTGCTTCATTGTCAGGTTCTAACCAATCAGTATACTGGAATTGAATTGCGTCATGAGTAAATTCATTGGCAGTTGGCCAGCTGAATTCAATGGCCTCTCGAAATTGAGCTTTATTCAGTAAACTTTCGGTGTCTTTACTAAATCCCGGAGTATCATAAATAAGAAAAAAATTTGCTTCGTTCGTGTTGCTACCAAAAATGACATCATGCTCTACAAAAGTTTGTTTTTTAATAGTTTCCTGAGGAGTTTCAGGAATAAGATTGCCGTCAATTACCGGCACAAATGGAAAATTGAGAAATTCTGTAGTAACCCACATGTTAGCTAATATATCCAGTACATTTCGTGATCGCAAGCAATTTACCATTTCATTTACATTGAAAGGATGACCAGTGCTACTTACAGTACAATCTAACGCATCAGCTAACTTTATTCCTCTACTGGTACCTTCTTCCTTAGTATAATATGCCCATGGGGACGTGGCTGTTGCGCTTTGCATTATAGCACGATTAAAAAGACCTTGACTAATCGGAGAAAAGAGGTGAAAATTCACACTAGCAGAACCAGCACTCTCTGAAAATAATGTTACTTCACCTGGGTCTCCACCAAATCTAGCAATATTATCTTGGACCCACTGAAGTGCAAGGGCTTGGTCAAATAAGCCAGCATTTCCCGGTGCTTCATCCCCCATCGCTAAAAAGCCTATTGCTCCTAACCGATAATTCATTGACACAACAATAACATTTTGTTCAGCAGCCAGTGTTTTGCCATCATATACATCAAGTGATGCAACACCACCAAAATAACTTCCACCATATATCCATACCATCACTGCGGCGCCAATAGGTCGTGGATACGGTACCCATACATTTAAATTTAAACAGTCTTCATCGAGCTCCACATTAGGATTCCACATTTCGGTTCCTTCAAATCCTGGAAAATAAATATCAGGTAACTGCATGCAACCAAAGCCATATGCTGTCGCATTAAACGTTTTTAACCATGCTTGTTTTTTCACAGGTTCTTTAAAACGATTGTTTCCAACAGGTGCTTCAGCGTAAGGTATCCCGAGAAATACATCAACTGAGTGTTCGAAAACATTTATACGCTTTCCCAGAATATTTCCTTCATTTGTTTCTTGATAAACATCTTCACTTGCTACAATACTTATTAACAAAAGGCAAACTGTCACGTTTACAGCAAACATGCTGGCTTCTGTAAAAAAAAAAATATATATATATATGAGATATTAAAAAATGATTATAGGCGTGGAATAATTTCTTTCTGCATCCCTAATTTACCATCGCCGCCGCTTTTGTTTTGTTTCATTATACCCTTTGCAACTATATTTGTTCATGCTTCACAAATTACCATATTTTATTTGTGTTACACAGTTTCTTTGAAAATAAGCGCAGGTTTGTTTTTGTGTGGGGATAGTTCAAAACAGTAAAATTCCTATTTTTTGTACACAAATGTTGTAAATAGAGAGGTAGGCATTAAAACAAAATATGGAAATAAAACGTGTGGTAAACATTCAGATCAGATGACTAAATACGCAACATAACTTAAATATTACGTTTCTGCTAGTGTTCAACTTTATATTTCAAATATCCACAATTATTATACACACAAACTTTTTTTTTAACTTTCTATGGAGTTACCAGATATTAGTATTACAACTACCGAAAAAGGGGTATGTCAAATTCTGTATTTTACCATTTTAAAGGGAAATTTATGTTTTTTCGTCGTGATTTCTCTTAAACATATTTGATTTATGTACAATTAACCAGATATTATATGTAAAATTCATGCCTGCATCTGAGCTTTAACATTAAAAAGATACAATATCTGTATTTCCGAATAAATGGCAGTATGGCGCGCCGGACGTTGTTCTCTGTATAAATGAATAATTTCGCTTCACGTAAAATAGGACTAACACGCCCTCACACACTAGTACTCACTAGCTCATAGAATAATAAATGTAAAGTGGTTGATGGATAAGGTGATTCGTAGCGTATTATTAACTACAGTACATATTCGTTGTAAATGTCAATACAGAACAAACTATTTCCATAATTTTCTTTAGTAGTAGGCCTAATCCATGAATACTAACTATACAGATCAATCGGTGTTGTTTTCAGTGTCTAAAAAGGTAAAATCGGATTACGTTACGGATACAACGCATAAATCATGGATGAATGAAGTTGAAATATCATTTGAGCCCACAGCACATTCAGAATAGATTTCATAATGTTCAAATCCAAAATAATTTTGAATAAAATTATGTATTGCTAATTTTTTAAGGAATACGAAACATACTGTATGTTTAAAGCAATGTAAATGCTAGCATAGTTGGGACATCCCAGAAAATGTGAGTTGTATAATAATAATAATAATATATAATTAAATAAAGTCTCAACATGTTGGCATATTGTGTCTTTTAGATTTCTTGCTTTGTATGCGGTATGATAAAAAGATAGACATTAAGTTTAAATTAAATTAGAAGATCATTATTCATATTTTAATATTTAATGTGAATTGCACTATAGAAAGAAAGTCTCTTTTAATTTGACGAAAGATTGCAACGCTCAGTTGTTTCAATATTGGTGTCAACAGGCGTGTTTTTGTTAACATTTTCGATAGCCTCCACTCACTCACTCACTTACTGTACTTACTAGAAATTTATAAAAAAAGGATTTGATATGGATTCATTATAGAAATGGGCGGATCTTTGAAAAGTGTATCTCGTTTGATACTGAAGACCTCTCTGAGGAACTATTAGTATATGCATATTTAAATTTTTCTTATGTGTCTTATTATTATTTCCATAATAAGGAATGATAAGATTATAGTGACCTTACAAAATTGCTAGTAGGCATAGGTATACAAACCTCTGAATCTCATAAAATAGTGAAGTCTTTTAAAAAAGGGTTGGAAAGCGGCCATTCATAGAAATTATTTATTAGAAATAGAAGGTATAGCTTATTTCATCTGTATTATATTTAATTAAAGAGATGGAAAATGGTTTGATGTTATTATCGCTGTATCCAAAATACTATACACGTATAGGCCTACGTCACTCGGAAACATTGTTTTAATCAGCAATCAATTAGTGAGGTTTGCTATTGATTTTTGTTTATAATGTTATCTGAAGGCTCGTTCATATCATTATTTTGGTAGTCTTGAACAATATCAATTTGAAGAAGAGTTAATTTGATTTGAAGAAAGGGCAGTTTTGTTGTAAATCCGAATCATTCGATTTTATACTGAATATTAGACCAAACTACACATGATAAATTATTTCCCAACGCCCTTAAACATAAAACTACTTTGATATTACGCTTAACTAAGGAATGTGAATACTGTATACGTTTTATTCAAGTAGCTATATAATGCATCCTATACTCGGTATGTCTACCGCAAACGGATTTTCATTCATTATAATCACGCACTGTATTTAGTTTATGTTTAGTTATCTTGGTCAAGTCAAGTTATAAACCAAAATATATTTAAAATGGCGGCCATATTGAAATTTAACATGGCGGCAACTTTAATAACAATATATTTGGAACCCCCAGTTTATGAAACAATTTTTAAAGTCAAGTTATAAGAGCCAAAATATGAAAATCTGGACTAGTCTAATAAAAACCTACACTTATTTGAGAGGCTACCGACAATAGGCTATTCGCATAATACCTGATACACAATTTCTCGTACCGTTGAAATTACTTTATACTTTGAAGTTGGTGAGCTTATCTCCGACATTACTATATACACTGTATACAGTAGGCCTACTACTATAATTTTAAAAATTGAAATGAAATAGGAAATGGAGGACTAAACAAAGTGGTACACAGTATTTGCAATTGACAATTTAATTAGGCGTCACGTGGTAATAAATCAACTGCCATTAAGAGCGATATAGATGAATGATTTGAGCCATGTGTACAAATCATGTAAGCCTATCGTCAAATGTACTCTACTTACGTGTGTACAGGTATAGTTATGTGACTAGAATACATGCCATGTTCCTACAATGAACGTTTCAAGATAATAATCCTCCTGTAACTCAACCAAATACGAGATTCGGTGTAAATGTTTATAATTTTGTAATGTAAACACCAAAAGTCACACTTTGATTATCAGTAGACGTTTTTGGCCAAAAATGTTTTTGGTTAGCGGTACACGTTAAAACGGTTAATTTCAAGTGCAGCATTAATTAGTACTTTTTTCATCAAAGCGTTTAGGCCTAACTAATGTTTTCTTGTTCGAAATAACTAGTAGTAGGCCTAGTTAGCTATAATAACTAGTAGTAGGCCTAGTTCCCTATAATAACTAGTAGTAGGCCTAGTTAGCTATAATAACTAGTAGTAGGCCTAGTTCGCTATAATACTGCACACAGTATATTACTTGAAGATGCTTCAAATCTAACATTCCATAAAAAACTATGGAGAAAATGTTGTAAATTATTGATTGGCAAAATTAGATTAGATCAGATTAATTAATTAATTAATCGGTATCGAAAGCTACATACTGGTTTGTATTATCATATATTGAAATTGGCCTACGTTATAGCATCCACAACATTATGTTGTATAATTAAACGGCGCAAGGTAGTGAGGTTATTGTATCCGAATAGACTGTACTGATCTGCATGTTTCAGAAATACTATCTCAGAGCCGATACTATAAAGAATTTTGACAGAAATAATGACAATACGTTGGGGCTTCCCTGGAGCGATGCAATTAATCAATGAACAGCACTTGTACAAAGTGTATGTCAACCTAGTTCATTTATCAATCACCTCCTATAATGAACTTTCATTTCAGTCATTTAATAGATGTATTGAATAAAGAAGAACAATGTAAATATAATTTTTGGTACAACAATATCGAAATGTTTTAACGTGATGACTGCATTTAATAACACTAATTACGATAGTAATGTCGCATATAGTACATTCGGTCGCTTATTGATTGCGCAAACAAATTCAGCAGCCTGTGCATGTGTGAAGCTCTAAGTAAAAATAGATATGTGTCAACTAACGCTATAGTAGTGATCCAATGGGTCGTAGTGACAACGGGCGCAGCTTGAATACCGACTAAGCTTTGATGTGAACCGAATTCTTGTCTTATAAGCTATGAGGACGTCGAACGTAAAGAACTTTGGCATTTTGCAATTAGTGATCCAACTGTTCGTACGCCACTCTATCATCCAGCTGCATTCCGCTGCAAATTTCTAATTGGCTAATTGTATCCTCCGCATGTTCCAATAAGTCTAAACCGTCTTTAATGAACACTGATAATTCGTATATATATACTTAATATTCTATGGTAGGTAGAAATAACATGTCTACTGGATACACTACATAATAATAGGTCTATGTTATAGAATTATCGGTACCCATTGTAGTGATTTCGGTGAGTTTTTAATTCAAGGCTAATTTAAGAATAAGAATTATTAGAAATAAATTACAGGAAAGCTGATTGCTATACATACATTTCAATTTACTCTTCGGAAATTCGAACTGATTTATTGTAAACAATACGGCAATATAGCGTATCAGATTATACAGTACATGTGAAGTATATCGGAGCAAATGTTTTATAGCGACCATAATAACAGGGATAGTGTAAAAAAGGAGTAATGGAAGTTATAGTAATAACAAATATTAATACATATAAAAAAAAAGAATTGTCGAAAGGAATGCATACATACCAAAAAAGTACATCTTCCGAATCCAAATGTTCATTAATTCCGATGTATGTTTGGAGCGTCTAGTCCAACGCTTATGTTGAGTGAGAAAACAACTGATTTAGCAACTATATTGATATGTTCTTTTACCTTTCAGTTGAGTTGATCATTAAAAGAATTAAACACAACTTGGCGGCGGCAGCGCAGTCAGACTTAAAAAAAACAGGTTCGGTTTGTTATATTGTGTGACGATAATAGCCAATTCATAGGGTACTATCACTGAACATTCATTCGGTGAAAATACATTGCTTCATCGTTTCTGCTAAAGTCAACAATGTATTAAGCCTATAGGTTTAATAAACAAATCCGTGATAACTTGCATCACAAACGCGATCAGAATGATATGTTCCAAAAAATGGGCAAATCTATCAATGTAGATAATAATTATATTGTGAGGGCCAGGATTTGGAAATCGAAGAGGGCGGTATACTAAGCAATTTTCAGACAAGGTTGAATCAGAAAGTCATGGTTGTATTGACAATTGGGGGTGACAATGTGAGATTATTTTGAATTATCTACAATTAGAGTGTCAAGATTTAATAAAACATTTTCAGCAGTGTTTTCATTCTTTTATTTAAAGGGCAAACCGGCATTATTGGGTCATGGTACTACTCAATATCATTAATTTCAAACAGACAAAAGCTGACTAAAATTGACATCAATTTTAGCTCTATTAAAAAAGTATATTATTTTACATAAGTAACGTTTCAAGGTTGAATTTTAATGCTGGATTAGGCACAGGTAACTGAATACAGGTGCGTTATTATCCCACGATTCCATGTATCAAATCATCCGAATCGGTTTAGAAAATCAAAGTACTAGGCTTAAACGGATAATGTGTACTTCCGACACTCTTTCCATTACAGCCTATTATTCTTGCAACCCACTTATTTTCAAAAAGTATCAAAAATTGACTGTAATACTATAAACGCGTTCAACCACATTTGTAGAGTCTAAAATACAAAACACATAGAACGATGAACTGTACAATAAGAAATAAACTACTATACATTTGGGAATAAAACACTGTTGAGATTATATGTAGTTACTCTAACAAAATTGTATCTCTGGTCACCTATCTTTTATGTGCAAAAAGCAAAAAACTCATTTAGCATTGTATTATGGGTGAGCCTAAAATGTAGGCTATACTCGAATGTAATCCTATAAACACAAATTATATTCTGAAACTCCACATTATCCTCTCAACGAAATATTGAAACGGAAAGTATAAATCTGTCATTATATTGTGATATATTCAAAACCAAGTTCTATTACCGCAGTATCAATAACACCGGCTATCACAGAGCGGGTTGCTGTGAGGCTATAATTTCACACCAATGCAGACGTAACTTGTAGGCCTACTATAATTTGGATTTCAAATGTCCGCCCAGTAGTGGATCAACACATATCATTTAGAATAAACCGAAAGAAAACTCACAATTGACGAGTCAGTTTTAATTAATATTATTATCCGTTGTCAATCCTCAACCACAGTAAGAAACTGTATCCGTTATATTAAATATCACTCACCGAAATAATATTATGTTGTATCCTTGAAAAGTTTTGATACCAGCACTATTATGAGAGCGCTTCTTATTTAAGCATAGGCCTATATTACCAAAATAACCACGTAGGCCTAAGTGATTCCATTCACTATCCTTCTCAAATGTGACAATTATACAAACACAAGGTATACAAGATGCAGATAGGCGTAAAAGCTATTTTTGTCATAGGGAAAAAATCCCGGCTTTTTCTGAGTGGATTTGAACCCTGGAACCTGATATTAGTAGACGTGCATCTTAACAACTCCACTTAACTAATAATGTCATTATTAGTGAATTAAATGATGTGTATGATGATGTAAATCAAGCATTATTAAGCAGTGCCTACGTTTGCTAGGTTGAATATTTTAAAGCACTGGAGAGGGACACATCAGCCACCGATTATTAAACGCAAATTGACTTTGTGGGAAAGTATGATTGCGTTAGAAGCGTACTGTATAGTATTATACCGTAGGCCTACTGTAATAATATGTGAAAGTGAATGTATCGTTTAGCTGTAAGTCGCTTACTACCTGCGGACTATTACGAATATCAAATGATGTCATTAACGTGTATATCATCCAAACGAGCGTTTTAAATGTGCAGTCTTCTGCTGTCCATTATGGCGAGAGTTGCAAGTCACTATAGTCCTCTTACAAAAGATTTCAAATGATTATAAGTGGGGATGAGGATGATTATGAGGATGATGATGATGATGACGACGATGATGATGGAGATGACGACGACGATGATTACAATGATGATTAGCCTATAATACAAATTATTAAGTACAATTGGAGTAATACAAAAGAATGCATGAATTAGGCCTAAGTAATAAGTTAAAATCTGGTTATAAGTTGTTTGAGTTAGCAACAGTGCAAGTGCAATTTTTATTATTTTCCGGAATTTATAAGATTTCGCATTGCTGACCAAGTCATTGCCTTGCTTCACCTTAAAACAACAACCTTATTGCCTTTTTATTATGAGAATGACATGAACGTAATTTTAAATCATTAAATCTCTCTGTTGATACTGAATTTATGGAATAATGGCATGTTAGTGGGTTTTTACACACAGCTGAATATGTTGAATCATTTAATTTAATGGCAGTTTAGTAGGAACTGACCATTCAACAATCTTATTTAAATCATTTTTTAACAATCTTCTAAACCAGGAATAGGACTTGAAATAAGAATTATTATAATCAGCAAATTGACAAATTGAATTCACCCGCAAACGGGCTACGAACTTCCATCTCCTCTATAACAAAATGATAAAGCAAACGCTTATGTGGCAGGCCTATGTGGCAGGGCTATGTTATGTGGCAGGGCTATGTGGCAGGGCTATGTGGCAGGCCTATGTGGCAGGGCTATGTGGCAGGCCTATGTTTTCAAAGGTTAGAAGAAGAATATAAGAAAATAACAACTATTGCTTAAGTCACTAATTCTACATTTTGAGTCAGGAATAAAAGCTTTTGTCAATAACAATCCAGTACGGTGCCCTATTCAAATCGATTATCTTATAATCAGGGAAGAGGGAAATTAACTCTTCCCGGCTTATTATAATAAATTCTTGGATTCCCGAGTAATATTGTTTATTTATTCGTGTAGGCCTACATAAAGGATTCTCGACTCGATAACTGGTGTTAAAGACACTATAACTGTTTATGTCTCCCTTTGGTTTGCCATGCTTTTTATATACTGACTTTGTATTGAATGTAAAGCTAAGAACGTAGAAAGATATCAGATCGTAAAATCTAAGCGTTAACCAATAAAAGGTTTTGCTCATTCATAAAATCTGTGTAACGAGACCAAAAAGAGATTTTCATTAATATATGCTTAGTCGGCTTTTAGCGTATTTTGTAGGAAATATCTAATTCGATTAGATGTACATCTACGATTTCCGTTGATAAACTACTTGACACGCAGATAATGACCCGTTGACCTATCTGATATTTCAAGTTCATCAACGGAGTACATACTTAAGATACGGATTTATGACACTAATCTTTACGATGGTTGGATATACGTTAATATCAAATTTCTTGGTACAGGAATGATGCGATCTTAAGCTTGTATCTCTTGATGATGCCGAGATGGGCGAGTGTTTGTACCATCAACAAAATATATTTGTCATGGAACAAAAATTAAGTGAACATAACAAAATCAACACAAATTACTGAACTAATATTATAGTAAATTAATAATGTTAATAGTAAATAAAATGATCCATCCCAATTCTAATAGTAAACAGAATGAGGTCAAACTTATTTTTATTACAGGCATAATCATATTTTTGTCGTTAATAAGATTTTATAAATTATTTAAACTCAGTTGGCGGGAGGTAGTGGTTACAAAGAGAGGTGGTCGCTTACGAGATGTGGTCGATTATGGAAAGCGGTCCTTTATGAGAGGTGGGCGTTTATAGAGGTTGTCGATTATCTGAAGCGGTCCCTTACGAGAGAAGGTGAGTGGTCACTTTACGAGAGGTGGTCGATTATAAGACGCGGTCCCTTACGAGAGGAGGTGAGTGATCACTACGCATGGTAGTCAATTATAAGACGCGGTCCCTTACGAGAGGTGTTTGTCGTTTAAGAGAGGTGATCGATTATGAGAAGCGGTCCTTTAAAGATGTATTGTCCACCTGAAAAATTATTATTACAATGTTTTGTTGAATATGCCATTTTAATGTCACATAATAGTTGGTCAAAAAAGAGAAATTGGATGAAAACAATTTATATTTACCTGAAAAAAATTGGCTGCCAGCCAATGGGTCTAGCAAAAGATCTGGAATTGTTTTAATACTGAAGTAAAGCATTACATTCAAAATAAGTGTTACTGTTTTAAAGCTCAGTATAAATGGGGGAGGGGGGGGGGGGCGGATATATAGGAAAATCTTTCTACTATCTTGGACTTGCACTGTGTATGGACTCTAACCTTACGGTTGTCATCAAATACATCATTTCATGCTATCCATTCTAAATATCTTATTCTCAAACTTTTGCATTCTTCTCATTCATTTTATCCATTTTAGTCTTGGTAAAAAGAAAGAGTATTTTATATTCTTCCCCTGAGTTTATAGCCTCTCTAAACAGAATAGAATAATGACCAATTTCATAAGTACGTTTGTAATCAATTTTTACCGTTTTTTTATTGTCAATTTATATATTTTAATTAATATTGTATATACAAAAATGTAAATGAAGGCAAATGTGGTTGGTAACATCAAAATCAATCATTTTATGTTTATATAGTATAAGCTATATTAATGTATGGGACCTACTTTTAACTGTATCATAAATAAGAGAATGTATCGCAAACTTTATATCTACATTACTCTACAGGTGGTACTTGTCAAAGTAGGGCAAAACATCTGAACCTACAAGAAGAACCTACAACATCAAAACAACATTTCAGAATTAGTAATTTTAACAAAAACACATTTTCTCGAGTAATACATATTATGGCTTTAGCATTTTTTAAATTGTCATCAAGTTTAGTCCATGTTCGTAACAGTTAAAAAATGTAAACAAAAAGTTATTTTAATTAAGGTACCAAACGTTGTATCGTTGATTTGTTGATAAATAAATACGTTTTTAGTCGGTCGAATTCCTCGGTATATGTATCTAACGGACTAATAAACCTTTTCAAACTCAAACATTAAATTATTTTTTTTATCTGGTTTATAAATCATTTTTCACATCTATTATTTTTACACACAGATAATAATGTGCATGAGCTATCGATATTATGTGACCCAAACTTTACCACTTTCTTATTGATCGCACCTCAGGCAACGCAAATCCAATCCTGGACGAGCTTCATTATCTACAACCGTATTAACAATGGTCCTTGATTTAATTCAAATTCGACTCATTCTCAATCTTATCCATGTATTGCTATAGGCCTACGAAATACATACGAAGTAAATTTTTTACATTAGATAATGAACAGTTTAGGATACCACAGCAATTAACACTGGCAAATATCAACATTTCTATTTTATGATGCTCATGAGTGCAAAGCCAGAGAAAGGAGTTTTTCGTCAAACTACGACCACGATACAATAGAATGCAATATAGAATTTGACTGTACAATATTTAACTACACGATGTCGTAGGAAATTTGCTTACGGTACTTTACTTACCATTTATCTTTATTCATGGTTCATTGGATATTCAATATGTCGTGTTATTTGGTAATATGCAACTTCTCAATAGAATTTGAAATTTATTCTATTTTCGAACAATCTCATTATCTCTCGTTTTGTGCTTAATAAATATTTCAGGTAGATCTTTTTTAAGGAAAATCTTTTATAACATGTAAATATTATATGGCCTATTTACATAATAATAAATAAAATAATATAAAATAAATAAATAAATAATAATGTGGTCTGTTTGATTCCAATAACGCCTTCCTTTAAAATGTCTAAAAGATATCCATGCTAACTCTACTCGTTCAAATGAAGTAGAAATACAACAATTCAATAATAGTAAATTGGAAAGTGATGAATTAAAATATTGATTAAAAACATAAATGGCATAGAAATGATAAAGACAAGATCAATGTTAATAATGAAAAAGTGTAACATGTATAAATAATATTAAGAGAAACATAGACTTCATGTCATTTAAAAACAAACCAAATTAATATACTTTAAATTTATCCTAAATGTGCTAATATATTTTTTTACAATTGTTGTTTTTTCCATCAACAGCATCATTATCATCATCGTATCATTAGGCACGATACGATGTTATTGTTCATAATAACAATTGCTTAATAAATGGGCATGTACAGAATTTTTTTAAACATTTAGAAGTCACACGACAAACTACTTTTATTTATTGGCAATTGTAACACTGTATAAAAAAAGTCGTAGACCTTATTAGTAAGTTTATTAGGGCTTAACTTTCACCAGAGGAATACTTATGAATTTTATCCAAATATGTGCACCACTCCCTCCATTAGAACATGAATGATTGACATCCAAAATCAGTCAATTTACTAATGAAATTACTTCCAGTCAATAATGTCGTAAATTAAATCTAATTAAATTACTAACAACAAATAAATCAATTGACTTCACCTTCAATGACATTAGTCTTTAAGAAAAATGAATATGGCGATTTTGTAAGCCTGGTTAATCTTTTATCAAATTTATATATTATTTACAGTCATTTAATCACTTTGGAGAATCTTCAGACAGTGAATAAGTAATGTATAAATGAAACGTTTTGTCCCAAAGCAAACATTATTATTATTATTACTCTTACTGTCATGCCAGGCATAACGTAAAATTATTTAAATGAATCTAAGTCAAACGCAATGTAGACCTTATTAAGATGTCAGAGTTAACGCTGTTAAAAAACTAATTGAGTATTAGAAATATTGCATACCGTTAGGGGAGCATTATGTAAGTATTGTGGAGATTTATGCATGTATTCTGTTTTGTGCAATCATTAAACTTCGGAGTAAGTAGTTTATGCTAAAATAAATATATGTCAGTTTTCCACGACTGCACATCATTATCGGAATGTGTAAGTATACTCATTTTGTTGTTGCTGTTTTAGTTCCTCTTTGGATATCGTTATAATGCGTTTATAAGCTAAAATGCACGAAATAGACCCACCGAAATCTAAAATTGAAATCTAGAAATGAAGTTATAACATCAAGCAGCCATGCAGGGCTTTATCTTTATGAAAAACACACGTTTTTAAAAGTACTATATAGATTTATAGATGTTCAATTTTCTATTAACATCCTTTTCAATGTTTTTTATTACTATATTTGTCCATCTGTATATGTATTGATAAATACATGACGTCATAACTAAAAAGTGGCAAACATAACGGAGTTAACAATCTTGACAAACGGAATTTGAACCGAGTAGCCATCGAGAATCAATCTACAACTCCACAGAACTTCAAAAAATACTATGATAACAAATGGTCATTACGCTCTTCCTTTTTTTTTTTCTAAAAAGTCATTTCCCTCAGATGGCCAATTAATTTTAATCACATTTTTATTTGAAATCCCTTTCGAAATTTCCCTCTATTACAAAGGTGTTCTTTGAACTAGAAGATTTACGGAAATGTGAGATGAACAGAAAGAAATGCAACATTTGAAATAAGAAACTCAGAATGATAGCATGGAATGACACATATTAAATGAGAACCGCAAGCGTAGTTAGTACATGCAATGTTGCACAATTGCATAGTGTATTCGATTACAACCATTGGAAAAATATATTCATGATAAATATTCAAAATAAAATTGAACCCATATATAAAATAGCTGAAATTACCAAAACAGCTGTTTTATCGATTCTTTCGATGTTACTTACTGCATACCTTTCTCTAATACATTCGATTTATTCGACGTTATACAAATAGTGCACAAGTCAGAGTCCGTTAGTGGAGATGCGGCGCATTCAAGGGTATTTACAATGTTGCTGCATGTTGGTCTCGTAAATACCCGACAGTGCGCCGCATTTTCACTACCCTAACGTACGAATTTAGACTTGTGCATTATTTTTTAATTACTACTGCATACCTTTCTCGTATCGGTTTTATGCTTGTATCTGGTTATTGCTTATGCAGACAATCTCACACTAAAAATTACACCATTTGAGCAATCAAATATATAAAAACAATAAGCAGTCAGGTGATAAAGATCTCTGACAGAGATCGTAACGTTCGAGTAAGTACTCCGTTTACTCCATAGCTCAATATGTCGGTCGTTTGGTTGGTCGGTCGGTCGGTAAACACTAACTCAAATTAGTGACTGGGCCAGCCATGTATATGGCCTTGTTATATTATGGCAAACAAGAAAATGTATCTTTTATTGATAGGCAATGTTCAATTTAATGAAACAATCACATTTTATGAGTTATATGCAATTACGGTACTGTATACTAATATTATATTGTGTGTTTCAAAACGATGAAGGAAATTCTGAGATCTGAGAGAGAAAAAAAGGCCGGCCTTATCCAAGATCTTGTTGATGTGATATTATTTACCTATCAACTGAACTTTTTAAAAATTATTTACACTTAATTGTTTATCATTGGACAGAGATAGATAAATTATATCCCTAGCTTTAGAAACACTTCTTCATCAGAGTCATGGATTAAGGAATAGAAGGATATACATCGAGGGTGACATCAAACGATTTTTCAACGCGCTCGCCTATACTCTGGTGCCAATCAAACAAATAGGGTGTCACGAAACTTAAGACCACCACGAAAGCTAAGACCCCATAAGACCTAAGATCACAAAAGCTAAGACCCATGAAGACCTAAGATTACAAATATTTATCTTTCGCACCTGCCTTGTATTTTAACTCCCAACATTTATTCTGAATACCACACCTTAGAATTGGCACTTTTATGAAAAAGAATCACATAAAAAGTAACAAATACATTTTTAAATTGATGATTTTACAGACGTTTTTCTCGCACACAAACTGTTTGCGAATTTCGCATGACTAGCCTACAGTATAGTAGCAGTAGGCCTACCATGTTCAATGTTTTTGTTTCTATGGAACGTCAAAAGAGCAAAAATTATATAGAGGGCTGAAAACTCTGTGGAGTCCATCTACAGTGTGGATGGAACCATGTAAAATTAAAATTGTAATGATAATAGTATACTCATGCAAGTACGAAGAAATAAATACTGGCAAATAAATTTTAATTTAAAAATCATGATTTGTTTCGTTTTCTTTCTGTTTTTATACTTGTACTATTATTGTTGCTCTTTTGGCGCTCCATAGAAACAAAAACATTGAGCATGGGGGGAGCTCGAGGAGTTACAGTATACAAAGAAACATGTCTGTAAAATCATCAATTAAAGGATTTATTTATTTGTTTTCATGTGTTTCTCCGTCTGAAAGTACTTATAAATCCTAATTTTAAAGTGTGGTATTCAGGATAAAGTTAGTCAACAAATTTGGAGTCAAAATACAAGAAAGGCAGGTGCGTAAGAAAAACATCCTCTGAACCAACACAATGGAGTAAATATATACCAACAAACAACCCGTCAAGTTTGTTTGTTGTAAAGAAAAAAATATACATTTACTCAACGGGCGAAAATAATGTGAGTTTATCTATGTTTTGCGGTAGTATTTAATTATATTTATGGTAATAAATGAAACGTACTGTGTTTAAAATTATGTATGGATAAACAAGTATTGTTTTTAAGCTGTAGTATATCTTAGAATTTGTAATCTTAGGTCTTGGATCTTAGCTTTCGTGATCTTAGGTCTTAGGGGGTCTTAGCTTTCGTGGTCTTAGGTTTCGTGACACCCCAAACAAATACGCTATTTGAACTCCGTGTTTCTAACCGCGGCACTATATAGGATGCTCCGAATCAACTGTTACATTTTTTAGAACAAAACGTAGCCATGTAGAATCAGTCTGATTTTTCTATTGACATGTTTGCGTCGATGATTAATTGACAACAACAAGATATGGCTGAGAAATTTGTATTAATTTTATTACAATCAGACTACGAAAAGGTCACTTTCTTACGACCGTAATTTTAAATAGTTGATAATATTAATAAATTATGAAATTTCTATGCAGTATCATATTGTCCTGCAACCTCCTGAAATTAAATATTGCGTTAATCTATAGAATATTAAATTTTGCCTTTGACCATGTAGGCCTATGCTGTTACCGTCTGCTGTGGTTTACAGTATAACAAACGTGTTTTTAAATTATGGCTAAGCATTGGTTTCTTCATGAATCTCCTTAATTATCGAAGTGATTATATTTATGTTGTAGTGCCTGGTGATTAGCTAGTGGTTATGTCATCCATATCACAGCCAATCATATTGTTATTATTATTATTATTATATTATTGTTATAATAATATTTTGTAATTTTACATGTAGGCTGAGACAACCCTCAGATGTAGGGCTACAGGTCATAAAATGCTACCGTACTTTTAGCCGATTTTCAACTAGGCGAATTTGTTCGCGCGAATCGAAAGCGTCATGCTATGCGCATGCGTATTCGAGTTTCTGTCTGTCATACTCCCTTCTTCGAAGAATTCTAGTTCCTTTGATTTTTTTCTACCATGTTCGCACCATCTTCTCGCCACCGTGTTTAATAACACACGCTCATGCCAGAAGTTAACATCACAGAAGAAGGAGTCTGCAAATTGCTGAAAGAGCTGCATCCAGCAAAAGCCTCGGGACCTGACAACATAAGCCCAAGAGTGCTCCGAGAACTTGCAACAGATATATCCCCGATATTCTGTGGCTTGTTCAAGAAATCTCTAAATACTGGGATTGTGCCTAGTGACTGGAAGAATGCAAATATTGTCCCCATCTTCAAGAAAGGCCAGCCTAGTGACAAAAGAAATTACCGACTGACAAGTATCGCATCTAAAGTCATGGAGCACATTATCACTAGTAGTCTGATGAACCATGCAGAATTAAACACTATTGTACATTCTAAGCAGCATGGATTTCGAGCAAGGCGGAGCTGTGAGACACAGTTGATAGAATTTGTACATGATATCACAGCAAATATGATGAACGGTCTGCAAACTGATGTTTGTATACTTGACTTTGCCAAAGCGTTTGACAAGGTTGGACACCAGCGACTGCTGTCAAAATTGGAATGGTATGGGATCAAGGGAAAAGTGCATAAGTGGATAAAGAGTTTCCTCTATGACCGGCAACAACAAGTCGTCATTAATGGTATCATATCAAGCAGTGTGCCCGTATTATCTGGTGTCCCCCAGGGGTCAGTTATTGGTCCCTGCTTGTTCCTTTTTTATATCAATGACATAAGCTGTGGTCTCAACTCTACCATCCGGTTATTTGCTGATGACACCATGATATATACCACCATTACAAGTAATACTGATAGCGGTCTCCTGCAGTCTGATCTCCACAAACTTGAAGAATGGGGTAGGACATGGCAAATGCAGTTCCACCCAGAAAAGGGTGAGCTTCTCACAATAACAAGAAAGAAGAAGAAGAAAGTAAAGCAGAAATACACCCTATGTGGAAGCGAAATAAAGAGTGTTGATGTTGCTAAATACCTTGGCGTCAACATCTCCCAAGATATGAAGTGGAACTCCCATGTGGATGCCATAACTTCCAAGGCAGATAATGCACTCAACTTTTTGCGAAGAAACTTGTGTGTCAGGAACAAACGGATAAAAGGCCTTGCATATAAATGTTGTGTACGCCCTCTATTAGAGTATTCTAACACCGTCTGGGACCCATATAATTCCAATTTAATTGGTAAACTTGAAATGGTACAGAGAAGAGCGGCTAGATTTGCCTGCAACAACTATAAGCGCACGTCAAGTGTAACCGAAATGATGAAGGTCCTTGGTTGGGAAACCTTGGAAGAGAGGAGGAGGATAGCTCGACTGTTAATGTTCCAGAAGATACACTACTGCAATGTAGCAGCCGATATGAAACTGGTCATGAAAAACACCTGTAGACCCAGTCGGAGAGAGAACAGTCAATCATACCATATTCCTCACTCAACAGTTGATTACTTTAGGTATTCATTCTTTCCACGCACTGCCATCGACTGGAATCATCTACCAGACAAGGTTGTAAATTGTACTTCTATTCTGGAATTCAAAACCCATATTGTCCAAACTTAATTAAATAGGATACCCCTTGTCACAACTTACTCTCTGGGGGTCTCTGTCTTGGTGACAGCTCGCTGGGCAACTGGATGGCTGAGGCGGGGTAAATGGGTATCCAGCTACTTTATTCTGCCTCTTAGGTAGCGGCCCAGGAAAGTGATAGCGGTTGGCACGGACGGTAGACTTTCATAGTGTTTAATGTTGGGTACAGTTTACTATATTTTACTCTTTCAGGTGTCTGAATACAATACAATTATATAATAGATAGGATAGATCAAATAATTATATATATTCATACTAATATGTATATATATTTATATAAGTAAAACTTAAAAAAAGAAATAAGGGAAAGGGAAGAAAAGAAGAAGAAAAGAGAGAAAGAAAAGTGAAAGAAGAAGTAAGGAAAAAAAAAAAATAAATAACAAAAAAAAATAAATAATAATAATAATAATAATAATGATAATTGATAATAATAATTATAAATAAATAAGGGAGTCAGTTTCTCTCTGTAAAAGAATAACTAAATAGAATAATAATACACAACCAAATACAGTAGAGCTAGCAAAACAGAGTTGGAGGAGCAGAGTCTTCACATATGAAGTTGGCTCCTAATACGAAGAAGAAGAAGAAGAAGAATAATAAAGTTATCTTGGATGGACATGCACTTCCGACTGTCTGGTCTATTCCCGAAGTTTGTTCAATCTATAAGAAGAGGAACACGGACGATCCGTCAAACGTTAGACCCATTACTCTTACCTCTATGATTGCCAAACTTTTGCACAAAATCTTGACAGTCAGACTAGAAACATATCTTCGACGATACACTACAGAAGGGTTTCTTATCAAAGTCTAATGGGAATATTTATGCATGAACGCTATTCTGATACTGAGAAACATAAATCAAAGGATCTTCTCGATCTATAAAATGCCTTCGGGAGTGTTCCTTTGATTTGTTTTGCCCCTATTCCAGACTAAGAAAATATTTAGTAGTGCTACGTTCGACCTCTTCGATCCATTTACTTTTGAACGTATATATTCACCTTTTATTTGGTTTCATTGTCATAAATGTTTTCTAATTTTTTTCTACAATTTCTGCCTCAATGCTTTCATTGCTGAATATTGCATCTTTTAATTGTTTAATTTGTTTGTGTAATATTTCCTTTTCTTGTTTTTTTTTAAAATTTTAATTAATTTTTTTGCCATAACAACAAATTCAAACGTCTTTAATTTTGACACTTATTAATTCACATAATCTTTTCGTTATTTTGTGTTTTAAAAATAACGTTATAATGATGTTTTGGTAATTCGTTATTATACAATAAATTATTATTATAAAAGCGTTGGTGGCGTTCGAGTACATATGAAATCAACGCTTAAATTTAACATTTTATTATATCTATTTTATTATATTATATATATTATATATATTTTATGATATTATATATATTTTATATATCTAAATGACGATTTTGAGATAGAAATCAATACAGATCAAACGTCATAATTTACTGTAAGTACTACATAACATCAAACAAAGGATTTACGGTAAAAGTTTATAACTTTAGATTTTGAAGATTGAATTGTGCTAGCCTGAAGAAAACCTAATCGCTAATAGGTCATCGAGCTGTGTATAGGAGAAATTCAGCTTTGTTTACCCTTGTTACCAACTCAAGGGGCTAGACTACACACCTCTACACTTCAGTGACCCAATTCAACAAAGTCAATTCAGAAACCTTGTTTCTATGGCGACAACCGAACAGGCAAACCAACAACTGTATGTTAAACCAGTGTTCATCCAAGATAATGACATCATTAAAAGAAAAGAAGAATTTATAAACGAAGAAGTAATTTATTTTGCACTTAATGAAGTCATCAACTGCGACCATCTAATTGGTGCGCAAAGGTAAAAAACCTATGGAGAATCTACATCGATGAACACAATGAACGTGCGAAAGCTATAACCACAGGCTTACAGATTAAAGGAAAACTTGTTCAAGTAACATGATCTGAACCCGTTTGAATACCGAGTCCGGAACTTGAGTCTGTGAAAGACATTCCTCTATCGGTTAGAAATGAAGAAATAACAGCATCTTTAAAAAACTAGGTTGCAAAATGTTAGGAGACATACAGTTAATCAAATTCAGAATAAACGGGAAACTATCACGGTTTTTGAATGGAGACCGGGCTGTTCTAGTCGAGCCTCTTCAAGAAATTTTGCCTATAAGATACATTAAAATAAACACCTTTAACGCCAGAGTCTTTCACAAAGATCAGAAACAAGAAATAAAATGTTTTGAATGTGGACTAACCGGGCATAAGATAAATGAATGCCCAACAAAGCAAGGTAACACAAAATACTACTTATGCAAACAGATGGGCCACATTGCCAAAAACCGTGACAAGCTTGATCACAAATCAAGTGATAATCCGTCAGTAACTGAGCGATGTGATATTACCACATCTGAAAGAAAAATCTTGATCAAACTAGACATGAAACTCGTCACTTTGACGAGTTAGTTATCCGCACCACGACAAACGCCACGTGCACGTCATACGTTGGAATATTGCACACGGCTAAAGATTATGGCATTATGACAAGAACTGAAGAATATGATATGCTGTTAGTGCTGAATTCTGTCAATTTTGTGTCATATAGTATATACATGCAAACACTACAGTATAATCTGTATACATATTACATACAGTGTAGAATAGGTGAAATTACGGGACCCGACATTTATTCCAATTTTTAACATGGCGACGGTATCAAAATGAAACACTTAGATAGCAATTTCAAAAGGAAATTATCTTAGGAACAACATAAACAACAACATAAAATATAGATGCGCACCCTTTTAAATGTGATGAACTATTACGCAAAATATGAAAATACAACTTTTTTTATTCAACTGGCCATATGATGACGTTACAACATCCGATTGGCAAAATGTTTACATGAATTCGTATCTACAATCCAAATAGCTTCCAGAAAACGTTTTAATCGTGATTATCACATTTTATTCTTACGAGCTATTACAAAATAAAATTTACTGTAAAGATGAAATTAATGACCCACGTAATTGAAATTTTTAGGCATGATGACGTCATAAAATTAAAATATTTTTATCTCATGCTAAAGAAAGTTGATTGAACTACACAATATATAAATGTAGGAGAAAAAGAAATACAGATAAGCGTGATGCGCTCCATTGAATGTGATGAGCAATAACGAAAGAGACAAAAATCCTATATTTTACATTCGTGTGGCCATACGATGACGTCACAATGTTTTTTTTTAGCCTTATCGATGCATGATCCGTTATCTACAACTCATCAACTTCTAGATTTTGTAATAAAAATAAACGGTTCACGGTTTACTTTAGAAACTATGACTGTTTAAAAAAAGACAAAATGTTGACGATTTTTTAAGCTTTTTCATAAAAAACGCGCATGAAATGTTTAATTCAACGTGTTCGTATGGCGTTATTTAAATTGGAAAAGGTCTAAATTGTTTTCAAAATTACTAGGAAAGGCTTGAAAAATATAATTCAAGAGAAAAAAATATGTTTTTAACGCGCACCGCGTGCGTAAAAAATTGCGCGCCCGTGGGAATTTTTGACATGCTCAAAATGACAAGAAACGCATAAAAAGTTGAAATTAATTTTGCGCATTTTGAAATTTTAAATGCGCGTGCGCGCGTAACTTCTTGTGAAACATGCCATTTTTAATCCGTAGAAAGTTTGCCCCTGATATGACTTAAATTTTGTCAAAGTGTCAATGAGCTGCATGCATCTATTGATTCACACAATATGAAAAACGTCATCGATGTTCTTTAAGATCTGCTTAGTAAACCAGTTAATCCGAAAAATGCTGTAGATTCTATGGAATTAAACGACAAAGTTCAAATGATAATGGAAGAAGCAATTGAAAGGATGAAAGTGTCAGCCAAGAGAATACACAAGAAACCAAAGAATTCAAGATCTCTACAACCGAGAAAAAGAAACAGAAACAACGAGAAAAGAAAAAAGACACTGAAAACAATAACACTGACAATATCACTTAGATAAACTAAATAGAGTATTGTCAAAAGTAAATGTTTTTTTTTTGTTTTTGTTTTTTTTTAAATCAAAAATGTAAAAAAAAATACATATTATATAAAGATAGAAAATCCAAAAAATAATTCTCTACATTTAATATCTTTATTTTTTTTTTGTTTTTTATGGGCTTGTCCCACTTTTATTTCAGTTTTCAGTACAAATTATTTAAAGATGTATTGTCCACCTGAACAAATAATTTTTAAAAATATTTTTGTTGAATAGGCCATTTTAATGATACATAAAAGTTATTCACTTTGAAATAAAATTTGATCGAAAAAAAAATTTATTTACCTGAGAAAATCGTAATTTAAAGTAAAAAATAGTCAACCGGAAGTCGGTTGGCTGGCAGCCAGCTGGCTTCCGGTTTAATTTAATCCTTGACCTGAATTAGCTTATGAATTATGCATTTTGTATGATTCTTGTGCGTGTATGTGACCTCTAGGTCATCACACAAAAATTACGACGTGATATGGCGAGACGACGATGTGGGAAACTTCTGTAGTTTAACAACAAAAAAACAACTCCTATCTTGAAGAATAGACTATGGCTAGGCCCTAGCAGATTGGTAAGTAAGAACTGTAGTTTCTATGGTGCAGCTTTGTTAGTTAGTATAGGAAGCCTAGCTAGCCCGTTACAGCTGTACTGGCTAGTGTACTATCCCCTAGTATTGGCTAGGCCTAGTAGTAGCTAGTCTAGTAGTACTAGGCTAGGCCTAGTTGTAGGCCTGAGTGAGGGTTCACCCTGAGTGAGTAGTAGGCCTAGATAAATACTAATAGATACAACTTGTAAGCCTTATTAATAGTTATTGCCAACCTAGCTTTAAATAGGATTAGGCCTATAACATTCATCTGTGAGCATGGAGTGAAGAATAAGTAAAGAATAATAGTGTGAATTTTGACACCACCAACCAACTCGTCTTATTTTTAGTATAACACTATAATAATAGTCTTTTATCATTATTCATATCACTTTTCATTCATTTGAAAACAATTAATGTTCTTTTCTATGTAGAGTTTGTGATTAAAAAAAATTTTACATAAGAGCAGCGAAACTCAAAAAGCGAAAACTTGTGAATGGCTGCCAAAAATAAAAAATAAGGTCACCACCAGGAGAGATTATGGATGGTCTTGGTTTTTCCTTCTCAATTAATTAGATTTTAATGCTAATATAAATTTGTGAAAATTGTAACTAGGCCTATACTGTACATCCAATAATGTAATTATTATTTTTGAGAAATGACCAAATGATCCATTTTCATTCAAAGTTCCGTGAGGCATCATCATTTCCTTTGGTCCATATCGGAGATACTAGTGTCTCTACCTCCAGCTCAGCCAGAAATCTAGGCGTCCAACTAGACAACAGCCTCGGTTTAAAAGAACACATTCGTAATGTTTGCCGTGGTGCTTCCTTTGGAATTTACCAGATCGGCCAGATTCGTAAGTACCTTGACAAAACATCAACTGAACGTCTTGTTCATGCTTTTGTTTCATCTCGTCTGGACTGTAATAACTCGCTTCTGTACGGCCTACCAACTTCTTATCTGTCTCCTCTTCAACGAATCCAAAATTCCGCCGCAAGACTTATCACTGGCACTAAACGACATGAACATATTTCTCCCGTTTTACGTGACTTACACTGGTTGCCTGTTGATCAGCGCATTCGTTTTAAAATCCTGTTGCTGACATATAAGGCCATCAACGGATGTGCTCCAGCCTACATATGTGACATCATTACTCCGTCAACCAACTCTTCGCTTCGTTCATCCAGCAGACTTCTTCTAAAACCTGGACCCCGTTCCAGAACTCGGTTTTACGGTGATCGTGCTTTCGCTGTCGCAGCCCCAAAACTCTGGAACACTCTACCACTCGAAATACGCTCATCAAAATCTGTTTTCACATTTAAAACTAAACTCAAAACTCATCTCTTCAGAGAAGCATAATCGCACGCTACTACTTGCACTGATCTTGGAAAACACAGCGCTTTGAAACCTTTGTCTCTTGCGCTTTATAAATGTTATTTATTATTATTATTATTATAATCTAAGTTAAATATTTTTTGGTGTGTACTTTACAGTACTTAGTACCGTTATGTTGAAAATTCTTCCAAAGCAAAAACGTTCAAACCAACATTCACACAATTAAACTTTTTATGTACATATTTTAATAAAAAATGTCTTTCTTTTAATAGGTATTAACACACTTGAATGAACAATATGAGCAATTAGTGGAAAATGGTGAAGAAATCAACACAAAATGTGGTAGCAACATTCACAATTTTATTTGAACGTTTCTTACTATGCCACTTAAAATGGATGAACAATCACAGAAGACAAGCTATTGCTGTAATGCCACAATCAACACATCAATTAATAGTTGAAATAAATTGTCAACAATAATGCAGAAATTCAATGAAATATACTAGTAATTAACTCATTTTTTACTGTACTGTACTGTAAATCTTCACACATTAAAATTATGGAGATTTTATCTTATGTACTGTAGTAGTATTTTTTATTTATTAAATGCTGTTGCTATGTTTGCAAAATAATTTATACAAATGTTATTGCTCTAATTATGAAAAATATACAACATTTTAAAAGCTGGAAAACAACCAACACATTTGCCTAATGCTTTATGATAGTCATCCGATATTTATCTTTTGTTCCACTACCGAGTCTACTGCCAGTTGCCTTTATGCAGTATGGATGTAACCTCTGTTCCAGTCTTCATTAGCTTAAGTCTATAAATTGAAAAACAATGATGTATAAATACAAAAGTCAAATAGAAAAGTTAAATATTTCACAATTTATTGCATACATATAATTATTATTTTTGTACATGAATCTGAAGTTTTCAATTTGGGGTACTAATGTACAGTAAGGAATTCCTGAAAAGTGCATCTCCTCCCTCAAAAAGGCCTAGTCTAATTACTAGTGTTTTCGTTTTGGTTGCTATCAACAACAATCTATTCTACCGTCAACTTCTTTGGTACTGTAGGCCTATGCTGATCATTTTCCAAATGTTCGTTTTTTGTCATCAGTTAGTCTTTTTTTAGACTTTAAAATTAATTCTAGCTCCAAATGTATATCAATGGTACATCAACATAGTAGGCCTATTTCCTGTAGCTAGTTGTGGAGTGATGGCTTAGCTAGGTGAGTACAATATATAGACCTAGCTAGGCCTCAAAGTGGGTTCCCGTCTACTTTTCTGACCCGATTATCTGCCTGCCTACAGCTGCTACACTACACAGTAGTAAACTACAGTACTAACTAGGCCTAGCTAGGCCCTATAGTAGGCTTATAATAGCCCTAGCCTCCTAGATAGCTAAGCCTATAACTATACGCCAAAAACGTCTAGTTTGCGATATATATATATAGGAGGATGTGTCATTCATCTAAAATAGAATTCTACTTACCAGCAAATTAACGGCAGAGCTTTTTACATCATACGACGATCAGGGAAACCCCAGCACTTTCTTCTGTTCGTCGCACATGCTTGTTTATGTGTGGTGAACAGATCGGATCTCTCCTGTTTGGATGCTCATTAACATATTATGCATATTTATGAGCTGTTAGCTAACCATCGTTATTTTGGAATTTCTGAGCTTTTGAGTTCGAAAAAATGGTAAACTTATTTTGATTTTTTATAAGCGAAATCAATAATTTTTTCGGATTTTTTTTCGGAGAAAGTGAATAACTTTATTATAACTTCAAAGTGGTCTATTCAAAATTTGATTTTTTTCATCTTTATTTTTCATATTTTGGGGGACAATACAACTTTAAATATAGGCCTATACAAGTTCACTATAATAAGGCATATAATATGTATATTCTCTTGTATTATTAAAATATTAAAAACAAAGGTCATGTTCTCCATTTTTTTCTTGTCACATGCAAGTGACGCGTACATATTTGTGATTATTGTTAAAACGTGGTTTATTTTAATGACATGGTATATTTAAAAATGAATACAAAAAAAAATTACAATTATTAAAAACATTTACTTATGACCTACATACAATACAGACATTCTGAATATTGCGGATTTCATATATTATTAAAATTGTCTAAAAACATAATCAATGGTTACATTGAAAATCACTTGAAATAAAAAAGGGCTACACATTTATATTAAAACACAATAACAATATAAAATACAATTGTAAATTGTAGGGAGAGAGATCTCCAGCACATATATATTAATTTTAATTATTCAATAGATCAAATATCTTGACTATTTTTCCATTTCTGATCAGCAGTATAAAAGTTATACGAATACTCATTATTTATGAGGTTTATAATTTCATTTTTAAATAGACCCCAAATATTTACAGAATCTTTTTTTTCCTGTCTTTTCTAGGTCTCTATATATTATGGAGGATTTATAGACCCCAAATATTTACAGAATCTTTTTTTTTCTGTCGTTTCTAGGTCTCTATATATTATGGAGGATTTATATATACAAAAAGTAAAAACTGAAATTAATTCGTTTACAAGTTTATTTGTTGTTCCCAAAATTACATTAACCCACTTTGGGCAGTCTTGCTGTACTGTAACCTCATTTGGGAGACACTGAACCAGCATATCTTTAAACTTTCCCCAGACCGGTTGAATAGTTTTGCATGCAATTAATAAGCGTTTTTCATTTTCTATATGATTCTTACACTTATTACATTTGTCTGTTGTGGATAATTTCCATCTTTTTAGTCTTTTTTTACATATAAGGATTCGATGTAACAACTTAAAATTAAATTGAGCTACTTTTACCATGTGTTTCATTCTACATACTCAAGTCAATAATTTCATCTCTAAATTCTACTTCCCATTTCATTTGAGGATTTGGAATAATACATATATCATTTATAAACTGCTTATAATAGTAAGACGATCTTATCCTATTATGAAATATATTATGTTCTCTTAATTGTATATATATGTGTGCATTTTCCAACCTTATTTCTTCTTTCCATATCTCAGGTATTGCATTTATTGTTGCAAAGTATTTAATTAATCCATTCTGTTTATTCGACAGAGTTGGAATAATTTCTGCTGCCGTCAATAACCTGTTATTAACGGCTATATCATTTACTGTTTTGTATCCAGAGTTTAACCAGGTGTTGAAATATAGAGATTTTCCCTCAATTGATATTATAAATGTGTTTTCCCATAAGTGTTGTGACTTAATTTCTTGTAAATTTTGCGGCTCTAAATAATATACAATATTGTTTAACTTTAAAGCTGCTTTCAACATATTCATATAAAATACTGGCATATTTTTTAATTTAGTATGCGCTTCAGTATTTAATTTACTACAATTCACAGTATAATCAACTGGATGCATATAGTACTTTGAAATACATTTCCAAATACCTGGGTTAGGATTTACAGTCTATTAACCCAACTCAACTTCAGAGAGTCCACTAAGATATCAAAATTCACAATATTTATACCACCTTTATCTACTGTGTTTATAAGAGTTTTTCCTTTAATTTTTTCCCTTTTTCCTCCCCACAAAAATATATATAACAATGTATCAACTTTTGGAAAGATATAAGATGGTACATCTATTATACAAGCATTGTATATTAATTTCGAAATGGCAAGAGATTTTATTACTGTTACCTTGCCAAAAAACGTAAGGTTTCGTTTTTCCCATAGATTTAGTGTATTCTCTAATTTTAAAACTGTATCATCCCAATTTCTTTTAACACAAGTATTTTTTATCATACCCTACGTAGATTCCAAGGAATTTCACTGGTTCTTTGGTCCATTTGATATTAAATGGCGATGTTTGTTTGTTTTTATTTGCTCCAATCCAAATTCCTTTCGATTTACTTTTATTTAACCTTAAACCTGATATTGAATAGAACATTTAAATTTCACACAGAAAGTGGTTTAAACTAATTTCATCCTTTGTAAATATTACAGTATCGTCAGCTAGTTGAGCTATTTTAACAATATTATCTTCATTTTACATAGTGGGTTTTTTCTTATATTAGTTGCCATTATTTCAGCGATCAATAAAAAAAAGTAAAGCAGACAAAGGACAACCCTGCTTTACACCACATCTCATATTGAATTTTTCCGATATCCGACCATTGTGGGTTACAAGGCATTGCGTATCTGTATATATATAGTTTTTATCCAGATAATAAATTACTGTCCAAAACCATATTTTTTCAGACATATAAACATTAAATTTCTATCTATAGAATCGAACGCCTTGGCAAAGTCTAGAAAAACTATTGCACCTGGCTGATTGTTATTTTCTGTAAATGACAATACATCTTCTACTAACCTAATATTCTCTCCTCCAAATCTCCCTTTGACATAACCTTTCTGATCATATCCGATTCATTCTATTGGAGAGAACATGAGCCATGACGTTATAATCTACATTCAGTAGTGTTATAGGCCTAATCTTTTGCTAACATAACATATCTTTAATATCAAAACCCATGTCTATAAAATTCAACACTCAAACCATCCGAAAATGGACTTCTGTTGAGTTTCATTTTTTCTATAGCATTTGTAAGTTCTTCTACTAATATTAATCTTTCACATTTCACAGAGTTGTCATAAGAAAGTGTATTTATTTTAGTTTTTCTTATATACTTATTTATCCTACCCTGTGGAATTATTTTACATGCATACAACTTTTCATAAAAGCTTACTTGTTCTTTTAATATTTCATCTTCATTGGATGTGTATTTTCCATTATTTTTTAATAGTTGTGTAATATGTTTTTTTTTTGAATTATTTTTTTCTAATCCTAGGAAAAATTTATTATTTTTTTCTCCTTTCTCAAACCATTCAATCCTAGATCGAATTTTGGCGCCTTGCGCTTCTATTAGATATATATTTTCCAAGTCGTTTGATTTGTTTTTTAATGTGTTTTCTATCCTTATGTCATATGTATAATGTCTAATTTAAATGTGAGTTTTTGGATTTCTTGAATTAATTTCTCTTTTTTTTATTTCTTTCTTTTTTCTTTATAACAGAATATTTGATAGTATATTCTTTTATTTTTACTTTAAAAAATTCCCATACTTTGATTTAATATCTTTAAATGTAAGAGGTCTGAGAGATCAGTCTAAGAAAAGAAAAGTTTTTAAATGGTTCGAAGACCAAAAATCTGATATTACAGCATATCACAGTTATGGTACAACAAATAGTAGAAGGCAGAAAAACATTGATAGTGAAGGCAGAATGACTATTCTTAGTATAATATATAAGACAACAATAATTAATTTAATACATGTGTATTCTGTGAATAACTACAAAAAAAGAGCCTTGTTCTTTAAAAAACACTCTTTGTGGTTCTACTGACGAATACATCATTTTAGGTGGTGGTATGAACCGTATTCTAGATCGAAAGATAGATCATAAAAATAGTTATAATAGTTACGATAACTCACCATTAGTTCTGAAGAACTGTATGAAAAAACACAAATTGTCAGATATATGGAGACAATTTCATAAAAGTAAATCTCAGTTCACTTGGCGTCGTAGAGACACCTACAGACGATTAGACTTTTAGTGTATTTCAAAAGCCGTGTATAAGAACGGAATTGTAAAGTCAAAGATATAAGACCTTCCCATTTTTCTGACCACCAAGCCATTTCACTTAAACTGTTAAATGAAGACAATAATCGGGAGTGTCATAAATGAAGAAAAATACAGTACTGCCATAAGATCGAAAAATGTTAGACAAAATAAAAATAATCTCAACCCAGAAGTGTTATGGGAATATCTAAAAATAAAAAATTCTCTATCAAATATTCAATGCTCTGAAAGACAATAGTAACATCACATCAATTGTTGAAATGTAAATGATAAATATGTAGATATAAGTTTATTTTATAAGAAAAACAAATCTTCAATAGTTTATAGACACATTGAATAGAGAGATCCAAATGTTAACGGTTAAATTAGAAAGTAGTTATAATAAACAACTAGATAAAGAATTAAAAACAAAAAGATCTTGACAATATTTATCAAGCTGAAGCACAAGGTGCCAAGATCTGATCTAGAATAGAATGGTTCGAAAACGGCGAAAAAACACAAATTTTTGTTTACGGTTAGAAAAAAATTATGCAAAAAGAAAACATATTACGTTGCTAAAAAAAGAAAAAGGGTAAATACACTTCAGATAAAAACGAGATTCTAAAGGAACAAGTACTTTTCTTTGAACATTTATATGCAGATAAACTAATAAAAAAAAAACAAAAAATAGAAGAATATTTAGAAAATACAAATGTGAAAACGCGTTCACAATGTGACGCTAACAAACAACGTTTAGAAATTAATTTAGTATTTAAATGTGGCGAGCGAGAAATTTTAGAAAATCGGAGACCAATTACTCTACTTAATGTAGACTATAAAATTATGGCACATGCCCTAACCGAATGCATGAAATTATTGGATCAATAATAAATTTCGATCAAAAAGGTTATATAAAAGGAAGATTTGGAGGAGAAAATATAAGATCAGTGGAACTTATACAATAGATAAAAATATACCAGGTGCGATGATATTCCTTGACTTCGCCAAAGCCTTTGACTCAATAGACAGAAACCTGAATTTTCAAAGTTCTGGAAAAATTTAGATTTGGTAAATCGTTCATAAAATGGATACGAATAATATAATTAACTAAAAATAACTAATAGTGGTTGGATCTCCAAAAGTTTTAAAATGAACTGTGGAGTAAGACAGAGTTGTCCATTGTCCGCATTGTTATTTATTTTAGTTGCCGAAATCATGGCAATTAACATACGAGAAAATCGACACTGCAAAGGTATTAAACTAATTAGCACGGAAAACAATAATAATATAGTAAAAATTGCACAATTGGCAGACGATACTGTAATTTTCACAAGTGAAGGACGCAGTTTAGAATTTAGTAAGTAGATTTAGTAACTCCACTCCGTTCAATATTTCATGGACGAAGGAACCAATACAATGTCTTGGAATATATGTTGGCTATAATACCAATTCTTGTTAAAAAAATAATTAAAATTATGGGAAAAAAGATATTTATCCTTTCTTGGGAAAATAACAATTATTAAAACACTGGCTATTTCCAAACTTATATACAACGATAGTATTATAGAATGATGTACCTACACATATTATTCCTCTAGTTGAAAAAGAAATTTTCATTTCTTATGGGGAGCAAAAAAGGAAAAAATTAAAAGAACAACACTTATCAATACAATTGAAGACGGTGGTCTCAACATGGTAGATTGTAATGTTTTAGTTAAGTCTTTAAAACTGAGTTGGATCAAGAGGCTATTACGTCCTGACCCTGGGAAATGGAAATTCATTCCGAAATACTATATGTATCCATTTGAATGTACAGTGACAATGACTAAAATGAATAAAGAAAATCATACAATTTTAAAAGACATGCCAATATTTTATCTGAAATTATGCAGCTGTGATTCTAAACAATATTATAAATTCAGAACCACTAACTGCAAATGAAATTAAATCTCAACATCTATGGGAAAATAACTTTGCAAAGTATTTCAATGTATCTTAGCAATTGGTTAAATTCGGGATTCCGAACAATATATGATATCATTATTAATAATGAACTAATAATATACCAAAAGTTGCTTCTCAAGTTGAGTCATAAAGAAAATGGTTTCATAGAGTATTTCTTAATTATCAATGCGATACCAAATCAATGGAAAAAAATAGTAACATCACATCAATTGTTGAAATGTAAATGATATATATATATAGGTATAAGTTTATTTTATAAGAAAAACAAATCTTCAATAGTTTATAGACACAAAGCATCCATCCAATATCTCAAGCAAAGTGGGAATTTGAATTCGGCGTTGAGTTAAATTTGCATAAAATATGGTTTAATAAAGTTGTTAGCTCTAAACATATAGTTAAAGTTTGCCAATTTAATTTCAAGCTGTTTCACAGAATGGAAGTTATTGGAAACTGACCTATGCAAAAAATCTAAAATTGAAATAAAAAATGAAAAACATATAATATTTCTTTGTAAAACAATCTAACCAGTCTTGAGAAAGTTTGATTTAATGATTGTAACGTGTTTCCCTGCAAACGAAACACGCCATCAATTTTTCAATTGGATAAACATTGCTACAGGGAATACTAACAGCAAACTCATAAATGAACTTATTTCTATTTTCAGTTTTTGTATTTATAAGTAATGTTTTACCTATAATAATTAATTAAATGAAGAAAATGTTTCACAAAAAATATGGAGCGTATACAAATCGGAACTTTCAAATTTAATAAAATATGAACACGCATGCATGCATATACTGTATATTGAATTGAACAGATATACAAATATTTTAATATTTATGTATAGAGTTATTTTAAGTCTTTTTATTAGTATAGATATTTACTTTAAAAATAAGTTTTATATCAGGATGAAGCGTCTCACATACATACAGAGCCAAAATACTATTTTAGACTTGCACAGTGTATTGACTCTAACCTTACGGTTTTCATTAAATAGATCATTCCATGCTTTCCATTCTAAATATCTTATTTTTTTAAATTTTGCTTCTTTTTACTCCTCTCATTCATTTTTGTCTTGATGAAAAGGGAGGGTATTTTATATTCCTCCCCTGAGTTTATAGCCTCTCTACCCAAACACGAACACGAGCTTTATGGAATAATGACAACTGTCAAAAGTATGTTTTTAATCAATTTTTATCGTCTTTTTATTGCAATTTTGTTACTTATTTTATATATTTAAATTACTTTTTTTTTAAAATTGAAAATAACGAATGTAAAATATGGTTTTAAAAACATCAAAATCAATAATTTTATGTATAGGCCTATACAGCAAATATTTTTATTATTATAATAATACTTTTAACGTTGTAACATATAAACGAGAGGAAAAAATAATGCTTAAAGAATATAATATTTATAACAGAGTATGATAATAAAAGTGGGACGAACCCACACAAGTCCTAGAGTAACAAAATAACCGGAATTGGAATGTCTTAAAATTACATTTAAAAACCGTCACAGATGGGTTGTGAGTAATGGACCAATTTTAAGTGTTTCCGAGTAATGGACCCATTTTGAGTGTTTCCCTTAGCCTAAGTGAATACAAAGTGAAATACTTAATATTTAAGGGAAATATATCACTTAAGTGTGATCGATGAGTCTATTTAGAGGTACCATTTCAAGACCCTCCAAAGACTATGTTTATACAGTTATCTGCTCAAGAGTACCATATATTGTAAGTGCAAATTCGCAAGCTTATTCAAGCTTCCATTTATGAGAAATCAGTGCGTTTTCCATTTAATTTATTTTTTACTCCTTATTTATAGAGGAATGATGAGTGACAGTTGCTGTGTGTATACTAGTACACCGGGGTAACCTCTTTAAAGTACGGCAGATGTGTACACTGGACCTACGGTTTAAAGTTCTTATCCGAGAAGGCTCATTCATCATGGAGTGAGTGAGACTCGAACCCTTGCCGATGTTAATATGGCAAGGTATTACGGTTCCACTGTCTTAACCACTTGACCAGCCACTCACTCCGGTATGACTTCTTCCCATAACCAGCAAATAATGACGTGCTGCAACCTATAAAGGTTGTACATAAATCAAATATTTGTAATAGAAATAGACAAAAAACATGAATTTCCCTTAAAATACAAAATTTGACGTTTTTTTCAGTAGTTAGGTAGTTTAACCTAATGTAATGTAATAACATGCCTGGTGACTCCCCAGAAGGTGAAAAAAGATGGTGGATATATAACTAAATAACCTTGAATTCTTGGACTCTCAGATTTTTGACCTATAATACCGTGTGTATAAATGTGGACGGGCGTTTATTAAATGGTGGGGCCGATTATTATTCTGTATTATTATAAGTGTTGGGCGTTTATTCAAATAAATACCATCCTAATTGGTATCATTTATACATTATTTAGTTTAAACATCTTTTGAAACTAACTTCCGCGACACAGTTGGCCCTTTCGGCTTAAGAGGGAAGATGTTTTAGACGGCTTGCAACATGGGCAGATGTATCACAGGGTCATAACGGGACACAGTTATTCCTGCTAGTTTACTCAACAACTCGACTCCCGGTGTTTCAATCGATTTTAAACAAAAGGTCTTATCATCAGTTCTCCTGGTGTAATTTTATATACTATTCCCCACAATATACGATGTTTTATAAATATATTTAATTTGATCTTTATTAATTTGCAGTATAATTTTCATTTTGCTAACTACAGTACGTTTACACGCGCGGTTTAAAAATAAACAAATAACTAAAATAGCTACCGCCACCAACGGCCAACTTAGTTGTTGAAACCAGGTACAGTAGTTGCAAAATGATGACTCATGACTCGTGAACCTGGAAATTAATTTTACCACGTATGGTTGAAAATCTGCAGATGAAATCAGAAATTTTGTTTTAAAACCCTTTATAATATCTTCCTAAGATAAATCTATGAAACAATATCGTAATAATGTTATCAAATCTGCGTTTCGCGGTACATCTGAGATAGATGAGGTAGGTATCCAAGACGGAGATTTGTCCCGAAGTTTTTCCATTGTGCTCTCCTATGTCAGAATTAAGCATAATTTACTATTTCTTGTTTTTGTCAAGAACTTTTAATTACCGCTTGGTCTGAAACTACTGAGATTAACATAGCATATCACTTGTTCCATACTAAATAACTTTCCTTTATAATATAGTAGAGAGGCCAAATACACAAAAGTCCTCTATAAAAAGTTTGGAGGATGTGTTTAAAATACAATATAAAAAATCGTGGACAAAGAATAAGAAAACATCATACAAAACCAGGCAGACACAGGATTCCTAAAAAGCGAACTTAATCACTATCTTGTATTAAAAATGCATATAAATACTATATCAAAATAAATTAAAATGTATTGCAATATTATTAAAAATCGTCAATGCATAGAAAAATCTTATTTATAAAAGTTTTAACACCTGTATGTAAAATTAATTAATCTCTTATTTCTTCAGGTAGTTCGTCCCATGCACGGAAAAATATTTATGTGGAAAATTGAGTATTTTAAAGAATTTGTCCGAGCAAAAGGGTATACGAATATGAGATGATCACCGTGACGAGAGTTGATTGAAATAATGGTTTAAAATATCCACAGTATATATGCCATAAAGATATTTGACAATAAATGACACGGATAAAAGTTGGATACATTTTTCAAGTAATCCCCAATCTAATTTTGAGGTAAAAGTTACCCCAATGTACTTGTATGGGGTAACCTGGCTCAAGGTGTCAACACCTATTTTATCATTATTATCAAGCTAGTTTACTTAACCTAGATGACCTTGTTAAGCGCATACATTTGCATTTTGTTGAATTCAGAAGCATTTTATTGGTAATGCTCCATTGAAGTATACAGGTTAAATCATTCTGAAGAGACTGATGGTCTTCAGGAGATCTAATAGCTCTATATATAACTGTATCATCTGCATATTGCAATATATGAGATGAGATAACAGCTGGCAAGTAAAAAACAAAGATATTAAATAAGATGGGTCCTAAAACTGATCCATGAGGAATGCCAGACTGGACATTACAGGTATTAGAAGCAGTTCCTCGAAATAATACTTGTTGTTCTTTAAACCATTGTAACACTGAACCTCGTAATCCATAGTCATGTAGCTTTTAAAGTAAAATAGCATAACTTATGCTATCGAAAGCTTTGTTCCAATCCAAAAAAAATAAATCAATCAATTAGAGGAGGGGTTCTGTCATCTAAAACTTTAGCCCAATAAAATTAAGTGGTGTATCGTTTGACTAGACCTTCCAGCTACAAAACCATGATAGGTTGACAATAGTTTGTGAGAATCTAAATGAACGAACAAGTGCCTACTGACCACTCTTTCTAATAACTTGCCAACTGTTGAACATACGGAAACCGGTCTATAATTGGTGATATTGGTTGTGTATAGGAATTACATTTGCTATTTTCCACTCCAAGGAGAGTGACACATTAAATATTTTGGCCAGAGGCTCACAAATGTATGCAGCTGCTAATTTAAGCATTGTAGATGCCATCTGGGCCAGGTGATTTTCCTTTTTGTAATTTGTTAAGAATTTCAGCTGATGCCGTTTTAATATTAGAAAGAGGACATAGGCTATTGAGATTACTGCAATCATTAATATTAACATCAAATAAGGTTACACAGTCTTGGGTAAAATTTGATTCAAAATAATCATTAAATGATATGGAGATTAAAACAGGATTCTTACCTAATACATTATTTATTGTAAAGTTTTGAACACTTGGTTTTGCTCTTGATTTGCGTACAAATGACCATAAACCCTTATCGCTATCATCAGATTTCAGACCTAAGTTTCTAACATACTGATGGTAGGATTTATTTATACAGGACTTTAACTTGTTTCGACAACGTTTTTAAAGTGACCAATTATGTGGATCATGCAAAGATTTGCTTCAAGTATCAAGTATCAAGTATAATATTTATTCGTTCCCACAAGAAGGAGAAAATTACATTGCTCGTCTTAAAATACATCATAATTACAATATTTAAAACACGACAATACAACAATACCTATTTAAAAAACTCTCAACAAGAACATATTATTACATATTATTTCATGGTGTTCATCTGGATGAATTCCGCTGATGTCTCCTGATACCTGTGGGCAGAAAGGAGAAAAGATATCGGTTTGCGTCAGCAGCCGCGGATCGCAATCTTCCACTGCGAGCACTCCTGAGACTGCCTAAATCGGAATTCAAAGGATGATTTTTTTATACAGACGGTTTTCTTTCTAGAAAGTTTGATTATTTCCTCAGTAATCCATGGTCCATGGCTTTCGCTTAGCTTTGCGCTTAGGAATAAGAGAATATATTGTTTGGAGAAACTCACATTTAAACTTCTCCCCGGTTAAATTTTTATCATCAGAAAGGAAACATGGTTCCAAGTTGAATTCCGTTTTTATGAAATTTGCCACATCTATATTAGAATACTAATGAAATGATTAGCAGGAAGAGCATTATTTGGAAAATTAAAGTTAAAATTATTAAATATACCATCATTGTCACTACCTGCAATACCTGGGTGAGATGATCAATTATGGTACCATAAAAGCTAATAATATGTTGCCTAAACCGTCTAAATGCCATGTTATGACAATTAATTTTTTGCGTAATGCTAGTGATTTCCAGCCATTCGCCCTCAACGATACTATTCTTCAAATAGTTAGGGGTTACTATTCAAGATAATATGAAATGGGACATACATGTTACAGACATAGTTTCTAAAGCATCTCTAAAGATGCTTTATTTGTGATGAGGAGGAGATCTGGCGCGTCTGTGGATGACCTGATCAAGGTTTTCTGTTGCTATATTAGGCCTATTCTTGAGTAGGCATGCCCTGTGTGGCATGGCGCAATTACTTAAAAATTAGCATATAAAATTAAAGCTGTTCAAAAAAGAGTTCTAAGAACTATCTTGAGAAAAAATTATATATCATACGATTTAGCTTTAGAGGAGACGCAACTCCTTTTGCTTGCGGCCTGGTCCTTTCCTTTGGTCAGGGTCTCATAAAATCGGCTTTGCACAAGAATATGCTCCCTCCTTGCCGCAAGCGAAAATTAAACCTTAGATCCAATGGTGGAAATCTTGAAGTGCCTAAATGTAAAACTGACAGATATAAACGGTCTGCTGTACCTTATATTGTTGATCTGCTTATCTCTCAATAAAATGCGGTGTTTTTTTTAATGTTTTAAATAACTTTTTGATGTACGTTTACGGGTTAAATTGTTTTCTTTTTTATGGAGCGACCCTTTTTTCATTTGTTTTTCTTGACGGACATTCTGCATGTTATATAGGATTCTTGATGGACATTCTGCATGTTATATAGGATTCTTGATGGACATTCTGCATGTTATATAGGATTCTTATAAGTAAATAAATAAATACATTTAAATTAAGTCTATATTAATTCTATTCTATATATTGCTAAAAATAAATTAAAACCATGATTAATATATTTAAAATACTAGTGAACCTAATTAACGATACTTTGTACTGATAAAATAAATGAAACATGATCTATTTGTTTATGACATTGCAATATTGTTGATAAATATATTTAAAATACTAATGAACCTAATTAATGATACTTTGTACTGATAAAATGAAGAAATTATCTATTTTTTATGATATTGCAATATTGTTCTATTGGATAAATTTTAATGATTAATGTACAGTATTTTAATTTTTTGTGCATATTGTAAATTTGTCTGTATTTTTTTTCTGTAATGTTTAAGTTTTTTCTATATGTACTACAATAATTTCAGACTTGTTCTGCTTTTTGTAATGTTTTTTACATATCAGAATAAATAAAAAAAATAATAAATAAGAAGTGTGCTCCACTATTCATGAAACCATAGTGTTGCCTGATGAGCTGCCATATGGCGGCGAATGAGGTGGCTCCCTTGATAATGGAATTGCGTCGTCGTTCTCATGGTATGTTCTCATTGTCATCTGTAAACCTTTGATGTTTTATTCTTGGGTTATTGCTATTAATGTTACACCCTACCCCAAAAAATGTATTTTTATTACAATTTTTAAGAATAAAAAATGATAATTTGTGTATAATGAACTGCAATTTTAATCTTGTTAACATATATTTTCTTATTCAATATGTCAGTAAGCACAAGTAAAACATAATTAAGATAAAACATATTGAAAATTATAGATACTATGTTGAAATTTATCTATATTTTGGCAAAAATGTGCATTTTTGTAAAAGGTCAATGACCTTTTGACTGCTACTGACCCTACTATTAGTCCGATTAATTTTATTTAAATTTTATAAGATTTTAAAAGATGTATGCTACACAATGGTACCAAGATAATACTAATTAGGTGTTGGATTCTTGGGTTATTGGGATAATTGTTATCCCCTACCCCAAAAATGTCTTTTTATTGTAATTTTGAAGAATAACAAAATTACATGACAATTGGTATTAATGCAGTGCAATTTTTTTCATGTTAACACATATTTTGTTATTCAATATGTCAGTAAACACAAGTAAAACACAATTAAAATAAAACATATTGAAAATTGGAGATTTGATATTGAAATGTATCTCATTATGGCAAATATTTGCAATTTTGCAAAAGGTTAGTGACCTTTTGACCTCTACTGACCTTAAAAATGGTTCGAATAATTTTATTCAAATTTTATATGATTAAAAAACATGAATGCTACACAACGACACCAAGATCATACTAATTAGATGTTTTATTCTTGGGTTATTGCTATTATTGTTACCCCCTACCCCAAAAAATGTATTTTTATTGCAATTTTTAACAATAAAAAATAACAATTTGTATATAATGAACTGCAATTTTTATCTTGTTAACATATATTTTCTTATTCAATATGTCAGTAAGCACAAGTAAAACACAATTAAGATAAAAAAGATTGAAAATTGTAGATACGATATTGAAATTTATCTATATTTTGGGAAAAATTTGCATTTTGCAAAAGGTCAATGACCTTTTGACCTCTACTGACCTTAATAATCTTCCGATTAATTTTATTAAAATTTTAAAAGATTTTAAAAGATGTATGCTACACAATGTTACTAAGATAATACTAATTAGATGTTGGATTCTTAGGTTATTAGGATAAATGTTACCCCCTACCCCAAAAAATATTTGAAGATAAAACACTGATGATCATTACAAATGACGCAAGTACATACAATGCATCCCTATATTTTTCTTGTTAACATCGATTTTTTCACTCTATATGTCCGTGGGAAGAAAATGATACCAAAGAAGTTTAACTGTGGGGGGAGGGGGGGGGGGGAGGGTGCACGGTAAACCCCCTCCAGCCCATGGACTACAACAAGTCAAAGACCCGTCATCGTTATCTCGTAACGTCGGTTGATAGCACTTGGTGCAACATCCGCAAATTTATCGGTTCTCAGTTACGTAGTACGGCGTACAAAGTCAAGCATACTGAATGCTACAAGGTTCCCTCGTTACCATCTCCTCGATCGCACCATTATTACCAAGAGGACTCGAACAGCGATGATGATTATCAAATTCCTGAGCCACCGCGTACAAAAATACCTATTGAGCTGTCAACCCCAGCCGATCACGCTTACCAGGTTGATCCATTGCCTACCGGTACCGACTCAGAGTTCTTAACTCCTGCTGCTCCTGATGATGTCCGCCCTCTCACCGACCTTCATAAAGTCGTTATTCCACACCATCAGTGATAGAACCCAGACGATCTACTCGCTGTCATCGTTTACCCACTCATCTTAACGATTTTGTACTTGACAAGTGACTTCTGATTAGTATTGTGGGGCAGAATAATCCCCAAGCTGGAGGGCAGTCTACCCGATGAAAGCTCGTTTTTCACTTTATTATATATGATTCACAGTTTTGCCGATTTGCCGTTTTTGTTGTTGACTTTGTTTTTTAGAGAAAAGGAATAAAAAGGTAGTCACGCCAGTATGGCTGTTATGTCACGTACGGCGCTCCATATGAGCCCCCTCGTTGTTGTTGTTCCATATACGAATGTTACTGTTTGCTTTGTTAATAAAGTTACATTATTGTTATACCTCAAGTATCGGTTATTCAGTTGTATTATATGTGTGAGTATTGTCTATATTATTACCAAGTTGGCGATGTGAACCAAAACACTTTCGTTTAATTGCTTTCACTTCAAATATTGTTATGTGCCTGGAAAAAGTTTTTCTTGATAAATTGAAATATAATGACAAATAACAATTTTCGTATAAGAAAAACAGAGGTGTTGATGATGCTCTTTTATTTTCGAATTCAAATTCATATTCATAAAGTTAGTAAACATGTAGACACTACCGCAATTTTGTATGATCAATGTTTTTTTCACTTTTCTAGTACGTTTAATACCATTTTACCCCATGTTCTTATAAATATGCTAATTGATTTTAATATTCCACCTAGACTTTAAGGTTAGTATTCATCATACCAAAGTGCTCATTTTCGTTGTTTGATGGCTCATCCCGGTCCCAGTCTGAAACGAAACCTGAGCTGATTAAATTTTTCGTAGACTTTATTTACATTAGAGGCTAGCAGCAAGATAAAAATATCATTAGGCTCCCTCGTGTTGTACGAATTCAAGAAAAATAAATATATATATTGTTAATTTTCTCTTTGTTGTTGAAACATACACTATTTTAAAATTTATTTTATGAGCATAATAACGATGAATAACGATTTATTCAAGATGTTTTGTTATGGCATGTTCCTTTGATTGAAACGACAATGTAATTGATGGTCTTATAAAGGTTTTAAATGTGTTTATGTTTATGAATAACTTCATTTTTTTGTGATAATTTCACGCTATAAATACGATTATGTTATGAATATTAATAAAAAAACCAACAAAAAATAAAAGAATCGAGTCACATGGTTTTCCAATTATTACATCCCGGTTACGTGACTCCCAGTAAATGTACTCAGAAAACATAAAAAAAACACAACCCTATAACATTCGTTAGCCAAAATAAAATAAAAACATAATAGTCTTTATGACAATTAGAACTAAAATAAAATTATATTTTTAAACCAAAATTAAAGAAATAATTATAGAATATTAATTATAAAAGGACGCGTTTGACCTACGGCCGCCGTTACTTTTTTTTTTATCTTTCGTGGGAATCGCCCACCTTTATTGTAATTTCTTCTCATTTCCATTAACATGACTTAACAGGTATTTATAAACGTATTCATTTACGAACCAATGTATAATAGTTTAAATAATTATGTAATTCTTAAAACGATATAGATACATATTTGGCATAAAGGTAAATAGACTATACAGATGAAGCTATAAAAGAAAAAAATACATTATACATATTGCATATTTCAAATTGTACTGTACAGATAAATAAAAATATTGCATATATAAAAATAGTGAATAAAGTAAAATTAAGGTAAGTTCTCTAAAATGCTAGTTTTTACATTTTTCCATTTTTTTGTCTCCTTTCATAAATTGCATCCGTATTCATTTGTAATTAAGGATTTCAATTCAAATGCAACAAATTTATGTTTTTTCGTTTTTTCTAATTTTTCCTAAATGCATGATTTGTAAATGCAAAATGTGAATAATGAAATAAGTTCATTTACAATTATGTTTCGTGTACCTGTTATTATTTTATACCAATTGATAGTACCTTCTGTTGGAAAACACTTAATTATGAGGTCTTTAAATTTAAGCCATACATTTTGAATTGCTGTACATTCAACTAGCATATGTAGTTCACATTCAATTTATTGTTTACACCTGTCACATATATTGTTTTCTACTATTTTCCAATCTTTAAGCCTTTTTTTACAAGGTAAAATGTTGTGTAGTAATTTAAAATTAAATTGTGCAATTTTATTTATGTGCTTAAAGTTGTGTATTTTATTTGTCCATACTTCATACCAATCTAGTTCAGCATTATTGAACACTACTTCCCATTTTGCCTCTGCAATGGGATAGGTAGCAATTTCATTAACAAAATGTCTATAATAAAATTGACCTTTGTTCTCTTTTCGGAACAAGGATTTCTTAATTGTGTTCACCTGTTCGTCATAATATTGGTTTCTTGCTATAGATTCTTTCCATTCAATAGGTAGCATTAATAAGCAACATGTATTCCATTAGACCATTTTGTCTTTTGGATAGAGTGGGTATTAGTACATCAGGTGCTATTATTCTGTTATTTACTATAATATCATTAATTACTTTATATCCAGAATGTAACCATGTTTCAAAATATAGTGATTTTCCATTAGTTGTAATATACCTATTTTCCCACAATTGTTGTGTTTTAATTTCTGCTACATTTATTGGATGTCGACCTAAAATATTGTTGATGTTTACCACATCTTTTAACGTTTCTACATACAAGTCTGATAAACCTCTTAAAACTATGTGTTCTTCTAAATTGAGTAGGCTTGTATTTACAGTATATTCAATGGGATACATATAATAGAGTGGTATGCACTTCCATTTACCGGGATCTGGACTTAGAAGCCTTTTGACCCAACTTAACTTTAAAGATTTTACCATTGATTTAACATTAATCATATTAAGACCACCTTCACACACTTGCTTGATGAGCCGCCGTTACACTTGATCTTGTTGTTGCGACACTCTATATATTATAAAACCATAATTAAAGAAATGATTATAGAATAATAATTATAAAAATACGCATTAGACCTACGGCCGCCGTTACTAAATCTTGTTGTATAACACGTCACGAACTTACCATGTTCTGCGTCCTACCCGTAGAAATATAATCTAATCTATAAGAGCATAGTTCAGTAGTAGACAATTTACCCTGATGAGCTTTGTTCTGGAGTGTTGCTGTTCAGTGTGTAATAAAAGACATTTTAATTTTTTTTTAAATAGACACGTAGGCCTATAGTGTAAACGTACCTCGAGATGACAATAAAAAGTAGGAACTTTAAGTTAATGCTGTAAATGTAATATTATGATTAGGTCCTTATTTAAATCTGAAGTTTACGTTGTTGTAATATCACTATTGTAATGGCTGATTTAGAAAGCGATCATTGAAACACAATACCCTGTTAGTAACATTGCCGGAAGTTGATAGGCTAATCACAAAAAGGGATTGGAACCTAAAATGCATGTTCTGTTACGTTTATATATGTCTTCATTTTTTTCTTTTTATTTTTGTTGGGTGTTCTTGAGAAGAAAAATATGTTAAATATATATTTCCAACCTGCAAACAGTACGGTTTCGATTAGATCTCGTAAGTGCAGCTCAGGTTTCTAAATGAAATGTACCCCAGAACTAGCCCAATATGATTTTGGTGTTATGCCTTTATGATTATGCTTGTAGCGTGTGGTACTCTGGATTAAAAAAACATTAAAAGTTAAATTGCAAACTGCACAAAATAAGACGGTCAGATTTATTCTTGGTCTTGAACCAAGAGATCACATTGGGGCTAATGAATTAAACAAACTGAATTGGCTCCCAGTAGACTTAAGAGTTAAACAGATAAAACTTTGTCACATGTATCGTATTATTAATGGATTAAGCCCTACGTTTATGAATGATGGTATTAGTAGAGCAAATGTAATTCACCAGTACAATACTAGATTTGCAACTCAATCAATTTATAGACCATATATAGGTAACCACTCCCAAACAACCTTTGTTAACACGGCAATAACGTCATGGAATCACCTGCCAAAATTGATACAGTGTTCAGAAACCATCAATCAATTCAAAAGAAATATCAGGAAACATCTCAAAGAGGTTATGCTTGAAAGATTATAATTTATATTTATATTGTTACTACATGTGTTATTGTTTATTGTAAATGTTTATTCTTATGGTGTTTTTATCCTTAAGGGCCACAATGGAAATAAGTTTGACCTTTGGTTACTTTTTTGTGTTACCCTGAATTCATTCTTTGTATTTTTTTTTTTTATGTTGTGTTATTTTATGAATTCGAATAAAGAAATGAAATGAAATGAATATAATTGGCTGAGCCAGCACATGGTATACGGATTATGAACACAAAGAGTGCACAAATTCAACGAGCGTGCTTTGCAAAATGCTAATAGTAATCACAACAAAAATGCACCTTTTTCGAAATGAAGAGTGCTCTACAAAACAACATACTATATCATGAATAATACCACCAAACTTATTGAATAATTCCTGGTCTAGCTTTAAAAATGACATTTCAACTCTTAAAACCATTTTAAGTAAAAACTGTTTTCCACTCAGTATAATTAATGACAATATTCACCGATATCTTAATAAAAAATTTTCTCCTTGCAATGTTGCGTCAGTTGAGTCGATTATTGAACAAAACAAGGTTCTTTATTTTAAATTACCTTACTTACAGTTTGCCAAATGCGCACAACAAAGAATCGACAAAATTACACGTAAATATTGCAAAGGTATTCATGTTAAATTAGCTTTCAAATCCAGGGAGTTGTACAACTCCCTGTTCAAATCATTCAAAATTTCAAACTTGTTTAGTATTAAGGACCCTGTCCCTGATGTGTTCCGCTCTCGTGTTGTATATACATTTAAATGTATGGGATGTAATTCCATGTATATTGGTGAAACTAATAGACGGTTATCAATGCGGGTGCGTGAACATTTCAAGGACAAGGCTTCTCACATTTTTCAACATCTGCAGGATTCAGAACCGTGTAAGGTCCTCGCTAAGACGGAATGCTTCACCGTTCTGGATTCTGCAGATTCCGCTTTCAAACTTAAGGTCAAGGAAGCCCTCCACATCTCGTGGAGAAAAACCTTAGTTGAACAAACAAATCTATAACTTAGGCGTCACACTTTTCTGATGATGAGAATAATTTCTCTCGAAATATGTCACATTTACATTTTTAGGGCAGTTTGCCTTTTTATTAAATGCCTCGATATAGTCATCTTAGCATACTATATATATGTATATAGCAGAAAGTAGAGGAGCGTAATATCCAATCTGCAGACAGTACTATTTCGATCTTATTAGATCTTGTCAATGCAGCTCAGGTTTCGAACTGGCACAATATATAGGCTGAGCCAGTTATGTGGGACATGGTACACTGATTTTGAACACAAAGAGTGCACAAACTCAACGAGCGTTCTTCGAAAAATGGCAAAATCAATTTTACCATACGGTACACAATTAAGTAGGTCCATTATCTAATGCCCGCTAGTACTGTTGGTTTTATGTATTCCATACGCTGCTACTTACCCCTTATTTATTATGATATCGTAGATCACGTGGAGTGGTAAATATAGCAATGCATTTGAAGAGTTTAATCAGAATTGGTGTAGGCCTATTGCGTTCAATAAAACAAAAATTAGTTTATTTATGTTTTGATCCAAATACACAAATAAAAAAAAACACTATTTAAGCCTAGATATTATACGGTATATAGGCCTATACACACAATTACCATATAGGGTAGTTATCGGAACACCAAAAAATAATAAGCCTCTTTAAAAAGATCACCAAGTTGACACAATATATTATGATCTATTATCAAATAAAAGATAAATATCTACAATTAGTACAAGAAAGAAACTACATAATAATATTACAAATTAGAAGTATCACGGTTGCTGATGATTTATGGGATGTCATGATTTTGCAATAATAACTTTTTTAGCCTAATCACACATTAACACCGTGGTTCTACCGTGGTTCTACCCGTATAAATAGAATTGTAGTACCATCTTTAAAACATACAACAAACCTCGAGATAACACATAAAAACTGCAAATAAAATATTATTATGGCAGCGTGCATATAAGTAAGATACGTCTCACACACTGTAATTTAGTATCTAACATGAATGAATACAGCCCAAAGATGCGTCTATGGACGTTGTTTACTATACTTATAATGAATTGTAATGGTAAGTTTAATTTTCATTCATTTGTTTAAGATTTAGAATATCAGATCAAAACAATAACACTAGTCCAAACTGTCTGTATAGTTGTTATTAATTTGAAATCTCTATCAATTTCTATAGCTACAATAGGGGCCTATGCATAAGCAGAAGACAATTAATTCAATGGCCATTTTGTTCATTTCATTAATTTGGTTTTTAATGCTCTAGCTGGAACACATTTTATCCATTTGGCTACGTTAGAGCAGCACAATTTCTCGTAACATTTTATTTCATACTAGTTTCTTTGCGATTGTACATACATACATACAGGCGTGACGACAAATGCGGAAAATGTGGTGCCAACTCATTGTTTTAGTTTACAACCCGGGAATTATTATAAACATCTAACGGACCGATACTAGTATATTTTATATATTATAGCGGATAATGACAATAACAAAATCAATCATTTATATTCCCGTTACGTCTTAGTATACTAAAAAAATAAATTTTTGTTTGTTTATACCATATTTTTTAATTTTTGAAAAGGTGTGTTGTCTAGGACTAGATTTTTGGGTGTCTATAAAACTCAGATCTAGAAAACTCAGATCTCATATTATATCTGAGTTTTCTAGATCTAGAAAACTCAGATATCTGAGTTTCCTAGATCTAGAAAACTCAGATATCTGACTTGTCTAGATTTAGAAAACTCAGATATCAAGATATGAGTTTTCTAGTTCTAAAATGGAACTAGAAAAACCAGATCATCAAATGGATCGTTCCATTATTATTAGAGGGTAGCTTGTTTGAAATACTACACAGTATTATACGTTTTCTTACTAATAATAATAATTATTGTAACTTGTAGTAGCAGCCTACGACTTAAATCATAAAGAAATACAGTACACGCCTTTTAAAATGTAGGCTTAGCATTTAGGCCTAGCCTAGCAAACTCATTTCTAGGCTCAAAGGCAATTTTAGGCCCGCTACTCTTTATTATTTACATTAATGATTTAGCAAACATCTGTAAACACTCCAATCTTATTTTATATGCAGATGACACTAGCCTTTTAATTTCAGATAATGTTTTAAACAGTCTAGTTGATAGATGTTAATTCCGATCTCTCGACTATCTCGAGTTGGTTTAAAGCAAATAAGTTATCGCTTAATGCTAATAAAACTAATTATATGATTTTTAAGATATAGTAACCGTGTTTACAATGACCTTAACATTTTCATTGATAATAATAATAACATCTCTCGTGTAACTAGTTGTAAATTTCTTGGTGTAATAATGGACGAATGCTTAACCTGGAATCAACATACAATCCATATTGCAAACTTAGTTTCAAAATATTCTGGTATTCTTTTTAGGCTAAAACCAATTTTACATGTCAATGTTCTATCATCCTTATACAAGACTCTAGTCCTTCCTCATATTCAATACTGCAGCTTGATTTGGGCTGACCACAATAACTGTCGCCTTGAAACTGTTTATCGCAAACAAAGCGCATAATGCGTTTATGCACAAATTCTCAATTCCTTGAGCATTCACCACCATTATTTGCTAGTCTTAACAACTTAACTGTGTATGATATTCATAAGTTATCAAAAGGTGTTTTCATGTACAATTTAAGAATAATTTATTACCAGCTAACTTTTCTAATTATTATTATTATTTTGTTAGAGTAAACTCAGTCCATATTTATTGCTTCAGGTCCTTTGATACTTTTCGTCCTTATAATTTTGTTACCGATATGGGTAGAAACACTATCAGAGGACATGGTCCAATTTTATGGAACAGTATTGATGCTTCTATTCGTAATTCATCATCTATCAAAGTATTTAAAAAGTTGTATAAAAATAATTTGCTCTTAACTTATCAATGAGTGTTACAAATATGTTTACATTTACATTGTTCTATTGCTTTTTTTTTTGGTTTTATCGCACTATCTTTGAGTTCATATGCCAACATGTTTAGCTAGTATTGTCTCGTCCTGTGCTTCAATTATGTTTGTATCATGTATTAATTATTTTGTTAAGGTGGCCAAATACTGTACGAGCTTTGCTCTTTTTTGGTCATCCTTCCATTTTTGCATATATTCATTACACTTGTTTATATTGGAAAATAAAAACTGAAACTGAAACTGAAACTGAACATCGCATACTTTTCTGTACCTTTCTTCGTTAAGATACGTGAAAGGGTCCTTCACGTTGTTGAAGAAATGTATTATACAGGGTCTTTTTTTTGCTCTTTGGCATGGTGCTAAAATAGATAGTAAAATACATTAATAAATAATTTAAAATTGAATTTAAAAGTAATAATATAGTTCGAATTATGATTTAAATAAATAGCACTAGCAATACACTATTAAAAATCGCTAAATTAAGGTACACTTAAATATAAATTATAAATAAACAAGGCCAACAGCCATTAAGTCGCGTGCTACAATGCATAGTGATACCGGACCGACAGACAGACCGACAGACCGACAGACAGACCGACAGACAGACAGAGAGACCGACCGACCGACATAGTGAACTATACTGACCGAAATTACTGAATATGTTTAAAAATGTTGAAATGTTTAAAAACATTTATTTTTTTTAAATTTACACGTGCGTAGCCTGTCACTTTCGACGTGCTCGTATAACGTAATTTCGAGTTGAAAAGTAAGTCAAGAAAACAGAAATCGGGCAAAAAGAGTGCGCAATAACATTTAACGCGCAGTGCGCGCGCAAAAATATGCGCACTCATGGCAATTTTGTAAACGCTTAAAATTGCCTGAAATGTACTCTTATTTCATCGAAAATAAATTTTGAAAATGTTAAGCTCGCGTACGCATGCGTTACATGCGCTACGCACGTAATTGTATTGCCATATGATGATTTATGCCCTGAAATTTATGAGTACCAAATTTTATTTAATTGTGATTCATGGTTGTGAAGATATGATTACAAACGTGATTTCGTTAAATCGTGCGTAGACCACGTAATTTTTTATTGCGCACCTCGAAAACATAACCACATTGATTCCTGGCCATAAGGAATATACTGTGAAAAATTGACCTAGCTAGATTAAACTGATATCAAGATAAGGTCAGAAAGCGATAAAACGCATAGTGATACCGGACCGACAGACAGACAGACAGACAGACCGACAGACAGACCGACAGACAGACAGACAGACAGACCGACCGACCGACATAGTGAACTATAGAGTCGCTTCCACGCGACTAATAAATCAATGAAAACAAAATACTATTAGGCCTATGTAAATTACATTTTTATAATTACATGTAGGACGTTTGTACTCTAATAGTGGTCAGCCTGTGATTGGATAGTTCCGATTCACTGCGAGCGGTTGTGTTCTCGAAGAGCTCCTTAGGCCCGAATTTCACCTGATTGACTATTCTTGTTACCCGGGAATTTTAAACGTTCCCGGCGATGACAGTGTGAAGGCAGGGCACACCCCTAGCCTAGGCATAGTGCAATATATTTTCAACTTGTATGAAGCATTTGACTTCCATTTTATCTTTTATACTATATGGAGCACACTTTTTAATCATACACAAGAACCAACCCACAGTTTTATAGTCGCTGATTGAATTTTACGCAGTGTTCAAATATTTGTTCGTTGTTGCTGTTGGTGACCGTTTTAAATCTCTACCGTATCAAGATTATTTTACCAGTTATTTTCCGATTTTTGATGTTTGTTGAAGATTTTGATGATGATAACTGTTTTTAGTCGCGTGGAAGCGACTCTATAGTTCACTATGTCGGTCGGTCGGTCTGTCTGTCTGTCTGTCGGTCTGTCTGTCTGTCTGTCTGTCGGTCCGGTATCACTATGCGTTTTATCGCTTTCTGACCTTATCTTGATATCAGTTTAATCTAGCTAGGTCAATTTTTCACAGTATATTCCTTATGGCCAGGAATCAATGTGGTTATGTTTTCACGGTGCGCAATAAAAAATTACGCGGTCTACGCACGATTTAACGAAATCACGTTTGTAATCATATCTTCACAACCATGAATCACAATTAAATAAAATTTGGTACTCATACATTTCAGGGCATAAATCATCATATGGCAATACAATTACGTGCGTAGCGCATGTAACGCATGCGTACGCGCGCTTAACATTTTCAAAATTTATTTTCGATGAAATAAGAGTACATTTCAGGCAATTTAAAGCGTTTACAAAATTGCCATGAGTGCGCATATTTTTGCGCGCGCACTGCGCGTTAAATGTTATTGCGCACTCTTTTTGCCCGATTTCTGTTTTCTTGACTTACTTTTCAACTCGAAATTACGTTATACGAGCACGTCGAAAGTGACAGGCTACGCACGTGTAAATTAAAAAAAAATAAATGTTTTTAAACATTTCAACATTTTTAAACATGTTCAGTAATTTCGGTCAGTATAGTTCACTATGTCGGTCGGTCGGTCTCTCTGTCTGTCGGTCTGTCTGTCGGTCCGGTATCACTATGCATTGTAGCACGCGACTTAATGGCTGTTGGCCTTGTTTTGAATATTTTAACTGTGCTGTGATGTCCTGTATATGTCGATTGTGATCATTTGCCTGTCAATGCTTGGATTCATCATTGTACATAGGATTTTTATTTCGCTTGGATTTGTTTGCATTCAAGATGGTGAACATACTATTATTTATATTTCTCATGTCCTTTTATCGCTCTTTTGGAGTCATAGTGTTGAGCAACATGCCTACTTATCGCACAATTATTGTAAACAATCCGATTATTATCAAGCGCAAATTTCAAGGCCCTCCTCAGGTCCTTTATTCTAACTCAACTGCAACACGACACTATTGTAGTTTATCATGTGATGGTGACATACACCCTAACCCAGGCCCTGTAAATCAGCATCAAGCACAGGAGCAGCAGCTGCGTTCATCGAGTTCATCTACTACCAGTACTGCGTCGACTTTGAATTGTCTTAATATGAATGCCCGCAGTCTTCGGAACAAGACCATTCAATTACAAGCGTTTCTCTCTGTTCAAAACATTGATATTTTAGCAATAACTGAATCCTTGCTTACATCAGAAGATTTGACATCTTCACTGGGCGTTCCACAAGATTATATGGTGATCAGAAAGGACAGACTTAATAAGAAAGGAGGCGGTGTATTTGCGGCAATAAAGAACGAACTGAATCCAATTCATTGTCATTTGCTGGACTCTGTTCCTCATGAAGTTATATGTTTTTGGTCGCATGGACGCGACTCTATAGTTCACTATGTCGGTCGGTCGGTCGGTCTGTCGGTCTGTCTGTCGGTCTGTCTGTCGGTCCGGTATCACTATGCGTTTTATTGCTTTTCTGTACTTTTTGAACTGTCAACATGTGGGCATTTACGTGAAATTGTGGACATCCTATTGTGAATGACGTTAGAGTTGCGCAACGTGATTTACGCGCGATTTAACGATTTTCTCGTATTTAACATAGGTCAAAAACCAAATAACATTTTAAATTGAAACTTTGCAAAAGTTTAATTTATATCAGGCGCTAACTTTCTGTTGGAAAAAATGTGTGTTTTACACAAAGTTACGCGCGCGCGCGCATTTAAAATTTTAAAATGCGCAAAATTTATTTTTAATCAACTTTCTACGCGTTTCTTGTCATTTTGAGCATGTCAAAATTCCCATACGCGCGCACATTTTTACGCGCGCGGTGCGCACGTAGCCTTAAATACATACTTTTTTTCGCGTGATTTATGTTTTTGCAGCCTTTTCTAATAATTTTACCAACTTTTAAACAATTTCGACTTAAAGTTACGTCATACGAGCACGTCGAATTGGATAATTTGCGCACGTTTTTGATGAAAAAGTTCAAAAATTCGTCAAAATTATGCCTTTTTAGTCGCGTGGACGCCACTCTATAGTTCACTATCGGTCTATCTGTGGGTCCGGTATCACTATGCATTGTAGCACGCGACTTAATGGCTGTTGGCCTTGTTCTATTTTGATTGACAATTATAAGATGATTTTCGCTGTTTGTTACTGCCCACCGAATTCTCCAGTCTCCTTCTGGAATGACTTTAGTGGCAATTTTCTTTTGCCTTTATTACCTCACTTACCAAGGTATGATGATATTTATATTGTTGGGGATTTTAATTTAAATTGGAATTATACTATACCCACCATTTTTGTTTACACTATGAATGCTTTAAATTGTACTCAGCTTGTTGAGGAATGCACTAGGCTTTATTTCAAACAGGCCAGACCGTTTAATTTCACTTGATGTCATGGATGACCCAATGATCAGTGATCACCATGCAGTTTCCTTTAACGTATTACTTACTAAACCGTATTCTAAACTGTTGGTACATAATTTTCTTGCCTACCACAAAACTGATATTGACCATCTAAAAAACTTGTCCACCTTGCCCCATTGAATGTCTTTATGGATGAAAACTCAGTTGACAACTCATGGGATGGATTTCTTGATATTTTTTCAGCTATTGTCCGTGACTCAGTTCCGTTGAAATCCCGCAAGCAGCGGAAACATTCCCCATGGGTTACCAATGACATTAAGCAAATTATCAATACAAAGCATAGACTGTTCAGAAAAGCCAAACGTATTGGTTCTGTATCTGCAGGGGATGACTATAAGTCTATTCGAAATAAGGTTAAGCGTCTATGCAATAAGTCATATTATTCATATGTCAACAAGTGATTCTACTCGTAAAGCTTTCTGGCGTTTTGTAAGAGAACGTAGAAGATCACCAGCACCGTTATCTTTTAATATTAACGGTGTGAATGTTTCGTCACACCCTGTAATTGCTAGCTCATTTTACGATTTTTTTGTTTCTGTTTTTAACCCACCCATAATACCCAGCTGTGAACCTCCGGTTTGTAATGTCCCAATCCCTGAACTTTCTCAACTTAACTAACGTCTATAATGTTGAGAGGGTGATTAATGGACTTTCGTCTAATAAATCGCCAGGTCCTGATTCCGTGCATCCATACATATTGAAATCTGCTTCCGAATTTACTGATCCACCATTATTTAATTTGTTTAATATCTCTTACCCGGAAACTGTTTGAAAAAATACTGTTTTCAAGTATATTTGAGCACGTTTCTTATAATTGTCCAATTACAGAAGCCCAGCACGGATTTTTTCCCTCCCGTTCCTGTGTTACTCAACTTACCAACCTAACCCATTCATGGGCATCATCGCTGGATAAAACTAAAGCCCCCGGAATTGATTTTATCTTTCTCGACTACGCCGAAGCGTTTGATAAACTGCCTCACCATATTATTTTAAACAAGCTGGCTAGTCACTTCAATATCAGAGGCAATGTCTGGAAATGGATCAAGTCATTTCTATTGGGACGTTCCCAAAGAGTCTTGTATCAAGGATCCATTAGCCAATCATCCCCAGTTACCTCTGGCATACCACAGGGCAGCGTACTTAGACCCCTTATTTTTAATTTGTTTATAAATGACCTTCCCTCATCTATTATCTACCCATGTGCATTGTTTGCCGATGACACGATAATTTATTTAAATATATTTGCAGTAGATGATGAAGTTGTTCTTTAATGCGACCTGATCAGGCTTTCCTCTTGGTGTGATCTAAATGAAATGGAGCTTAACTTAAATAAAACCAAGGTTCTCCACATTACAAGATCATGGAAAGAGTATAGACCTGTTTATCGTATAAATGGCTTGCCTATTAAATCCGCATCTAGTCATTGTCATCTGGGGGTCACGATTAATAATGATCTTACTTGGGAAACTTAATTATTTACCGTTCAATTCGAATGTTGGGTTTTATTACTAGTATTGCAGGAGGATCATCCCCTTCAGCAATTTTCTCGCTCTTTAAAGCTCTCATTGTCCACATCCTTGAATATGGTGACCCTGCGTGGCTGCCTTGAACCAAAAAACTTACGGAACGTATCGAGGCAGTCCAGCGAAGGGCTACTAGGCTTGTCCTTAAACAAACAAGAGGTGAAATGGAATACGAGGAACCTCTCACTTAAGCTGAATTGGCCTACACTATCTAATCGAAGAATTTATCTTCTGTTATCCTTTGTTTGTAAATCACTTATTGGAACGGTTGATTGTAGTAGTGTTGATACACTCAAGTTCATTCATCACTATGCTCGAACCAATTGTCTTCATCTTTTCGCTATTAACATATTCCCTAAGTTATGGGAAGAGTTACCGGAAATGATTAAAAATTCTTTAATTTTAGAAAGTTTTTCAACATTTTTAAATTCACTTAAATCACATGTATTATATTGACTTTGTTGAATCGACTATAAGTATTTATTTTTTCTTGTATCCTTTATTTTTTTTAATTAATTTGTATAATATAGTTTAGTTTATTATATATCATAGTTGTTACTTTGGGAGTATGGAACCTGAACTCTTGTTATTATTGTGATTAGGTTCACTTTTAGGTTCCTGCCTACTCCCTTCATTTCTGTGTTTTTGTATGTTTGTAACTGTTTTTTGGCAATAAATAATAACAATAATAATAATATACATGATGCGTTACTCCTCAATGGTTTATAAAACCTGATCCTTTCTATACTAAAATAAACTAAAAATGTACAAATCTTATTTTACATCAATTGAAATACAGTTGACAGTAGACATATAATAAATTAAAACCGAGTCTGAGTATACTCTGTCCGCCATATAAAAGTATAGTAATCGTACTTCCTTCCACACACTAAATTAGAGAGAACAGAAGAGTTATTTGTGAGAATGAGGGCGCTATCACATTGTATGGAAGGTCACTTCAGATGACATGCAAAAATCACTATTTCCATTTTTTTTTCATATTTATTTGACTTATTTGTTTATCAAAATGACTTTTACGAGACGCAACATCAATAAATAATCTTTACATAATGTATAGAACCTACGGTAAGAATCTCGTTGACTACTAACGTTATGCAATGGTAAAATGTGATATTTTACTGGACTACTGTATTTTCTTTATGATTTAAGCCGCTTCAACATGTTACAATATTAGTAAGAAAACAGTAATCAGTTTAATAATACTCTAGTATTTCAAATGACCTACCTTCTGATTAATAATGGAATGATCCAAATGACCGACCAACCAATCATTTGATGATCTGAGTTTTCTAGTTCCATTCTAGAATCCATTCTAGAACTAGAAAAGTCAGATATTGATATCTGAGTTTTCTAGATCTAGGAAAGTCAGATATCTGAGTTTTATAGATCTAGAAAAGTCAGATATCTGAGTTTTATAGATCTATAAAACTCAGATATATCTGACATCTGAGTTTTCTAGATCTGAGTTTTCTAGACACCCTAGAATTTTCGGGACAATCAGGGAAGAGTGAAATTACTCACTCATCCATGGGGGACAATCTATTAATATAGATAGGACTTTAATTTTTTTAACTGTATTTTTTTTCTTACAAAATGATATCTGGCCTGTATTCTTGAAGGAGATTTTAGTCCTGGACTAGTCCAAGACGAAGGATAGTCCAGGGCATATTTTACTGTGGCCTGGCTAGCATTTATAATGCAAATACATAATATAACATCTATTCAAAATTACGATTATCTTGTCATTTGCATATTTCAAATAATTTAATGAAAAACAACTAATTTTAACACTAGCACTGGGCAATATCATCCCATTGAATATCTCATCGAATCACACACTACTGGCTTAGGGTTAGATTACGTCAGAGTAGGGTAAACATCTGACCAATTACATACCTCCCTGACGCAATTAAGCTACTTCGCAGTAGTTAAACAGAATAAGATCCTGTTGTGCAGTGCCTGTCTGTGTAAACTGGCCTTTATGCTGACCAAGCACATCATCAGTATAAGAAATAAAGTAGGTCTGTCAATTGTGTCCGCTTAAAAAAATGAGCTGATTTTGTGTAAATGACATAAATAATTACTACAACACAGGCTAAATCTAAATGAATTAGGGCGCTATTATAAATACATTCATCCATGCAATTTCTGGAAACTGTACAATAATCTATATTCTTTGGACAGAATGATTTTTCGTAAATCATGGTTTGGCGAATTGAGTAAAACGCCGTGGCTATAATATATATGCTTAGTCCGTTCGAGTTCGAATCCACGATAGTGTAAATAATAAGTATCACCGCTTAAAGCTAAAAATCAAAACTAGACAACAATGTAACTACAAAACTAGCAAAAAAAGTTACCTACCAAACCTCACACACAAAAAAATTGAAAAAAAAAACATTGAAATAAAAGTTAATGTTGGTCAAGAGGTCAAACAAGGTCAAAATATAGGATTTTTATTTTATTCACGGAAAATCATCTACATCATCAGATCTATCCAAAAAAAATAATTCTGAAGATCAACTGATGTTTCATTTTATAGTAATCATGAGATAAACATTTTATTTTACACATAAAAACATAGGAAATTAAATATAAAAGTGTTATTTTCTCAAAATTTTGTTTTCACATTGCATGCTTTCGGTAACAACTTCATCTGGCTCTTTAGTTTACATACACATGTAACAAGTTCCAAACTGACAACTGGGTTAGGGGCTTCCAAACGACCCGATTTATTTATGCCACGCTTATGTCTTTTTGGAGATATGGATTCCATACCTGGACACAGTACGTAATGTTTGTAAATAACGTTGAAACCGTCTTTATCCATGTGTATAAAGGACCTCTTAATTACTTAAGGAGTTTCATATCTGTTATTACCGTCAGCCAAGATAGCATAGATGCTAAGGCCTTAAGAAGGAGAACCCATTTACCACTCCATCCAACCTTGATTAAGTCCAATAGTTAGGGTTTTTGAAAACAAAGACTCGATACCAAGGTTTCTAAAAACGAACTTTCAAATATTATTACATTATTATAGGTAATATTAATAATATTATAGTAAAAGAGCAATCTTTTAGCACATATGGCGTTTCATACATATAATACTTGACCTATTTTTCCGACAAAAATCAAAACGATGACTGGACAACATAAAAAAGACATATTAACAACAGACTGGGAATCGAAAGCCTATTATAAAACTGTGTACTTTATAGAAGTATAACAATATCATTGACCGTAAATAGTTCTGAATTTTATTCTTGATACAATTTGTTTTTATTTGTTATTTATTTAGGCCTATTTAATAAAAAAGTACTTTTGTCAAAGTGTGCTTTTGTTATATTGAGGCGGAAAAAGACCGTGCAGAGTTACTGCTAGTAAGCACGGGTTACTGCTAGTAAGCACGGGTTACTGCAAGCATAAGCATACATATCTGTGTTCTGCCCAGCACATACTCTTCCTGTATTTATGTGCGTCGAAAACAAAACTAAAACTGCATTTTGTATATTACTCGAACATGCGTATTTATCAATTTTAAGAAAAATAAATCCTATTTTAATTGAATCGAGTGATTTGACAAATCGATTAGGCACAGTATTGGCATGGAACTATAAATTTATCCATATTATTATTGTTTTAAAGGGGCTATTTCACGACACTTTAAAAATGTCATGAATATAATCTCTATAATTATGTTAAAAGATATAGGCAGTTTCGCTAATGACCGCATATATCAATCCAAATCAGTTCATTTGGCAAGAAAGTCTATAAACAAGTTAGGACTATTTATCGATTACTGTCGATAAGTATCATCGTCTTCAGGGTAAATAATAATTGTTAATAATTATTTCATTATTTATTTTGTAGAAAGTTTATCTTTACAATGTAAAGAAAATAAGGCAATGGCTGACAACATTGGACAGAGGGACAGTCACGGTTATGATTATAGAGATGAAATTGAAAACGTCGACTATACCAATCATCCATGTTATCGAACTTGTGAAAATCCAGCAAAACCGAAAATATGTGATTATGAATTTACAGCAGAATGGACGATTTCTATGTCTGGATACTGTTTCGATTGTCCTCTAAACCCCGACGACTGTAAACTTACAAATTGTCTTACAATGGACGGTAAATCCCGAGTGGTAGCGATCACCAATGGAACAACTCCTGGGCCAAGTATACATGTATTGACTTTTACCTATTGTCTAGCACAAACAATGTGTATTTATTTTAATTTCAACAATTATTGTATAACAATAATTATTGTATCTATATATAAATTTACGTAAGGGCAAAATTCGGTAAATCGCGCCTTACTTCTAGAATATTTACTCGATGGTATATAAAGTTGGTTCGTACTTTCGGTACTGATTTTAACCACATGATGTAACGAATTTAGGTTCAACGATTTGCCCCAAATAGGGGTGTTTTCCGATCGTGGTATACACTGTATAATGGATGTCCATCTTGAAAAATACTGTCACAAAAATGCGAGGAGGCTTCGCATTTTCCTATCTCCTCCTACGATAATTGTTTTTAATAGCTGAAAACCGGTTGAACAGTTAGAGTACAGCATCATAATGTTGAAGACAGGCCGATTTTCTTAAAAAAATACTATTTTGATAGATTTAATATATGATTATACAAATGTATTGATTTGCGATGAATGGAACATCCCAATCTCTCAGTCTGTCAGAGTTTGGTTTAACACAAGTAGGTAAATTTATGAGCCCTTGGTTTAACACATACGGTACGGTAGGTAAATATATGGGCCCTTTGAGAATAAACTTGCAATACTTTGACGATACTGTAAATACCTATTAACTATTTTTGGTCCTCATTTGAATCGAACATTTCTTACTGTGAATGTTCGTATACTGTTAGATGTAATTATAAAAATATATACAAATAAACTTTATTACTGAGATTGTGGATAGGCTCTACTGTTAGATATATAAACACATTATTATATACAAATAAACTTTATACTGAAAGTTCGTTCTCAACGTTTATATTAATTAATAATTACCAAAAATATAAACGTCGTAGTAGTGTATCGTGACATGTACTTTAATATTTCAATCGATTATGACAGTGACAGTTTTAACAAAGTATTAAATCGCAAATGTTTTACTGTATTTAGAGGTATATTATTTATAGGCCTATAAAACATGAAAAAAATATTTCGTTACTGAGTGGATAAAGAATATATTTAAAAATTGTTCCTTTGTGTACTTATCCGCTTTCCCATCCCTCAACCCTAATGTTACATACAAAACACAAATTGGGTTTCTTTAAATGAGTCCAAATAAAAAATCTGGACTCATTTTGTGATAAGTTTCTCCTTCGGAAGTAATTCCCAGGGTGCTAATTTTAGTTGACTACATAAAACATCGTGTCTATTTATTCGTTCCTGTAAACGACAATGTATTATAGTCCTGCGGTACGTACATTTGAAATCGCCAGTTTTGTTACGCTGAAATTACTACGTATTCGAGAACCATCTGTGGGCACGACCTAGATGGTACGCGAGCGAAGCGTCCTACAAAGACCATCTAAGTAGTAGGTAGAACATTGCGATATGGTGTGAAAGGTACCGATCTCTTCCATTGGTGTATATAAATGGCATATCTTCAATATCTCTAATATTATACTTTGCATACACGTTCCTCGCGTAACATTTATGATCGCATTTTTTAAAGATAATTTCATTGATCAATTAAATCGATTTATTCATAAGCACACGCTTTAGATGAACATAACCGTATAAAAAAGTCTAGTTTTCGAGAAATTACAAGGCAGGGGCGCTGCAAGTCATAGCCAGACCGTCAAATAAGATTAACAATCTATGAAAGGAGATCAATTTTTCATGATTTCTGCCTTAATTGCGTAGGAAAAAAAATAATGCGTACCGGCCCAAGTAATTTTACATACGATCTGTACAAGGCATTACAAGTATAGGCTAACTTTAAAGGTATTTCTTATTTTATTTGTAGGTTTGCGAGGGTGATACAATTCGGGTGAAACTTAACAACCAACTCCAGGATCATGGTGGACTAACAATACATTGGCATGGACTGCATCAAGTTGGTTCAAATTGGATGGATGGTGTTTCAATGGTAACGCAGTGTCCTATACCGCATGCTACATCTTTTGTGTATGAATTTCTCGCAGACCCAGCTGGCACGCATTGGTGGCATGGTCACTCCGGATTATACAGAGCTGACGGCATATATGGCTCATTGATTATTAGAAAACCCATAGAGAAAGAAAACAATTGGTATCTTTACGATCTGGATTTACCTGAGCACACAATTCTACTCACAGAGTGGCAGTTAAATACAGGATTAGAATCATACCTTGCACAAACGACTTCAAGTTTGCCAAGTGAATTTGACCAGACGATTTTGGTCAATGGAAAGAGTAGAGGGCGTAAGTTTTTGGATAGTGACGGAAATGTTGTTTATACGCCGCGTTCTGTTTTTCACGTAAAACCAGGTTTACGGTATCGGTTTCGTGTCATCAGCAGCGCCATCGAAGCATGTAACATTCAAATATCTGTAGACGGCCACTTTATATGGATTGTAGCAACGGATGGATCAGACGTTAAGCCGATAAAAGTCGATTCGTTTATCATTGGATCCGGTGAAAGGTAAATGCATGCAATTGTTTTTACACAATATGTACATTATGTATATGCAATAATAATAATAATAATAACGATAACAATGAAAAAAATAATACTTGATTTTATATTGATTTATTGATTTCAATGCATTCAAATTTATTTCATTACCTTTATTTCTAGGTATGATTTTGTGATAGCTGCATCTTCTATACCTAGATCATATCTAATACGTGTTGAGGGGTTATCTGTTTTATGTAATACTTCCAGTGAGGCACTGTTATGTTATCGCGATGCACCTTGTATCGATCCCACACCACCAACACATTCATGGCAGTCTAAAAGCGTATTCTCCACATTTCCTGTTGAACACAATATGTTTAAATATCGAAATGGAATTTCGGATGTCTTGAATTTATTTGATACTCATGCGTTAGGTAAGTACTGCTTTAACTTTGATGCTCAACTTGGACTTATCATAATAAGACAGTATCACAGCTTACTACAATGATGCTCAACTTGGACTTATCATAATAAGACAGTATCACAGCTTAGGTAAGTACTGCTTTAACTTAGATGCTCAACTTGGACTTATCATAATAAGACAGTATCACAGCTTAGGTAAGTACTGCTTTAACTCGGATGCTCAATTTGGACTTATCATAATAAGACAGTATCACAGGTTAGGTAAGTACTGCTTTAACTTTGATGCTCAACTTAGACTTATCATAATAAGACAGTATCACAGCTTACTACAATGATGCTCAACTTGGACTTATCATAATAAGACAGTATCACATCTTACTACAATGATGCTCAACTTGGACTTATCATAATAAGACAGTATCACAGCTTACTACAATGATGCTCAACTTGGACTTATCATAATAAGACAGTATCACAGCTTACTACAATGATGCTCAACTTGGACTTATCATAATAAGACAGTATCACAGCTTACTACAATGATGCTCAACTTGGACTTATCATAATAAGACAGTATCACAGCTTACTACAATGATGCTCAACTTGGACTTATCATAATAAGACAGTATCACAGGTTAGGTAAGTACTGCTTTAACTTTGATGCTCAACTTGGACTTATCATAATAAGACAGTATCACAGCTTACTACAATGATGCTCAACTTGGACTTATCATAATAAGACAGTATCACATCTTACTACAATGATGCTCAACTTGGACTTATCATAATAAGACAGTATCACAGCTTACTACAATGATGCTCAACTTGGACTTATCATAATAAGACAGTATCACAGCTTACTACAATGATGCTCAACTTGGACTTATCATAATAAGACAGTATCACAGCTTACTACAATGATGCTCAACTTGGACTTATCATAATAAGACAGTATCACAGCTTACTACAATGATGCTCAACTTGGACTTATCATAATAAGACAGTATCACAGCTTACTACAACAACTACAACAACAACTAGTCTGCATTTTATTTAAGAAGCTTTTCAAAACGGAAAACGACAAGTTCTATTTTGAAACAAAAATAAGTGAAAATAAATAAATTGCGTTTTCCTGAATTTTAAACTTTATTAGAAATTGTCTACATTGAAATAAAAATGGTCAGCGATCATTTTTCAGCTGGGAAGACGTAACCGAAGCATTGATACGAGGCTAAGAAATAAAGCGAAAAACCCCATCAAAGCGCAGGAATATTCTGCATATTATTTTAGAAATTTTGAACGAAAAAATTACAAATTCGTACTAATTATCGAAACGAAAAATAAATCTCAATAGGCCTACTTCAAAATCAACATTTTCCAAACTTGTACACTGAAAAGGCCCTCCCGAAAAAATTAATTAAATAATGACTTTTTTTGAAATGACAGTTTTAATACAAAAAGGACTACAATTGAAATCATGATCTTTTTTCAAATGCGTATGTGATTTTAATATATAATTTCCTTGTACCGGCGGTATCGTGTATTTATCTCTCTACTTTGTTATTTCCACAGAAGAAATGGATCCGGATTTGGACTATGTAGATTCACGGCATTACTTTCTGTTTTCATTTTTTACAAACACTGTTACAAATGCAAACAATGGGAACAATTTCACATTTTCAATACCGAAAATCAACAGAGTGGGCTACTCAATTCCAGAAACACCAGTATTATTAAAAATGCCAGAGAAAATATGTGAGCCGCACCTTAATACTACTCTGATGGAAGAATGTGAATTTAGCAATTGTTATTGCACAAATATCGTAAAATTAAAACTAGGAGAGGTAAGTTCAACCATGATTTCTTCATACACTGCAAAATATATGCGTAGTTTTCCCCATAAAGTGGCTGCCACTAATTAGTGGAGTAAACTTTGATTTCCCCCTTTGCGAAAGTGGATGTTTCCTCGGCCAGGCAAAACTAAATTTACCTAAATATTTAGTGAAATGTTTTTTACACCAGTTTTTGGTGGCAGCAAAGTAGCAACCAACTATTTGGGTGATCTGGTTACACCAAAATGTGGATTCAAGTTGGTTTTTCTTAAAAAACAGAAACAAATAGAACTATAATTTAATTCGTCACTTTGACGAATTATAGGTGATCATTTTTATCATTTTACTGAAATTAATTTGTTTTAAACATGCACGTACGTTAACATACGATCGGAAATTGTTGATGTATGCCATCCTATTATATGCTTATACTGCTGAGTTGTGCCTATTGTATGCCATATACATTATGTACAGTGTACCGTTGCATATGTAAAATTACGGGACACACATCATGATCTAATTGTTTGGTATGATGGAATTATCAAAATAAACTCGAAGATGACAATTTTGAAAGATAATGAATTGAGCAAATAAATATAAGAATTGGAAGAGAATTTGGCAATATGATCATTTTATTCTAAATGATCACCTAAAAATAAAGATTTCATACAATAACAATAGGTGATCATTTAGAATAAAATGATCACCTAAATAGATTTTGCATTATTTTTAATAATCTTATTTATCTTTTATTTTATTTTATCTCTTAATCCATTAGGTATTTTGAATAAGAATGTATAACTATAAGTACAAATATAGGCCTAAACATGACCCTAACGGTTTAGAATAATGTACAGTATATATATATATAACTTTATTCACAATCTCAGATAATACAAAGTACATGCAAAATTAATTGAGGTTGTGAACGGGGTTAAGCTGTAAGCTAATGCTTTAGACGCAAAGCCCCTTAAAACGAGAAAAAAACAAAAACAAACAAACAAAATTGAAATTGAAATAGATAAATAATTAAATAAATAAATAAATAAAAACAGTATAATGTACCATATTAATTGTAACGATAAAAATACTAACAATGGAAATAATGCAGTGATAATAACAAATCAAATGTCGAGAGAAAATTAATTAACCAGTAGCTTAAAAATAAAGATAACTGAGTTGTATTAGTTCAAGGTTCAAAAGGTCATCTAATTACACTATATACAATTTTAAAATAACTCTCAAAACATCAGGTATTTTTAACAAGAATGTATTTAATATAAATATGACCCTAAATATTCAGAATGATGCAATTAAGTTGTATGGGGTCAAAGTCAAATGTCATCTAATTATGCCATATAAAATATGCTAATTATCTCTCAAAACATCAGGTATTTTGAACAAGAATGTATTTAATAGCAATATACAGTAATATGTTCTTATGATTTGCATTTGATTTGTATTGGGTCAAGATAAAATGTCATTATCTTACAATATAAAATACTCTAATTATGAAGTGAATTCATTTAAATTTGGATGATGTACCTATGAACAAATCATATCAATTTTGAAAAGCTCATTTGAGTTAACTTCAGGGATCAGACTATTAGGAAAGGTGTTTTAATTGTAAGGAATTACATTTATTATATTTGGTTTTTTTTTTAGATTATAGTACACTATGCTAAAATATGTCACACAAAAACTGTCAATCCTGGCTGGTTGTGTGAAGTGTTTAAACTGAAATTATGGGAAAGTTTGGAAACACCTTTACCCTTACAAAATGTGTAACTGTGAAAAATGGAGGTCATGGGGTTCAAACAGTAACCGACCACTTGTTAAACAATAAAACCTGACCCTAACATTGGGAAAAGTTAAGTTGTACTAACGCGACAGTCACCATACCGCATACTTTCCGCTTGTAAATTGAGGGTAATACAGTTCTCGCGGTTTTGGGGAAAAATTTCCTGGGGAAATTTTACCTCTTTCGTAGTGTAACCGTCATTTATCCAACCCATGCCGAATGAGCAAAAATTGCAGATGGCATGCTTTTTTCTTTCAACTCAATTACTGTATTTTTTAATATTTATTTCAGATTTCTCTATATACAGTACAAATATACTTTAAAAATAAAAGTTAGCAAAACATTCAAACTATGTATATAAAAATATCGTAAAAAAATAATGGGCAGTAGGCCTACAAAAAACAAACTGAAACACTAGGTAAAGTGTAATTTGTAAATTGTAAAGGAAGCAATAAATATTAGGTATAAAAAGTTATCCATTTTTAGTATTGACTCATATGAGTGTACATAATGAAATAAAAATACTACACTTCAATATCCGTAGCATGAACAAAAATGTTGACCACATCTATAATTCTTTTTCACGCTGCTGCTCTAGCCCGCTACGTCCCATTAGGACTACTCAATCAGAAGCTAAAGCAAGCAGCAGTTATAGTTCTAAGGACGACAGTTTTGCGGAAATGGAAACTCCACTATAATTTATAGATTTCCAGCTGCTACTGTATACCCAAGAAACGTCTGGGAAAAGAGTCTATTAGGATATGTCATGCTAAAATTACAAATCCCAAAGGATTTCTGGTATTTATGACTTTTGACTGTAATTCACTGTCAGATATTCATTGAATTATTATCGAAACAGTCCATTAAAGTTTGTGTTTGTAATAGGATACTTCACACTTGAAATATCTAGGGTGATGAAGTGACCCCCAGACTTGACCTTAGCAATGAAATTAACTAAAGTGACAGAAATTGAGTATTCACTTTAAACAAAAAAATAATATTTATTCACATATAAAAAGAGAAAAGAAACCCAAAAACCATTGTCAAACAATTTAAGTATTTGTTGCTTTGAATTACATTTTTTTCAAGTAAAATAACTATTATGTGACAATAAAATGACACATTCAAAAACATTTGAAATAAAAAAATATTTTTCAATAAGCGAGCAGCGTTTTTTGTAAGAAATATTTCTTTATTTCTTCTTTATTTTTATTATCACATATTGATTCTATTCCTACACTTATTTGTCTCACCGAAACTTGGCTATTTGATTCTTTACATAAACTTTACTCACTCCCTGTAGTCAGTGTCCTCATGTAATTCCGTAGGAATTTAATGCCCAAAGTGAGATTTCACTTGATTTCACTTTATTATGGTGCTAGGATACCAAAAATGTTAGGTAACAAATTTTCACGATCCCGTAACCATGGTAACAGCTCCAAATTCAAAATGGCGACCAAATGGCCATATCTCCATAACCCTTTGGTCTATTGACAAGATATTGGCATCAAAATACTCGGAATATATATATTTATATTCGTTGTAATAGAACATTTTTCTGCTCTATTGACCCTTGACATTGACTCGAACTGTATCTAAAAAACGGCTGATTATAGAAATTTAAAATGGTCTCAAATTGCTCAGACCATACATATTTATATTTATTTTAATGGAACATTTTGTTAGAAAATAACCGGAAGTAAAGTTATTGACCTTTGACCTAATAAACATGAACTTTATGTACACAAGCATTTATCTATTTGAGCATGTATAGTCAATTGTTTGTGGTAGGGATTAAAAAAATGAGTTTATACATATTACCATCATTTGAATATTTAATTTCTAATCACATATTTAGTTTTTATATATTTTATAAATAGTATATACTTTATAGTGTAAGCACATTTATCTATGTAAACAACTTTGGACAATAGTAAAAATTACAGCAGAAATTCATTCATTCATCTACTTCACTAAAATGACGTAGCCAAATTGATTCTTCCTGCACTTTTCCTAAAATGTTAATTGCTATACCTTTTACATTTTGGAGCTCCAAGAAACTGGAGCTCCAAAATTGGATTAAAACATCTTTAATTACATCAGTACTATGCATTTATTGTGTCAGCATCCTTGTTGCCATTAAGACAGTCAAGGAGTGAGAGTGGTTGATTCTTCAACTTTTGTAGCTTTAATGCTTGAAACATTTTCATATAATGGAGGTTTCTCATACATTGAACTGCTGCCGGCCATACATTATTACGTGGTTAGACGTTCCTTGATTTTTCTTCTTAGATGTTTCGAGATATGAGAAGCAATTTTTCAATGCTAACATTGACTGCCATTTTGTGATATCGCCAAGCCAACGGACCAATTTAAGGAGTGAGATTGTTAGAAGTGACCAAGAGGTTTTTGATGTATACAGCATCTTATGATTTTATCTCCTTCAAGCTACTAAATGTTTTTAGTTTCATTTTCATTTCAGGTAGTCCACAACAACCAGACTTTGCTCACAAACTTCAAAAAGCTTCAACTCCTTTTTTTATTATCTCTGTTTAAGATATATTTCTTTACTTCGTTTGAAATTATTACTAAGACAAAGTTTAAAAAAAGTGTTGATTTTGTTATGAATGTATTTTGATGAAATCTTGAAGTATTTGTGTGTTTTGTGTTGAAAAGTGAGTTCGATGGGATATCTAGTTCGATTTCCTCCTCCTAAGTAATGCCAACAAGATCACCAACCCATTTTAACTGGTTTTCCTTCTGTTCTAGAGCCTGATCCGGGTAAAGAGCACTATTTCTTTACATTCAAATTAATTACATTCTTTTATTCACTGTTATTGGGTCATCTACATCAAGCCAAGCTGGTCATTTGTGTGTTAGATGGCAATGTATCAGACGAGCATATAAATAAAAACCAGTCATGGGCAAAACAAATCTGCAAGATACCTTTCTAATATTATAGGTTATAATTACCATCAAATCTCACTCTGACATTTACTACTTTTAGCTAAATCAGAAATCTTCAATTAATAAGTTTATAGAGGTTCAAAATGGCAATTGAAAACAATATTTGAAAATGTGAGTTTAGAAAAGAACTGAATGCATAACACAATTATCCTAGTGAACGCCAGGCTAGTGATCTGGAGGTTGTTGTCCCACATTACTTAAGTATTAATGATGTATTCTTAGTAAAAGTGAAAATTACGTCATAGTAGGGCCAAAATATCTGACCAATATTTATCTATTCTTGTAATGTAAATAGCTAATATTCTCTATGTCAATGGTGAATAACTTTACTTCCGGTCATTTTCTTACAAAAAGTATTACAATAAATATAAATATGTATTGTCTGAGCAATTTGATACCATTTTTAAATTTCCATGACCAGCCGTTTTTTAGATACAGTGCAAGTCAAGGTCAAGGGTCACTAGTAAAAAAAAGGCATTTCCGGTTACATTTAGTAAAAAAGGTCTATTACAACGAATATAAATATATTTATTCAGAGTATTTTGATACCAATACCTTGTCAATAGACCAAAGGGTTATGAAGATATGACCAGAGACTACGGAATAAAAATCCTTGCAAGCTATTCTCTATGTCAAAGGTCAATAAATTTGCTTCCGGACTTTTTTAACAAAATATTGCATTACAATAAAAATAAATATATAAGGTCTGAGCAATTTGAGACCATTTTAAAATTTCTATGACCAGCCATTTTTAAGACTAGATGGTACGCTCGCTTCGCTCGCGTACCATCTAGGTCGTGCCCACAGATGGTTCTCGAATACATAATGATTTCAGCGTTAAAAAACTGGCGATTTCAAATGTACAATAATGCAGGACAATAATACATGTCGTTTACAGGAACGAATAAATAGACACTGTGATTTATGTACTCAACTAAAATTAGCACCCTGGGAATTACTTCCGAAAGAGAAACTTGTCACAAAATGAGACCAATTGTTTTAAAAGTCAGATTTAAGCAAACTTATTTTGTGTTTTGTATGTAACATTATGGTTGAGGGATGGGGAAGAGGATGGGTGCAAAGAGGAACAATTTTTAAATATATTCTTTATTTTGTAACGAAATATTAATTGTTTTCATGTTTTACAAATAATATACCACTAAACACAGTAAAACATTGCGATGTAATACTTTGTTGAAACTATCACCGTCGTAGTCGATTGAAATAGTACAGTACATGTAACGATACACTATGACGTATGTTTATATATAATGTTAAACAATTTGTGAAAACCACCTCTATTCGGGGAAAATCATAAATTCGATTTAATCGTATTAAATTATCTAACTCAACTTAATTAGTAGGCCTAATGGTTTTCAATTGTTTCTTAGAGCCAATTCATAATTAAGTTGGTTCCTACCCTACCCACCAAAGTTGTTCTGCGTTTAGGGCATGTGATGCACCGTATAGGCTTATCCTCTACTGGCTTTACAACGCTACTCATGCCAGTGAGGGAAGGGTGATGTGGGTATAATAAAGATTTGTACATAATATACGGCGACTGAAAACGCTAGCTCATTATCCGTTTAAAAAAAATGATATCCAACCTCTTTAGAACAGATTGGAAAAAAAATGGATCGAATTTCTGTTATGAGTATACAGTACTTGCCTTTACGACGCCTGAGGGAATAGACACTTGTGTAACAGAGATTGGAATGTTCCATTCATCGCAAATCAATACAATTATATAAACGTATATTAAATCTATCAAAATAGTATTTTTTAAAGAAAATCGGCCTGTCTTCAACATTATGATGATGTACTCGAGCTGTTCAACCGGTTTTCAGCCATTAAAAACAATTATCGTAGGAGGAGATAGGAAAATGCGAAGCATCCTCGTATTATTGTCTTCGGGTATTTTTCAAGACTGACATCCATTAGACAGTGTATACCACGATCGAAAAACACCCCTATTTGGGGCAAATCGTTGAACCTAAATTCGTTTTAATTATCAATAACTAATATCTAACTCAATTTAATTAGTAAACAGGGTTACATCAGGTGGTTAAAATCAGTACCGAGATTCTAACCAACTTTATATACGATCGAGTAAACATTCTAGAAATAACGCTCGATTTACCGATTTTTGCCCTTACGTAAATTTATATATAGATACAGTACGAGTCAAGGTCAAGGGTCAATAGTACAGAAAAAAAGCATTTCCGGTTGCATTTAGTAAAAATATTCTATTACAACGAATATAAATATATATATTCCGAGTATTTTGATACCAATATCTTGTCAATAGACCAAAGGGTTATGGAGATATGGTCATTTTGTCGCCATTTTGAATTTGGGGCTGTTACCATGGTTACGGGATCGTGAAAATTTGTTACCTAGCATTTTTAGTATCCTAGCACCATAATAAAGTAATATCAAGTAAAATCTCACTTTGGGCATTAAAATCCTACGGAACCCCTATTTTCATACATGAGGAACCTGACTACTGGCTATAATTTGCTAACAAACAGTATACCTGGCGATCTACGTGGTGGTGTTGCAATATACAGTCGCGTGCTCAAATTTGAGTTAGTGTCTACCGACCGACCAACCGACCGACATAGCGAGCTGTAGAGTCGCGTTTGCACGTAACTAACAATTTTAATTCTGTCGCCTGTTTACTCTTTTGGCTTGTGAAATATCTTCTTGAAGTTACACTTCTCTACTAAATCGATCTCAATTATATGAAGGAGGTTGATAATTATTTGAAAAATAACATAAGAAAATTATAATTATAATTAAATTTAAGTCTTAAAAAGAAAAGCATTATAATATATAAATTATCTTCTTTAAACGCTTAAAAAAAATATTCGGATTGATAATACGATATCCTTCCTTAGCTACCTATTGTATATATTTTCGACATTACATTACCAATCAATTTAACAAAAAAAAAATAATGTGTAGGCCTACTGCACAGTAGTTTTATTTTATGGAAAGGAAATCATACTCTCCACTTCCTCCAGACCCCGCATATCAAATAACAATAAAATAATAACAATAACAATAAATGTGGACTATTAACCGCATAGCATACATACATCCTCTATGCGCTTCACATAAAATAAAAGTAATTCATGAAATAAATAAAATAAAAATGAGCAATTTAAAATGAGAATGACAGGCTATAAAATATATAAATGTATTATTGTATTCTTATTCATAATTCTGCATAGGTTGTAGAGTTTGTTATAGCTAACTTCAAGAGTGAAAGACTTTCAGTTGATCATCCAACACATATCCATGGTCAATCCACTCGTATTGTTGGTCTTGGAGTATTCAATGGTACACCACCACAGTCTTTAGAAGAGGTTGTGCAACTTGACAAAAAAGGTAACAATACAATGCTTTCTGGCATAGAGGAAAAATGCATTTTCTGACATGTTTCAGTAAATAATATTGAAAAGTTAATATACCCCAAACTTGACAAGATATGGAATTCATTTTTACCCTTATAAAAACCGCGAGTTTCAATATACTGTATTTCCATTATGCGCCTACATGTTCTTTTATTATACTAATGTTATATTTACCTTTATAGGAAATTTAACAAGAATTCATGCTAAAGATGCTGTTATAAAAGATACCGTGATAATACCGACCAATGGTTATGCAATCATGAGGTGGAAAACTACTAACCCGGGTATATGGTTTTTTCATTGCCATATAGAAACCCATTTGGAGGTGAGCACGGTATTATATTCAACAATTTTACCACATTTAGTCTATTTAAAGGATTGTTTGTTCCTTCTTATTTATCTATGATTATTAAAAAATGGCACTTGAGTCTAACCACATATAGTATACATAAACCTACAAGCAATGAGAAATACATTGATTGTTATATTGAAATATCCGAGTATCAACCAATTTGGCTCTTATTTGACCTGGTTTTTGCATAATTTGATTATACGTTGTTATTATTATAATAAGGAAATCACATTGTTATTTATTTCTTGAATTTGTGATAGAGCATAAAGATCTGCATCTTATTTATTCATCTTCATTCATTTGTATTAATTTCACAATAGGATGGAATGGCGATGGTATTGCAAGTAGGGGAAGAAGACGATATTCAAAAACCGCCGAAGGATTTCCCAACCTGTGGATCATGGCCAAAATTTGGTTGAATGAATAATTGTTGAAGCTTGGTCATTTAGGTATATTTATTCATAAAAAGACATCAAAATACAACGGCAGCCAAAAGGCTGAAAAGTAGTATTTTACAAAATTTGATAAAAATATATAAATACATTATGTATAAAAGGTAAAACTAGTTTAAAAAAAAAAAAATAATAATAATTTACCACATTAAAATTGGTCCACCTGTAAGTTAAAATAGTGCCAGCCTATTCAATATTCATCATTAATGAGTCGGACTAAAAAAGGGACTGGTGAAGATCTAAATCTTTCTGTACGACCAAACGGGATTTTGAGTAGAGGCTTACTCGCAGACCTCAGGGTTCTGCTAATGTCACGAACAGGTGGAAGAATGCTTCTAAATGTATCGGACTTTATTATTCAATTCAATTCAATTGATTATTCCATAATCAAAATAAAAACATATACAAATACAATACAAATAATAAGATAATGGAATGGGATACAAAATAAGCACAAGTGCTTTAAGCATGTAACCCTAACAAAAAGATCAAACAATTAGTACAAACAAAAAGAACAAACCAAAATAACATAATGTGATTTACTTAACTTAAATATTTCTATTGTTATAATATTGCTTTAATCTCTGTTTAAACAAACTTAAAGTGGGGGATTGTTTTATATAGTCTGTTAAATTGTTCCAAATATGTGTTCCTTGGTAGGAAATACATTGCTGTCCGACTTTGGTGCGTTTTAGTTGTGGACAGTAGTTTGACCTGTTTCTAGTTGAGTAATTATGGAATGAGGCAGATGTACTAAATAAGTTATTAAATGATTCAGGTAATAGATTATGTTTATATTGATACATAAATATAGCAGTGTGTTTCGTATAAAGGTCAAAAATATTTAATGTTTGGGTTGAAATAAAAAGTGGATGAGAAGGATGCATAAAATGAACATGACAAATATTTCTAAGTGCTTTTTTCTGGAGAATATGTATACGGTTTAAGTTTGTAGCAGAAGTAGCAGCCCATACTGTGATAGCATACGTTATTCTAGGTAATATAAGTGCATTGTATACCGTTAACAAGATTTTACTTGATAACATAGACTTCACTTTGTTTAAGACACCAATTATTCTAGAAATACTGTTTGCTACCTCATTTACATGATAATTAAACGATAAAGTTTCATCCAGAAATAAGCCTAGAAATTTAACTTCAGTAGCTTTTACTATACATTCATTTCCCATCCTCAATTCTAGTGAGGTAGTGTCAGCTGACTTATTTCTAGCCTTAAATATAACATATTTTGATTTGTTTACATTTAGCGTTAATTTGTTAGCAATAAACCAGTCCGAAAGTATAGATAACTCCTGGTTCATTGTATCAAAAGCTTGAGTAATATCATTGTGACTATAAAACACATTTGTGTCATCTGCATACATAATCATGTCTACATGGTTACATGCTAGACTAATATCATTAATGAATATAAGAAATA